>NC_081152.1:13434341-13745293 GCF_958295425.1 Solea solea
TTGTGTGTGTGTGTGTGTGTGTGTGTGTGGGGGGGGGGGGGAGATGCAGCCTTAGCACAAACAACGGTCCCTCTGAGATTAGGATTCCACAGCTGGCTTTTGGACATTTCAGTGGTTCAGTAAATACCTTGAAACAAACTATCAGCGTTTCTCCGTTGACAGGTTTCCTACTGAGGGAAATCCAGAAAGCTCACATAGCCGTTCCCGAGGAGGATGAGAGTCCTCTTGCTCCTCCCCCCAGACAAGTCCTGGAGATAATGGTAGGTTTTCTGTTATGTTTTGTTATGTTTTAAACTGGATTTTATAATCAAAGTTCCCGCTTTTCATACTGTAGTTATGTCAATATTTTTACACAAGAATATCCCAGTTTCCACATTTTGAAAAATATCAGTATACAAGAGCCTTAAGTTCCACACATTTTCTTTATAAAACCGTTGGATATTCATTGTTAAGTTTCGAGGGACTCAACAAAATAGTCTCAAGACAAAAGAGTCTAATAACAGGGACATGACGTGACACTCTGGCGACTCTGGATCCAGAAACCAGAGTATAAATAGCAGAAGCTAATGAGGAGATGCGTTGCAGGTGAGTGCCTCAGAAGCTCCGCCCTGCCAACCAGCCCAGCCCCCTGAAACAAAAAGTACGACACAGTACACAGGAAACCAAGAACTTTAACAAAAATAAAGGACAGGAACTGACCCCATGACAGGGTACCTCACGATATAATATACGGTGCGCGATACATGATCCACGATACCAATAATGTCGATATATTGCAAGACTATTATTGTATTATATCGTATATTTTGACCCAGCCCTACAACAAACTTTAAAAAAGCATGGATAATGCAGGAGATCGTCACCTCACATAATAGAGGGAGACCTAAATATAGATGAGTTGTCTACATTCCACAATATCAATATCCTGGTTTCATTTCTCCATTAGGTTTCTTGCACGTGGCATAAGCGTTTATCCAAGTTTGTAAAACTAAGATATGGTTTATGGGGGGGGGGGGTTATTAAGCAAAACTATGTAATCTTACCTCTAACACGTTGTTTATTTGACAAATGAAGGTGAATTGATTATCAGTCAAACTCACAGTGGCTCACATGGATATTTCAGCAGGAAAAGCACCGGCTGATAGCTTTGAGTTCAGCCTTCGTTTATTTGAGCGTTTATTACTTCTGCTGTTGTGACCTGTCAAAGTGTCTGCCATGAAAATGTCAAAATGCCATGAAAAGGTTCCACAGCAAACATTAGCGAGTCTTTTAGATGGCATTAATGACTAACTCCTATGGAGAAATAGGAGGAAAAGCATTTTCCCATAATTGTCATTTGTAACCACAGTGGCCACTGTGAACCACAGGCCTCTCTTTGTACTTTTAAAGTATTACAACCAAGGCCATATTCTCCTGTCAGTCACACGTCATGCCGTCGATTCTTGGCTTGTGCGAGAAATGGAACAGATTGTCCATCTGCCGAATGATTGCGCTGGTGTTTGATGTCGTGTTCAGGAGCAGCTCCAGAGGCTGGAGATGGAGCTCAGCGAGGTGGCGAAGAACAAAGAGAAGCTGCAGCGGAACCTGCTGGAGCTCACCGAGTACACCCACATGCTGAGGATCACGCGCACCTTCATACACAGCCGCTCTAGAGTGAGTGTGTGTTTCTACACAGCTGCTCATTTACCACAAAACATAAGGTTCCCGTCTTGTTCTTGTGGCTGTCAGCGGTAGAAGAGGTAGAAGAAGTGCTGATCATTCCAGTGTGGGAACATTTATGTAGAACCATGTTACTGTAAGCTGCCATGAATGAATCCTGTTCCCCTTTCATACTTAGCATGAGGCTCTCGGTCCCCAGTACGAAGAATTCCCCACTATGGAGACAGACTCGGTGACAGGGTGCACTGGGATGCAAAGACTTGGAGCCAAGCTGGGGTGAGCTGCAGGATGATATTCTGTGTCATTATCATACAGAGAGACAAAGAGGCGACGTCTAAACCTGATCTGATCTCTTCTGGCTGAAGGTTTGTGTCGGGTCTTATCCAGCGAGTGAAGGTCGAGGCCTTTGAGCGCATGCTGTGGAGAGTGTGTAAAGGTTACACCATCCTCAGCTACGCAGAGGTGGACGAGAACCTGACTGATCTTGACACGGTGAGTTTGCAACAACATAGATTAGAAGGAAAGCTAAATCAAACAGGACATACCTTCTTTTTTTCTTCTGTAGTGACTATATATTATTAAGTTAATGGATCGTGTCTCTTCTGGTCTGTGTTGTTTCAGGGTGAGATCAGCAAAAGTGTCGTGTTTCTCATCTCTTTTTGGGGCGACCAGATTGGACAGAAAGTTCAAAAGATCTGTGACTGGTAAGGAGAAAGCATCATCGTACCACTTTACCACTTAACCTAGCTAAAATAAAAGATCCTTAATTTATACGCATAGGGAAATATAATATTAAAACTCAAGTAACAACAAGTAAGTGATAACAATTTAGAATGGGCCTGTATTATATACAATATATAATAATAATTACGTAATTAAAGACAATGAGTACATACACACAAATATGGCATATACACATAGTATAAATACAGTATAGATAGTAGTAATTTATATAAATGACTAAATAAAGTACAGTTGACAACAATAATATGGTAATGCATACATAGTGAAAATATTATCATTATAGTATTATCATGTATGCTATAAGATGTATTCTGATGTATTAAAACCCCTCAGTTATCACTGCCACCTTTACCCACACCCTGAGAATGACGAGGAAAGGGCAGACATGGTGGACAGACTGAAGACACGCATCCAGGACCTCAATAATGTAGGCTTTTCATCCAAAATGGGAGTCAGTAACACTTTCAGATAAGGTACTGTTATGTTAAAAAAACACCCTGGCGTTTCCTTCCAGGTGCTGCACCGCACTGAGGATTACTTGAGGCAGGTTCTGCAGAAAGCCTCAGAGTCGGCCTACGCCTGGGTCGTGCAGGTGAAAAAGATGAAGGCCATTTATCACATCCTCAACCTGTGCAGCTTCGACGTCACCAACAAGTGTCTGATTGCCGAAGTGTGGTGTCCCGTCAGTGACCTGGCAAACCTGCGGGGGGCGCTAGAAGAGGGCTCGGTAAGTGAGGGATGTATAATAACCAGAGGCCCTAACCGTCCATGGTTCTCCCTGAAGCCCAAAAATTAAAATATATTGAATAGCCACTAGGGGGCAAATACGGAAAATACGGTGGCCTGGAAGTGCAAAGCATTATTATAAAAACATGGAACACTTCTACAAATCCTTTTACAAATTAACAAAAGTAAATTAAATAAATATAAATTTGTCTTGAGCTTTATGAAAGTGTTTCATGTTCTGTAATAATGCTTTCCACTTCCAGGCCAAGTAGAAAAAAAGCCTACTTCTCACTGGATTTACATTGTCCGTAAAACATTTTCCCAAGGATTTAATGATTTCAATCCCTAGTTTCAGGTCTTCTTCAATGAAACATGATGTCACCTTTGTAAATTATATTCCTATTTAGAGGAAATAGTTTATAAAAACACATCACACAGTGGAGTGGACACCAGTGTGATTGACAGCTGGTATCACCGATGAGGTGCCTTGCAATGGCAAGACTGTGTCCACTTGTTGAAATCAAACCAAAATTGTATGAACTCCTGTAACGCATGTACTTTTGACTCAGTCTTTGTGTTTATTCAATCATCAGAGAAAAGGCGATGCCACTGTACCGTCCTTCGTGAACCGCATCCCGAGCACTGACACGCCACCTACTCTGCTAAGAACCAACAAGTTCACGTCTGGCTTTCAGAGCATCGTGGAGGCGTATGGGGTGGGGGATTACCGTGAGGTAAGCCCAGGTAAGAACTCACACCACATCCTGTAAAAAAAAACAAACAATTTAAAATAACAACAACTGTGTTTCACTAAACATAATTTGTTTCTCTCCCTGGCAGCTCCTTACACCATCATCACGTTCCCCTTTCTGTTCGCTGTGATGTTCGGTGACTTCGGGCACGGCCTCATAATGAGTCTCTTTGCCTTGTGGATGGTGCTGATGGAGAAAAAGCAGCAGCAGAAGAAGAAGTGCTCCAGTAACGAGGTAGGGAACATGTTCTTCTTTCATCCATAATGCCAAGTCATACTTTTGTGTATATGTTTTATTTTTTGCTGACGCCTCCGCTTGCTGCTGCCAGATATGGGCGACGTTTTTCAACGGGCGCTACATCATCCTGATGATGGGCCTCTTCTCCGTGTACACCGGGCTCATTTACAACGACTGTTTCTCCAAGAGTATCAACATATTTGGCTCTCACTGGAGTGTGAAGGCTATGTTCGCCAGTCAGCACTGGACGTGAGTTTTTAATACACACGAAGTCAGTTCATGTGGTGTTTCACAGTCATGAATCTCTGTATTTGTGCACTTTTTTCTCTTCTTAACACTGCAGAAACAAAACGCTCCAAACTAACGCTTTGCTCACGTTAGACCCGAACATCAGCGGCGTGTTCAGAGGGCCGTACCCATTTGGCATTGATCCCGTGAGTAAATGTAATAACAGTTAGAATATCACATCACTCATTGTAATTTCTTTTTTTATCACTGAAATTGTTGGTTTTTTTCATCAGATATGGAACCTGGCGGTGAACCGACTGTCCTTCCTCAACTCCTACAAGATGAAGATGTCGGTTATAATTGGGGTCATCCACATGACCTTCGGAGTGGTGCTGAGCGTCTTCAATCACTTGTGAGTCCACGTCATCAGCCGCACACCATCCTCCTCCATCGCCCACAATGACTCACTGGAGAGACGGGAGGATGGGTTTTATATTTAAAAGAACAAAGGAAACACCAGTCGTCTTACCACTTTCTTTAAACCCTCCTCTGTTCTCCTTTGTTCTATCTCTCTCTCTCTCTCTCTGCAGGCACTTCCGACAGAAATTAAATGTACACCTGCTATTTGTTCCCGAGCTCCTCTTCCTGCTTTGTCTCTTTGGCTACCTGGTTTTCATGATTTTCTACAAGTGGTTGGCATTCGGTGCACAAGACTCCAGCCGGGCCCCCAGCATACTCATCCACTTCATCAGCATGTTCGGCATGCAGGGGAAGGACATCACTCCTCTGTACCCGGGACAGGCACGTGTGCCAACTGTATCATCTTAACTTGTCAATGTCCGTCGCGCTCAGACTGTTATCAACTGAGTTCATGCGATGCTGACTGAGCCTGTCGGGTCCACACGACCGTGTGCCTGTTGGTGACATCGCCGCTCTGCACACAGCATTATTAGAATTATTTGTTTTATGGCAAGGTGGAGCCCAGGTAGGGTGATGGTGGGAAATATTTAGACCGAACTTTGCGTTTCCTCACAATAGCTTTCTCCCCCGTGCCCAAGGTCAGCACTCATCCTCCAGCCACAGCTGCACGGCTCCACTAAATGGAGCTACAAATAAATGAAATGGCTGCAATAAACGGAGTACAGTTCCCCTGAAATACGAAGCCTGGGCTCCATATATTGTAGCCAGTTTATTTCTTGCAGGAGTATGAGTGAGTGAAGGAGAAAAGGTCGACTCAGGCATGGGGAGAGGGGAGCAGGTGCCATGCACGGCTGGGCAGGACATGAAGGGAGAACCCGCAAAGGAAATAAAAGTGATAAAAAATATTTCCCACCATGACACCTAGACAATGGCTGAAAATACAAAGAAGCACCCACAAGACGTTAGTTTCAGAGGTGAATTCTACAACCTGGGTGTTCAGCAGGTTCCAGATAGTATTGCGTGACACAGCGTACAAAGAACGTCACATCAATTCTGTTCATAAACACCAAACCGAGGCAAAATAATCACATCTACCACAACTAAAAATATTTACCAAAAGTTACACACTGCAGCTTTAACTGTGAGCGCAAACCTTCTTTCCCAGCGTCAATATACTCCTCAATCTAGCAAGGTTCAAAAATTTCAAATGTTTTAAATCCCTACATTTTGAATTATGCTGCGTTGTTGATGAAGGAATACTTAAAAATTGTGCTTCCAAAGCTCAGTTTCCCCTGAACCGAGAAATATCTTCATTCTTTTTTTTTGTTACGTGCCCACCAGTGACACTTGGTCCAAGGCTTGAAACTGCAACGCTAATTCCGGTCTTTTTAGACCCACTTGTAGAGGGACGGGACCTCTTTACCAGAATGTAAACAGTGTCCGCCATCTTCGTAACAAAGAAAAGAATAAAGATATTCAACTAAGGGGAAACTGAGGTTGGGAAGCACAATACAATACAAAGCTAAATGCTAATCAGTGAAGTATTTACTTTATTTAATGGCTGTGTTTGTTTCCATGATTCCACAGACTGGCATTCAGATCTTCTTAGTCGTAATAGCCATGCTCTCAGTTCCGGTGATGCTGCTGGGAAAACCTCTGTACTTGTACTGGTTGTATCGCGGAGGCAAAGGTCTGCGCGGATGTGCGGTAAGTCCAGATGAGCATATACTGTATCTGTATCATAAAACTGTCTCCTAACTAAGCAGTTTTGTTTTGGAGGGGGAAACATGTCACGGAACATTATTGTCACATCGCAGGGTTACGAGAGGGTCAGGCACGCGAGCGAGGACGATAACTCTGCAGCACCGTCGTACGACGATGATGAAGAGGATGGCCTTGATGAGATGACCAGCAGAGAAGCTCTTTCCAAAGAGGTCAGAGACCAAACCTCATCCTAGTCTTTATAAAAAATAAATGATGCAGCAACCTTCAGTGAGTTCACATCACACACACACGGCACACTCAGTGTCAGGAAAAGTAGGTTGTGGCCGTTCACATATCTAATATCTAATACGATCCAATCCACTTGTATTTATAAAGCACATTTTTAAACCACAACAATAAGAGGGCCAGACGACACACATAAAAGCCAATAAAAGAAGCATTTAAAAGTGAAATAAATAAGAAAATAAGCTAAAACACACATAAGAAACGACATACGACCATAGACGGTATATAAAAATGGTCGTCTTCACCTTGCAAGGAGGCTCCTACTGGACGATGCCAGCTGTCGCCTTGTTGTCTATTTAATTAAAAATGGGAACATAACTCACAAAAGTGACTTTTAGTTCTTTTGTAGAAGATCTGAAACTTGCACTTGAGAACATTACCACCTCAGGGAAAATGTTTACGGGTGTTATAAATCAAGCAAGAAGCAGGCTCTGTTTCCCATCACCCCCTGGTAGCTCACTGCTACTTCCTAGACTTTACTTTTCAAATCGGACGACGACTATGTCCATTTTTTTTTTAATAAATATGATGATTCTTAACTAGAGGTGGGACACTTGCCCACTCATTTGCTGTGAATTATCCAGAGATTTTCCTTTTGTATTCACACACACAGCAGGCTCATGTTGGACGTTGTCCACAAACATGAATAGGGAGCTGACGTTCCAGAAAATATCTCAACATACAGTATATCAACTTTTGCAGTTATTTGCTGTCTCATACACAACAAGAAAAACGTGAGTGTTTCTGTTTAGATGTGCTGTGGTTATCGTGCTGAGGTTGGTGGTCACTGAAGAGGAAAACAACCATCAAAAATGTGTTTTTAAAATGTATTATTCATACGATCATTATTTTTTTTATTTTTTTTACAGTTTGACTTTGCAGATGTGTTGCTGTGCCAGTCCATTCACACCATAGAGTACTGCCTGGGCTGCATTTCCAACACTGCGTCCTACCTGCGTCTTTGGGCCCTCAGCTTGGCTCATGCCCGTAAGTGCATTTCTTTACCTTTAATGTACACATGTGTGTGTGTGTGTGTGTGTGTGTGTCTAATGGACTTGAATCAATCGGTTTCAGAGCTGTCTGAGGTGTTGTGGGCCATGGTGATGCGTCTTGGTCTGAGGATCACGACACGATTCGGGGTCATGTTTTTGGTCCCTGTGTTCGGCCTGTTTGCCATGCTCACCGTGTCCATCTTACTCGTCATGGAAGGCTTGTCGGCCTTCCTCCATGCTCTCCGCCTCCACTGGTGAGTCACTGTAGTAGTAGTAGTCGATCTCAGCCATGCAATGAAAACACTGTAAAATCCTAATTGTCCTATGTTTCTTTTATTTGCATATTTATTTAAAGGTCCTCTGTGTAAGTATTAGTAAAAACAAGGCTAAATGTAATTCTTTTTTGACAGAACTTGCACTTGCAAAAGTGAGGAAGTAAAATCATTTTCCCCAGAAAACTACGTAAATATGATAAAATGAATCATGTTCACTCTGTTTTTGCATGTAATTGCGCTGGTGGCCTGCTTACCCATGCTGATTTGAGTGTGTATATATCTTTTAGAGCTGCAGCTAACACTTATTGTCATATATAATTGATGAATCTGTGGATTATTCTCTCGATTAATCTCATAAAAATCTCGAGGAAATGTTGATCATTGTTTTGATGATGTTCTCAAATGTCTTGTTTTGTCCACGAGGCAAAAAAATCCTGTTGTCATGATTTCTTTGTTATTTTGAGCAAAGAAACCAGAAAATATTCACAGAAGCTGAAAAATCAGAAAACGTGTTTAAAAAAAAAAAAAAGAAAAAATCAAATTGATAAATTGATAAATTGATTATCGAAATAGTTGACGATTAATTCAGTTATCAATTAATAATCATTTATTTCAGCCATTATATTTATTATGTGATGAGGTTAGAGTGGGCTGGGCTCGACTGTACGATAATCTATAACAAAGTACCTTAAAGGGATACTAGTTGAAGTCACTTTTTATTATATTACTTAAGTAAAAGTCTTCAAGGTCTGATATAAAATGTACTTAGGTTTTAGAATAAAAGTATTAAAAAGGTAAGGAGTAAGGATTGCACCATGGTGCCTCAATGGTAGTGTGAGTTGTCTTTCAACTGGAAGGTTGTGGGTTAAATTCCTGGCTCTGCTAGTCTATATATGTCCTTGAGTGAGACACTTAACCCCATGTTGCAGTGTGTGAATGAGTATGAAAGATCATCAGGACTAGAAAAGCGCTTTATAAATACAGACCATTACCAACTCTTCTTCTGATTTTATTTGTAACAAGTCACAAAGATAGTCAGAGGAATTGTTGTGGAGTAAAAGTTGCTAGAAATACAAATAAAAGAGTAAAGTACAGATATGTGAACTTTGTACTTCAGTACTGTAAAAAAGTGTTTGTACTTTTACAATACTCTAACCTTAGAACTAAGGTGAAATGTAACTGAAACAAGCAACACATTTTGAGTGCTTTTTACAGCCGAGCCCCAAATCTACAGCCACTTTAACAAAAAAAACAATTATTATTTTAAAGCAAATACACAGTTAAATGTACTGATTGGTAGTATATTTGATTTCTGTTACTAAACCCTCACCCCCACTAAATACCACACACTGGACCTTTAAGAGGGTGGTAATCGTCACCCACTGTATCCTCACATTCCCACTTTCAAGTTTATATTTGCTTCATCTTTGATTTCAGGGTGGAGTTTCAGAACAAGTTCTACCACGGGACTGGTGTCAAGTTTGTACCCTTTGACTTCTCCCTGCTTCCGTCCGTTTTTGAGCAAGACGGCTTGCTTTGAGTCGAACGCGGAGCGCGAAGTGCTGGATATGAGTTGGATGCTGGAAGCTGAGACAATTCACACTGTGATAGCAAACCTTTTGGGGAGACAGTGGATTGAAAACTCACTCTTGTAGCAACATTTTTCACCGTGATGATTTTTAAAAAGACAAACATATATATATATATATCTCCGGCTGTGCTGACTGCCTTACTACTATACCCAGCAAACCTTTAAATATACAGAGGTTCAAAACGTTTGTTCTTATGTTGAATTTTTAGGGTGAGATAGTCACACCGGTTAGGGGTTGATTTGAACGTTTTAATTTGCATCGTGCTATGTAACATGGTATTTAAAGATGATCTACTCATGACCACGCCAAGCATCCTGTTATAGTGCCATAGAGTTATATTTCTGATGATGATGAGGGTGATGCCTTAGGGTTTTTCAAAAAAAAAAAAGAAGGAAACACATTTAACTGTAGGTATTAAAAAAAAACAAAAAAAAACATTACAACCCTTTTTGAGGCACATTGTCACAAAGCACTTTGCAGAAAATGATTGTACATTTTACAGTTCTCATGAATGACTGTGACGATGCCAAATGAATAATAATCAACTGTTTGCTCTTTGCTTGTTTACCTACCGCGTTTGTTCCCCCCCGTAACGGATATAAATGATCGAATACCGCAGACAAAGTCTTTCTTTGGTAATGTTGCTTAATCATAATTGTTAAAGGTTATATATACGAGACTTTAAATGTTAATGTGGCAACGCGGCAACCTCCATCGTGCGGGGTAACGGCGTCATGTTGGGCTCTTCTCTGGGTGACTACTGTACTCAGTTGTGCTTCTGGTTGTGTGTGTTTTTTACGTGACATCCATTGGCAACAAACACATAATATGTATATATGTATAACCTTTAATGATCATTGTGTTTATTTAAAATGTCATCCGTACAAGAGTACTTATTATAATATTTTATCATTTTAATGTTGTTGTTTTGAGAAATGCAAGCAAATAAAGGACTCATGCCCAAATCTTGTTTTATCAGCTCTTGCATTCATTTGTTTTAGTGTCAAGTGGTTCATTGATAGAGAGAAATAACTTTCTAACTAAAGTTAATGAGAAGTAATGAGAAGCTGCCTCTGGGTTAGGGGCAGGTCAAAATATCGATTTTGGTGATTTATCGTCATCCTTCCTCGTGTTCAACTACATCCTCCAAAATCATCATGTCATTGCAGTAACCCCTCTTTAAACATTATAATCCTCAAAGAAAGAATTCACTGAATTAGATGACGGTAGATGTAAACCATAGTATGTGTATATCTTGTGCATATAAAAGCAGATCCAGTATGTTTTGCGTTGAATATAATAAACTGTGTGTGGTATGGGTTATATTGCACTGCTGATTATGGTCTAAAAATAAATGTAATCAATTTTTTTTTCCCTCCTCTAACAGATTCCTATAATGATGCAGGAAATTGCAGTAGGCTTAATACCATATGTCACACACACACAAACACACACACTCAAAGCAATGTGAGGTCCCTTAAAGTGAGGTCCCTCGTGGTTTAAAGATGTGAGGACCAGCCAAAATGTCACTTTCCCAAGATGTGCTCACTCTGTATGGTTTATATTTTTTTTTTTTTGGTCCTCACAAAGCAGAAAATACAAGAACACCCTCACACACACAGGTTTGTCCAACTGCCTTTTTGGGTCACTGCATTGACCTCCATCCATAACCAGTTCATGTCCCCTAACCTTAACTTAACTTAACTTAACTTAACTTAACTTAACCAAAATTCAAATTTTAGTCCTCTGAGTTTAAGTTCTGCGTCATTAGGACCAGGTTTTGGTCTCCATGAGGGCTACTAGTCCTGACAAGGTCAGTGTTAATAACTAACCCTAACCTTGACCTAACTGTGGGTCCTGTGACTGACATTAACAATCACTCTGTCCAGTTCTTGTAAGCAGAGGCGATCCTAGACTCAGGGGGGGCCCAGGCAAAGAAGCTAATTGGGGCTGTGCATGCAGCCCAGATTTTGTAACCGTGCACAAAGAGTGTGGTGGGTGCACATGGACAGTGCATGTGCAAACTGAACTTCAACAACATTTCAACAACACAAGAAGTAGTCGCCAAGGATAGTCATCCCATGCTTGACCTGGTGACCCTCGAACCGGCTGACACCCCGACTCCCCTGCCTGACGGGCCATTCGAACCAGACAAGGGAGCTATAGCATCGTTATCTTCTTCTTTGGTAGGAATGCGTCCTGTTCCCTGCGTCCAGACTTGTACCGCCACCTGATGGTGAAGTGGGATACTACAGGACCCTGACGTGTGAGTATACAACACGCAGCATGTGCGCGGAAGTATACCACAGGCTTGAGGGCCAGACTAGGGATGTGAAACGGTATCAGTCCGATATCGGTCAAAATCACTGGATCGGCTATGGGACAGATAAAAATGTAAAATCAGATACAATCCAAAATTCCTACATGGCGCATGGTTCACTATTCAGAGACTGTAGAAAATGGAAATAAAAAGCAGCAAAAGCATTTTAGCTGAGTCATGTTAAGGCTGTTTGTTATTATTCTTCTGGGGAGAGCAATATTTGTAACACAGTTGGAGGATTGCGTCTTTTAAATGACCCAACACAAATGTGTTTATAGTTCATAAATGGTGACTGTATCCGACTAATGTTTGTGATATCGGTATCCGTATCGGACAAAAGTGGTACGTCCCAACCCTACTGTACACACTTACAGCAAGAGAGAGAGAGCTGCACGCACATGCTGCTACCCTCATGTGGGAGAGACGTCATGATGATGATGCACTCTCTCTCTCTCTCTCTCTCTCTCCCCACACCTCGTGTTATTATCTTTATTATATTATTTATCAGACAGTTGCTGCAGCAGCAGTAGTTTCACGTGCTCTCGTGTCGCATTGTCTCGCCCTCGCTGTGTCACGCGACAGACGTTGTTGGGTTTGTTTTTTTTAAAAACAATCTCAGATTGAGACAGTTAAACAGGATCTGCTGCAGTGTGTACTGCGGAGACAGACACAGAGACAAGAGACAGAGAGTCCACCGTCCTCCTCCTTCTCCTCCTGAAAACGGGGTCAGATGAACGAGCTGGTGAGGAGTTTACCGTCCCCGACTCTGCCGGGACTGCACCTGCCGACGTGTCTGCTGCTGGACACACACAAGGGCTGGCTCTTTAAATGGACCAACTACCTGAAGGGTTACCAGAGGCGCTGGTTCGTCCTCAGTAACGGCCTGCTCTCCTACTACAGGTAAACCTGCACTGACTCAATCATTCTATTATTAACAAGTGGTGTACGTGTCATCATCCACAGGAGTTTGACTTCCTTACTGTTGAACACAAAATGACTACACATTCTCAGGCTCATTTGGTTCATTTATATTCCTTTTAGGGTCGATGTTAACATGTTCTTGTTGGTGTTTAGAGCTCTTACTGGTTTGGCACCATCTTACCCAGTGTTGGGTAGTAACGCGTTATTAGTAACGCCGTTACGTAACGCCTTTACTTTATTCAGTAGCTAATAATGTAACGCGTTGTTTTTTTTTTTTTAATTCAGTAACTTCGTTTCCGTAACCAAACGCTGCGTTACTCCCTTCCTTTTGGTGAGGTTTTACAACGGCACACAGTTCCCATAACATTTTGGCGATCAATAAAGTTTAATTGAATTGAAAAACAAAACACTTGTCGCCCTCTAGCGTCCCACACGTAATCAAACACGCGCCATGAAGAGGACTGGACAGGTCAGGGCAAGGCATGATGGCGAGCGAGAAGGGGAAGATAAGTTTCTCAACAAAAATATTGTCTACGGCAAACCACAGCAACAGCAAATCTGCTGAAGCACCTGGAGAAACGGCATGCTTCGACAAAGTTAGCAGCTAAGGTAGCTAACGCAGCATCCTAGACCGAGAGTCACAGCTGCGAGCACACAGTTCGAAAGACGGACCCATAGGCAGGCACAACTTGATAAAACAATAGCACGGTATGTTTAATTGTTGATTTGGACCTCTTTTAGCAATACCGGGCTATTATTACAAGAGTCCAATGGTAAAATTTTACAAACACGTTTTTTTTTCCCCTCAGATATGTAGTGGAAAACATGCTACCCATCTCCACAGTGGAGGACACTGCTTTCAGACAGACCATCAGCCTAAGAAAGATAGGCTTGCAGTTTATAACCTATGGAAGACTTTATGGCCTGACTGAAATAAATAGGCATTGAAAAAATACTTTGGTGTTTGTGTCAAGGTTTGTGTTGGTGCGCAACAGATCATATTGCTTGGATGATTAGATCCAGTGATGTGGATGCAAATGAATTTAAACGGTTGTTTTAATCAACAGTTTGTATTATTCAGCATCAGAACAGAACTGAAATGACGGCTGGAGGGGAACTCAATCAATCAACCTTTATTTAATGGAAGCATTGGATAAACGTTTTACATTAACTAAAAAGTTACTTTCTCAGTAACGCATTACTTTTTGGTTTTAGTAACTGAGTTAGTAACTGCGTTACTTTTTTTTTACAAAGTAACTAGTAACTAACTAGTTCCTATTTTTCAGTAACTAGCACAACACTGATCTTACCTCTCTGAACTTCTTCTTCTTCTTCACACCCCATCCTGAGCTCTGAGGTCTGAAAAAAATGGGCGACTTCAGCCAAACAAACCACCGTTCGCACATGTTGGCACGGACTACTTTGGACCATTTTTGGCATATTGAAATCGCTCATATGCTGGCCATGCAATCAGGAGGTTTATGTGCAGGAGAGGTCAGGTGGCAACAACAACATTTTAGAAACAAAATACAACTTAGCACACTTGGTCAAAAGGAAGTAGTGGAGTGGATCTTTAATCCTCCGGCAGGTTCGTACTTTGGTGGTATCTGGGAAAGGCAAATTCAGAGAGTGAGAAAACGCCTTGAAGCTGTATTGAAAGAACAAACTATTGGTGATGAATCCCTGCAGACACTTATGTGTGAAATTGAAGCAATAATAAACGACAGGCATCTTCCTGAAGCTTTGACCCCGAACTACCTCTCGTTATTTAAAAGGGAGCTTTTGCTGCCATCGGGATTGTTTGAGAAAGAGGATTTGTAGATGGAAACAGCTGCAGTACCTCACCAATCTACTCTGGACTCTTTTGTGAAACAAAACGAAACAAAAACAACTCCCAGAGTGGGAAAATCTAGTGTAGACAGCTAATACGCTACTTTAGGAAAACGATGACATCATATTTCCCAGCTCTTTCTTGCGCTGTCATTCATTGTCTTGTATTTGGAGATTGTTTGACAGTGTTACCAACTACTGTCAACGTAAAGTAACTAAAGTCAGCCTTGAAAAGACACTGGCTATCACTATGACACGTCCTGTCTTTAGAGATTTCACACATGCGGGTGAAAAAAAGTGTTGAATCGTAAAATAAAGAGAGGACAACAGAAGCTATTTTTACTTCTCGTAAAGTGTTAAGGTTTATGACAGAAAGTCGGTAAATATGCATACGGAAACAAACTGACATTATTTCCCTTTCTTCATTCATTCATGCACAACGTCTTCTCTGTTTTTTTAACGTTACAGTGGGAAACTTTCTGAAAATGGCATGACCTAAGTGATGAATGCAGGATTGCTTGTTTCAGTGTAATATGTGAACAGTTAATGGAGTTAACTCTGGGCCTTACGCCTTGGGTAAATATTCTTATTAGGATAGGAATGTGGTATTGTGGACCTTTGATGTGATGAGAAAATAGTACCATAGACCTTTGATACCTTTGATAGCTACGATAGATAGAAGCATAGGTAGATATACTAGAAAATATCAAGTAATTTGCATCTGGGGATGGTTTTTTGACTGTTACGTTACTGTTAAATCTATAAATCGTCCTTCACAACCTGGAACATCAAGCAAATATTTCTGTGTTGTTGACGAAATGAGAGTAACGAGGACTTGAAACAGTACATCTATACACAAGTCAAGCCCGTTATAACCTGCCCACAGCTATCCACTCTGGGTGGCTTTGGAATTTATTTGTTATTTTACTTTTGCCACAAGTATTGTTGACTCAGTGAGGGCCCTGGTTTCCCTGTAGGACTCAGGCAGAGATGGCACACACCTGCCGGGGCACAATCCCCCTAGCCACGGCGCACATTGAGGTGGGGGACACCTGCCACTTGGTGTTGACCAGCGAGGGTCGACACTACCATCTGAAGGCCACGTCAGAGGCAGAGTGTCAGCTCTGGGTCACGGCTCTGCAGCAGGCCAAGGCCAACGCCACGCTGCTGATGCATCACTCAGGTGAGAGGGACCGTTTACACCCACCAAATATATATATATGTATATATATATATATATATATATATACATATATATATATATATATATATATATATATATATACATATATATATATATATATAAAAATAAATTAGAAAATGTTTGCAGCCTTTGGTGTTGTGCGATCAAAGGCCACTAGAGGGCAGTGTTGTCCTAGAAGTGAATAATTGTACTCCTTTCATGGCATTTTATCCTTTTATCCTGTCTTTTTTTTTTAACATATTCACCTTTGCCATTATAATATAATATGATATAATGTAATATAATATAATATAATATAATATAATATAATATAGTGATTGTTTATAAAAATATCTTGATAAAATTAGATCGTTTTAAAACTCTCTCTTCTCTTTTGCACAAATGTGCATTAACACAAATGCAGCCACTCCCTGTCTCCCTATCTCCGTCCCTCCTTGTCTTCCTCTCTGTCTCCCAATCTCCCTCCCTCCCTCCATGTCTCCCTCCCTGTCTCACAATCTCTCTTTCCCCGTCTTCCTCCCTGTCTTTCCTCTCTGCCTGTCTCCCTGCCTCCCTCCCTCCCTGTCACCCTGTCTCCCTCCATCTCCTCCAGTATGACGACAGTGAATGTTGAATGAAATGACCTTCCTTTAGACGCCTCCCTCTATTCTGGTAGCAGGCGGAGTCAAAAGAGAGAGAGAGAGAGAGAGAAAGAGGATGTGATAATTTCATTGAAAATATTTTTCACTACACACTCTGGACAATAGGGAGACATGAGTGCAGCCGTCTCTGTGAGTGTCACCTTGTAAGTAGCATGCTTATTGTTCTTCTACTAACAGACAGTGTGTGTGTGTGTGTGCTTGTATGTTTGCCTGCATGCATAATATAATAATGTAATATGTGCCCGGATAATTGTCCACTAAGTTTTGCGATGATCTCATTTCTGTCTTCTGAGCAAACACATGCATGTGATTTATCATTTTTGAATGAAAGATAAAAAAACACCATAAAGTGACTCATAGTGAACACTTACTGTCTCATTTGCGACTGATCTAAAGACACGTTTTTTATGACATTAAATAGAGATGCTGGAGGAAATCACCACGAAAGGGGTGTGTGTGTGTGTGAACGTGTGTTGACGTCACTAATGAGTGAAAGATTTGCACCTGTGTGACGTAAATCAGTGTTTTCTGTCGCGTGGGCTACATTAGCATAAGGAGACCATGACTAATGTGTGATGTGTTTACTGTTGTGTAGCGGAAGACTCAGTGATTACAGCGACGATACTAAACAGGGTTTAAAGATCCGAGCCCATTTAGAAGATTGTTCTTTCCCATGGGTTTAGAAACTGCATTTGTGTGTGTGTAGTCCAACATTAGTAATGTTGTGGGGACCTAAATCTCTTTATATAGTGACATTATGGGGACTTCCTTATTGGGACAAAAAACAGTCACCATAATGTTAATTACTACATTGTAAGGTGAAGGCATCATGGTTAAGGTCAGAGTAAGTTTCCACAAAATGAATGTAAGTCAATGCAATGTCCTTTGAAGTCATGGAACCAGACTGTGTGTGTGTGCTTGTATTTATATTCATTGTGAGGTCTCAGAAAAATGTACTAAACCTATCTTTCTAAGGACATTTTGACCTTGTAGGGACATTTTGTCTTGTTCAAAGGTTAAGGTTAGGGTAAGGAGCTAGGAAATGCATTATGTCTATGATGTGTCCTCACTAAGATATAAAAACAAGTTTGTGTGTGTGTTTGTGAGGGTTAGGATGAACTAACAAATATTATAAATACAGTCTATTTTACTCAGTTTTAAACTAAATTATGTTTATCTTTATGTGCAAGTACTGACCCAAATGTCTGTGTGCTGTGCTCACAATTTATTTATTTATTTATTTGAAATAATTAACAGCAATGACAAAGTTTGAATCGCACTAACAAGCATCATGTGACAGTGACTTTATGACAGGAGGAAACAGTGTGGCTCAGGTTGCGCCTCAACAAGCGCACAATCGCTCTGTCGTCGCTTGATTAGCTCACATCGCATCCGCCGATGTCTCTCCCGCCCACACTGTGTCCACGTTGATGCTCTCTCCACCACCTGTGGGTGTGTTTTCTGTGATTCAACAATGAGTCACCGGTTTGTCTCAGAAGTGCATCAGTGCCATGTGTGAAAAAGAACACATCGGACCACACACAAGTGCACACGTTATTATTAATATTACGTCGGTAATTTAATATGCTTCAAACGTGACAAATGGAGCCGCAGATTCACAACCGAGTGTCTTGAGCACTAAGTTCAGCGAGATCCTTGTTCTCTTTCTGTTGTATTTGGGTCATGAAACCATTTCAGATGAGGAGAAGGATTTATCACCCGCTAATTTTTAAGCTTCCCCTCCTGAGACTTTGTAAATCCAGTTTGCCCTAATTGTTTTTATTTCTTTTCCCCCCTCTCTAATAACGTGGCGGAGTTTGTCTCTCTGTGCAGACGCTGGCCTAGATTGAGTCAACGCACTTTTCTGCAGACAACAGATAGACTCAATCTCTTTGTTTGTTTGTTTTGACCCAGAAAAGTCACATTTTATATAACGCAGGCAGTTGTCTGATGTATTGTTTTGCTTGAGGAGTGACTTCAGTATGGAACCAGGCATGATCTCATTTGTAAGCAGGGCTTTTTTTAAGATGTATTACAGCCTCCAGTCCACCAGATTATTTAAGAGGCCTATCATTATTACAAACACCTATTAAGGACCCAAGCACTATTTTAAGCATCGGAATTTATTTTCTGACTCTAGTCAAGGTTTTAAAGCTGTGTGTTTCAGACGGAAGAAAATGTTTAGAAGGGAAAAAGCTGCACTTTCCATTTGATGTCAGGGTGCAGTTATTGAAAAAAATAAAGCTTTTGATTGTGCAGTGGCAGACATGGACACAGAAAAGTGTCTAACTTTATCTAATAGTGTCTACATTTGAGTAAGGAATGGAAATGTGATGTAATACATTTTATTTTATGTCCTCTGGTCTCCTCCGTCTGAGATCCCAGAGACTGATGGCTCAGCGCACGCCAATAAGGGGTAGTCAAGAGAGAACGAGGGGAGGAAGAGGGTAGTGCGTCATCTTTTTTTTTTTCTTTCTCCCTCTTCTAAAAATAGCCAAGCCACCTGATTGCATAGGACTCCGTTTCCAGGGCAACTGTGTTCATTCACAGCTTTCTGATCTTACTGAGGAAGGGGTGTGTGTGTGTGGGGGGGATTCAGGGTGTGAAGTCTTTTCTTCCTCCATCCGTTTACCCGCTAACACTTTCACTGCAGTATATCATTTCACCCAAATAAACAGTCATTTCTCCTTTTACATACTAATACTGTTGATGATTTGTTTTTTGTGTGTGTGTGTGTGTGAAGATGACTCGGGAGATGAAGGTCCTGTACCTCAGGAGGACCGGGCCCTAACCCAAGGGGTGCTCAAGACTCTGGCCGGCAAGCTAGAAGACCTGAGCACCTGTAATGAGCTGATCGGAAAGCACGGCGCCGCTCTCCAGCGTTCCCTCAGTGAACTCGAGGAACTGCGTGGATCCGCCGACAACACAGACAAAGTGAAGGCAGTTAATGAGCGCGCCACACTGTTCCGCATCACCTCCAATGCTATGATCAATGTGAGTTCACACAGTGCGAGTCAAAGCTTGAAGTCAGCGGCAGGCTGATCAAAAGCAAAAAAGTCTGGCTCAGTGGTGGTGGTGGTGGGGATGAAAGCGTCCTGAAGGCTCTGCCTGCATATTTAAATGACTGTCGCTTTCACACTTGTCAGGCTTGTCGGGACTTTCTGGACGTAGCGGAATCTCACAGCCGGCGGTGGCAGAAGGCCCTGCAGCATGAGCGAGAACAGCGTCACCATCTGGAGGAGACCATCGAACAGTTAGCCAAACAGCACAACAGCTTAGAGAGAGCGTGGAGAGAGAACCCCGCCTCATACACAGGTCAGAGACGCCGCCTTCTGTCTGCTGAAGTCTTATCTGTGTGTTATCTGGCAAACTTGTATATTCTCATCGGTTTGTTGATCATTTTGTGCCGCAAGATGTTGTTTGTGTGCAGCTTAACTCAAACAGCAAAACAAATCAAAGAACAGGTTTGAATACAATTTTTGGGCATGCCAGTTATGGTCCATGGCAAGGCAAGTTTATTTATAAGGCACATTTCAACAACAAGGCATTATAAAGTGCTTTACGGTGAAAAGAAAGAGAAATACAGCAGCATTAAAGATATAAAAGGCATAATAAAACACAATAAAAACTCTTAAATGGAGAGGTAAAAGAAAGAGCGGGGAAACGGCTGAGGTGCAGCAGTGATGATCATTTTATTTTTTATTTAAACGCAGTGGCAAACAGGGAGGTAAGATTGAGCAGACCTGCACTCATTTGTTCCAGATAGTTGGGGCATAAAAACTGAAGGCGGCTCTGGGGACACAGAGCAAACCTGACCCTGGTGACCTTCGTGGTCTGGATGGTTCATAGTGAGCCAGCAGGTCAGAAATGTATTTTGGGCCTAAACCATTCAGTGTAGCAATCATTTTAAAAGCAATTCTTCCAAAGAAGAAACTATTCAGTTTTGGTGATGATCCAGACACAAATCTGGCTTTTAAACACACAATTGCTAACCGTGTGAGATAAAGGGAAGTTGACTGACACGGTGGGGACTGTAGATTTTTGAGTGCTTTCTCTAGTTTTACGGTGTTTTTCAAGGCAGCAATTTACTTTAGCTAAAATACACATTCTCTATTTTTCTAAAGGTGTTAACACAGCAATATAAAGCTATTTACAGAGCTACAAATAACCCCAAAATGTCTTCTCACCACTGTGAAGTGCAGTGTTATTTGGTCATCCCTCCCTTATAGAGCCTTATTACATCATATATTATTCATACAGTATACTGACTGTATGAAACATGAAGACGTACATAATACATTTTATTTCTTCAGCAAAGTTATACCTTCTCAAGAAGTTCCGGATGTTGTGACAATCAAACATTATACAAAAACAAAGGCCTCAAGAACTCACAAGAACTCGTATACAAACATGTAACTTAAACACAGTGTCCTGTCGATTTATGATGAACCTGTGGACTTAAATCTGTGTCTGCTGTAGGTGTGGAGTGTTCTCGGGAAGGGGACGCAAGTGATGAGAATGATGAGGCAGAGTTCTTTGATGCCATGGAGGAATCCCCTGCATTCATAACTGTGACTGCGCGCGGTGAAATACAGCACAAGTGAGAAGATACGATGTGCTCCATAATATATCATAATATCACAGAACGGGTTTTCTAGATCAGTCTGAACAGTTTTTGAAATGTGTGTTG
Source organism: Solea solea (assembly GCF_958295425.1). Taxonomy (NCBI): domain Eukaryota; kingdom Metazoa; phylum Chordata; class Actinopteri; order Pleuronectiformes; family Soleidae; genus Solea; species Solea solea. The sequence continues at coordinate 13,455,583 of NC_081152.1, forward strand.
CTTTCTCTCAGGCGCTCGGGGAGTAATCAGAGTATGATGAGCGGAGGAGTGCCCACTGACTGGACTCACAATGAGAATGTAGGTCTCTGGTTTACTTAGGTTTCACGAGGTGAATTTAAAACTGTGGTGTGTCACTTTTAAATATGTTAGAATGCAGCTCATGTCACCTGGGGACATTCCATATTGCACACAGGAAGTGATTCTTTTTTACTGTATGTTATTTCAGGAGTGAAATCTTCTGCTCAGAAAACCCTGTTGTTGAGAAGTTTGAAACTGAACTGAAAATATTTGAATTCTTCTCACTCAAAGCTCTTCATTCCGTCTTAACTATTAGACATTAAGATTGTCTAACACTGTTTCTGTGATCTCAGCTACTTTGTAATTGCCAAACTGTTTGGAATTTGAACTTATTGTTTGTAATCTGTCTCTGTTTGTTGCTGACCTCTTGGCCAGGTCGCCCTTGTAAAAATACATCTCGATTTCAATGGTTAGGGTTATCTGGTTAACAAATCTCTGCTTTTTAAAAATATTTTTTTAAAGCTCTGTGTTGTACTTCTTCAGGACACCTCAGGCACAAACCACATACAGCTACGAAGAACGAGGCGCAGCCGTATTCCTGACAAACCAAATTACTCCCTCAACCTTTGGAGCATCATGAAGAACTGTATTGGCAAAGACCTGTCCAAGATCCCCATGCCTGTAAATCTCAAACATATTCATTAATCGGAGTACTTCAATCAGTAAGTATTCTACATTATCTGGACTACTTACATGTAGTTTTTTGTTGCGTCTATGTTTGATTGTAGGTGAACTTCAACGAGCCGCTGTCAATGCTGCAGCGTCTTTCCGAGGATCTGGAATACAGCGAGCTTCTGGACCGGGCCGCTCGCTGTGACTCGCCTCTGGAGCAGATGTGTCTGGTGGCTGCCTTCTCGGTCTCCTCGTACTCCACCACGGTGCGTCGCACGGCCAAGCCCTTCAACCCTCTGCTGGGGGAGACGTACGAGCTGGACCGGCTGGAGGAGTACGGCTATCGCTCCATCTCTGAGCAGGTGGGTGACGCCGAGACTCCCGCAGCATCATTTAACACACTCTCTATGTTGTCTCTACTGACACCAGCTGATGCCATTCACTCACAGGTCAGTCATCATCCACCAGCTGCTGCCCACCACGTGACCTCCCAGAGGGGATGGACTCTGCGGCAACACATCGCTATCGACAGCAAGTTCAGAGGGAAATATATCTCTGTCATGCCATTAGGTAAGAACTTAAATCACTTTTAATTTGCCCTTATGTTGCAGTTCAAGTTTAATTTGATTAAACATTCACTGTTGGGTTTACAGGAAGCAAATCACTGACACGGGAAGACAGGAAATATTGTAATTGACTTTAATTAAATGACGCAATTTTAATATTTTTTGAACAACAGAGAGTGCACGGTATACACTCACCAGCCACTTTATTAGGTACACGTGTTGAACATGTTAACTTGTTTTTAAAGCAAACAACTCCATACATTTAGGCATGTAGACAAGATCAAACTGAGAATTAGAATGTGGGAGAATCTGTAGCTCCCCACCCACAATCATACGTTCTCACATACTCATTCATACAGGGACGTTGATTTTACGTTGGTTTATGGTGAGCAGTAGAAGACCAGCTGCCACTCCTGATGCTTTATGAGTTTGTAATAAAGTGGTTGGTGAGTGGTACATCTGACCTGTGTAAGGTACACTGCAGATCAAGTAAAACATTGATCCTTTGTCTTTACCGTAGGAAACATTCACCTGCAGTTCCACTCAAATGGAAACCATTACGTGTGGAGCAAAGTGACGTCAACGGTGCACAACATCATCGTGGGAAAACTTTGGATTGATCAGGTGTGTTTCTCTACAGGGATTCCCTATGGGGAAAAAAAAGAAAAAGAAAACTGTTTGTGACTGTGTGTGTGAGTGAGGCTGTGCTTATTTTAGAGCAGTCAATAAAGAAGTATAATGGAGACCTCATAAAAACTTCATAAAAACAGTTAACTGACGTTGGTTAAAAACAAAAAGCAATTTCATCTGTCTACTGTCTCTGCCGTCTTCCTGTCTGTTGCTGCTGGCAGTCTGGGGACATTGAAATTGTAAACAACACGACCAAGGACACCTGCCGTCTCAAATTCTCCCCCTACAGCTACTTCTCCAGAGATGTGCCACGGAAAGTAAGTCAGTTGCATCTTTTCACGCTGTAGCAGACGGCTGTCATCTCTGTTGGCTGTATTTATTCACATTTATCACAGCTTTATACTTCCCAGAAGGCAAAAATCTACAGCTGCAGATTCTGTGTCAAATAGAGGCGTGTGTTATTGCTACTGATCTGACTTGGTTAGATTAAATTTCAAATTTTAATATTGATTCATTTTGAGATATTTTGGTTACGTACAAGATATTGTCAAGAACTTGCCTAATGTGGTAAATACAACTTGTATCCTGACTTCTATCACCTCTAATAGGTGTCTCATGCTGCAAACCATCAGCATCAACGTAGAAACAGCTTGAAGGCACAGATTGATCCGCTAATGAAGAACGGGAGCCTAAAAATAAACACTCACCCTGAAGCTCTGTTTGCTGTTCGCTGTCCAGTGTGCTGCTGTAATTCTGATCTCTCAGTGTCTCGTCTTCTCTGTTGTCTCCAGGTGACAGGAGTGGTAGAGGACAGAGAGGGCACAGCCCGCTACATCCTCTCAGGAACCTGGGACGACAAGATGGAGAGCTCTAGAATAGTGGACAGCAGCCAGGGATGCGGGGGCTCTGAAGGCAAACAAAAGACAGTTTATCAAACTCTTCAGTCTAAACTGCTGTGGAAGAAATACCCTCTCCCGTAGGTTCATCATTAAAGTTTATATCACCCCCCCGTGATCCGTCCTCATGTCTTAACATGTTGTCTCCTCCATCTTCCACTCCTGCAGAGATAATGCAGAGAACATGCACTTCTTCTCCTCGCTGGCGTTGACCTTGAATGAGCCAGAGGAGGGCGTTGCGCCCACTGACAGCCGCCTGCGTCCAGACCAGCGGCTGATGGAAGCGGGTTTGTGGGATGAAGCAAATGCCCAGAAACAGCGGCTGGAGGAGCAGCAGAGACTGGACAGGAAAAGGCGAGAGGCGCAAGCGCATCAGGCACTTGAGGAAGGTGAGAACGTGCAAACAAACATGGAAGGAGTGAAACAAATGACCGAAGGTCTGCTGCTAGCTAGTGTACAGAGGCGTATACAACACAAAACCACTGTCAAGATCTATATATGGATACAGCACATTTATGTACAGAACTATATAATCGGTATGATATCAGTGACTACAATAGTGGGCTGAATAAGCTGCTACCCTACGGCTATTTTTTTATTTTGCACAATAAAGATATTTTATATCCACATAAAATAAGGAAAGGAAAGGAAAGACGTATATATCGGTATCGGATATCAGCCCAAGCACTCCCGATATATTGGCATGTCGGCCAATATCGTGCGTCCTTATTCAGAACATAATATTCAGATTGCACTTACAAGTGTTTTTGTTTTCCCCGTCTTAATGTCTTATGAAAACATGTCGCTGTGTCTCATTAGGGCAAGACATTGAGGGTTACCAGCCACTGTGGTTTGAGAAGAGGACAGATGAAACAACGGGAGAAAATACTTACATCTACAGGGGAGGCTACTGGGAGGCTAAAGAAAGACAGGACTGGTCCCAGTGTCCTGACATCTTTTGAGACAAAGAAATTACCCCCTACACCATGGCATCTGACTGGTCCCTGCTGGTGTAAGGACGTGTGTGTGTGTGTGTGTTTTAGTGTGTGTGAAAATAGCCCTCACTCCCAGAATCGGAAGCACAAATTTGTGTCCAGCCACAAATTCCCCTTTTTCTCTGTTCTGTTGTAGCTCGTCTTTTCAGAAGCATTGCTTCACTTCGCGCTCGCTTCAGCAGAGGACTCGTTCATCAGTGAAAATATAGTTATTCTGTGTGTGTGTGTGTATGGGACTGGAAAAACAACAGCATTTTCATTTTTGCCTAGTGTGCGTTGGAAATAATATCAGCAGGAAGCAGTGCTGCAAATATTTTGTTACATGCAGTGGATATCCTGCTCTCCTCAAAGCTGGAACACATTCTTCATGCTGGACTCAGGCAGAGACAACAGGCTTTGAAATGACCATGAACAGGATCAAACATTCCTCCAAGACAAAAGGCCTTTTCACAGCAGAACTAAATTTATGGATTATTGGGGGATTTTACTATTCTATTTCTTAAGATTGGACAAACTGTATTTTCAAGGATAGAGCAGCTCTAGCTGTGAAAACCAAAGTAGATGTCTTTCTCTTTGGACAGACAACTGACTGAAAACACCTTGCTGTTTTGTCAGCAACAACTGCACATTATCTTACAAGTAGGTTTCCGTTGCATTTAAGGGTTATTCATTGAAGTTGCACAAGTTTGGTGAATGTAGGATCTAGACATTTTTGGAGCTTGACGCATATTAGTGGATAAAAGTCAGGATATAACTGACTCTGGCACAGCTATTTCACCCACTCTTCTCCCTCTTTATGGTAGTGCAACTGTAAACCTTGCCATTTTAGAAAAACCTGGAAACTAAACCATAAATGCTCCACTTACTACCTACTGAGGCTGGAAGGGCGGTGCTTGATGGTAGTTTATATTCTTAATTGTGTAAGTACATTTCCAAAGAACTAAGTCCCCAGTAACCACTCTGAGATGTAAAGCAGCTTATATGGACACTTACATGTATAATTCAGGGTCAGTTTTATTTAACTTTCCTAAGAATATCAGGGTTCATCGTCTTGGTAAGTGGCAACAAACTTGTTTACTCTATTTGAAACAGTTAAAATTGTGTAGCCCTATCTAAATTGTCTTAGGCTGAGTCATAGTTGTGTGAATCTGATTTTTACACATTAGTCCAGAGCCAGAAAACATTAGGTTTTAATAATCATGTGCAAATAAGGATTGTACATTTGTAGTAAATGTAGATGAACAACAATTAGCATTTTTATAAATATAGTTTTTAGCTTCCTGTATATTATAATAGAGCATGGAGCACATGTACTGCTGGATTTGTTTTGGCCTGTATATCGCAAGAGTATAATACAAATAGATTCACCTAAATTATAGTTATTGTTAGAAAATATTGTGTCGCATTAACGTACATTCACTTCAACTCTGTTTGCCTATACATTATCTTAAATGAGTGAAGATTGTACACGAGTCAATGCCATGTGGGGAAACCTAAGTAATGAATAAACAGGGCATTTATAAGAAACAGTATTATATACTATGAATAATGCAAATAATGTGTTGCTCAAATAAAGCACAATATCATGTTTACATGCAGGTGTTGATTCATGTTACATAAATGTACAGGTTTCCAGGGCAATATATGTAGTAGCTGCATGGTTTTAGAGTGCTTAGGCACTTATATCGTGAGAAGCCTCTTTACTTTGCTAATTTCATGTGGACTTTTGGTGAAACATGCAAGTTCTCAACCTTGTGTGCCCAAAGGCCTAAAGAAGAACAGGATGTTGATCTCAAATAAAACCATTAAGCTGTGACCGGGTTGTTTATTTTTAAACAAACACAGTCTTTGTGATGTAACAGTACATTCACTAACTCACTCAAGAGAAAATGTACATGTAGACTATAAACCTTAAACTCATGATTTTTCTTCCAACTGTGTTTCCCCTTAAACTTTATAATTGTCATCAGTTGCAATGTGAACTTATATACTTTATGTGCAACAAAAAGCAGCTGTTTAATGTATAGCTTTTCCTCATAGGTAACGCCTCTGCATTTCCTAATGCCATATATGCACCACGTCAACATTTCCATATTGGATGATACTTAAAACAAGTTCCTCCTGAATTATTTAGGTGTTTAACTTGTAATTTCAAACTTGTAAATATTTACTTTAAATAAGGTTATGGCAGAAAGTCAAGTCAGAAATTTGACTTTGATGTCTTGAATTTCTACTCAAAATAAATGTCTGGCCTTTTTAAACAGCATAATGATGAGATAGTATCTCATAATGGCTTAGTGTCTCATTGTAGTGACTTAGTGTCTCATTATAATGACTTAGCATCTCATAATTATGAGATAGTATATCATTATTATGACTTAGTGTCTCATTATTATGACTTTGTAACTCATTATTGACTTAGCGTCTCATAATTGTGAGATAGTATCTCATTATTATGACTCAGTAACTCATTATTTTGACTATATAGTGGCACAAACGGGCTTCCATAGCTGTTACAAAAATAGCCGTTTAACACAAATTTCCTATAGTGATTTATGATGTGATAGTTCTTAGATAGACGGACAGACAGATAGATTAGCGGTTGCATCCACCTTTCATCATGTGGTAGGGAGAGAGAGGCTGTTATTAATTGCGTGACATCGCCCTTTAACCAAACAAACCAATGGCACTGAAGAGCGTCTGGACTGGCACCGGTTTCACTGACAGCGCGGTGACGACGTAGGAGATGCTGCTGCTGCCGCTACTGCTGTCATTGCCGGTGCTGTCCAGGTCCTCGTCGCAGAACAAGGTAGGAATAAAGGACAAAGTCTTTTTACGCGTCGACTTGATAAGAATAAGACACTCCTGGTATTTTATATCAGGCGGAGGCTAAGCTAACTGCGACTACCCGCGGTAAAACCACCTTGTTTTGTAGCTAACCTTAGCTAACAAGCGCTAACCCCCCCTCACTCAGTTACCCAGAGGGTTGTTTACTGCGGGCTTACGTGAGCATGAAGCCGACAGCAGGTGTCAAGTGACCACAGCAGAGGTCAGCCCAACATGACCCACCCTATACCCTTTTATTTTGGACAACAAACAAATGGGCAGTCCTGTCATCGGCTTTTTGTCTGAAAACTGATTCAAGTCCACTCACTATTCTGTCCTGTGGGAAGCCTTTTTTTTTATAATAAGTTCGACTGTCTGGAATTACCATTATGTATGTGTGACGTAATTTTGACTAGTCATAATTGTAGACATCTGTGATCATTCCTACTAGTCAAACCTGCAGTTACAGATGACTGCAACTCAGCTTTTACTAGTCAAAATTACGTCACAGACATCCTTAATTCAGTTCATGACGTCCCTTTTGCCATTTATGTGTATGGGTGTTGTCATTAAAGATATCTAGAATATCCACAACTGATTTGTAGATGTGCTTAATTCAAATTTCAGATATCTACAACTACACTCTGACTGTCTGACACTGAAAAGGACAATGTAGATTGAGGGTCATTAAAGATATCTTGAATTTGAATTATAACTAGTCATAATGATGTGGTCAATATCTGAAACTGATATTAGAGATCTTTGAAATTCAGAGAGATATCTATAATGACAACCCACATGAATGTTTGTGTCCGAAGTTACCTCGTATGTTATCAAATGAAATACCCTCACTGGCCACTGTGTTGGTACATAGGACATATAATAAAGTGACAGGGGTGATATTGTTATGATTGTCTGCTTTGTCTTTCTTGTCTGGATGCTATGAAGTGACTGATTTTTTTTATTGTTGAAGATAAACAAGTTGGGGGAACGAATTCGGAGTTGAAAAGCTACTTTTAACAACAAAAAATCAAAGCAAAGGAATGATATTCATGATTAATATGCAATGTATTTTCTTTTTAAATCTTTTTTATATTTTACAGCAACTTTGATTATTATACAGTATACAGCGGTAAAATGAAGTGCTGAGGCAGATTTTCACTTTTTTTAAAGACATTACATATAAGGAAAGACGAAATATGACGTAAAATTTGATAAATCGAAACATTTATTGCCCAGAGGCATGATGGAGTAACGCTACTACGCATGCTCTATTGGCCACTCAACCCGGAAGTCAGAGTTTTTGGCGTATGAGCTCAGTGGGCAGCTTCATAGGATCAAAAAAAGGCGTCAGAGGGAGAGGGGAGGTTCTCTGTCCAGTGTGTGGTGCAACACACCGTCACCCCATTGCTTCATGTCGGGATAATAACAACCAATCCACGTCGTGGAGAAAGTGCGTACTGTTTTTCCAAACCCGCCCTGAGAACATATATTTCTCTCGTTCCCTCTCTTCATTATTTCTCCATCAGTCCTCTCCTCAGTCTGCTGCTCCTCCTGGTCTGGTGTTTTGTTTTGTTTTGTTTTGTTTCTGCTAGACGGTTGCACAACCAACCCCGACGTATAAACTAGAAACACGTGTCAAACGACAGGCGGTGCCGAAAAACATACAGCCTCCGAGGGTGGGGGGAGCGTACAGCCGTGCCGCGGATCGTCCACACGAGCTTTAGCCTGATAGGTGTCGACTTGAGAGGCGCTGACTCTACATGTGTTACCTTGCAGAGAGGACAATGATACGAACATGATCAGCGCCGATGGCCGCTCAAAATACGAGGCGACTCTGCCAGAGAGAGGCGGGAGTAGGAGGAGGCCACCGGCTGAGATGCTGCATCTGCTGTCAGCTGTGATTGTTTGGCTGGTGACCGGCACCACCATCTCCAGCCTCAACAAATGGATATTTACTGTTTACAACTTCAGGTACCCGCTGCTGCTGTCTGCGCTGCACATGCTGACAGCCATAGTGGTGGACTATGGGCTGATCAAACTGCGTGTGGTGCACCTCAGAGCAGCCGGGGAGCAGGACTTGACAACCAATGCTAAATGTAAGGTGTTCATGCTGAGTCTGACCTTCTGTGCCAGCATCGCCTTCGGGAACATAGGTCTGAACTACGTTCAGTTGTCATTTGCACAAATGATCTACACCACCACTCCTCTTTTCACCCTGGCCATATCAACGCTGGTACTGGGCAAGCAGCATCACATCATCAAATACACAGCCATGATGCCCATCTGCCTGGGAGCCTCCTTCAGCATCATGGGAGAGGTCCAGTACGACCAGACCGGCTGCTTCTTTGTGTTTGCAGCAACCATGTTGAGGGGTGTCAAGTCCATTCAGCAGAGTGAGTAAACCACTTCCACTTTGTCACTGAACTGTTTTCTGTTGTGTTTGTCACAACAGGCTGCATTGGTCTGTCTGTGAGCAGCATAATTTAAAAAAGTTAAGGAAGGACTTTAGATGAAATTTCCTGAGGATGTGAGTTATGACCCAAGGGGGAAAATAAATCAGATTTTGGTGCCACGTGAGTGTATTGGGAAGGAAAGGACGACTGATTCAAGGTTTAGCCATGGCCGGTGCCAATACTGATCTTTAGAAGTCAGTGAAGCTCATTTTCTTCCTTTTCCTTCAGCCGATCAAATCTCAAACAGTTTAATAATAACAAATAATACACAAAATTGCTTAACTTAAATTAACATCTGTAGCAAAACATGTATGATCTGTCTCCACAATGTGCATTTTATTAATTTTAAGTGCGAAGCTGCAGCTACCAATTATTTTAGTTTCTGAGATGTGTTAACTTGCATAAAGTGACTATTTAAAAAAATGGCACAAAATACTTTGGCCAATTAATCGGACTTCCCCAGGTCTGTGAACAGCGTAATGTTAACATGAAATTTTCCAGGGATGTAGGTTATGACCCAAGGAAAAAGATCAGCAGCCATGGCACAGACTTGCACTCTCCACGCACCTTCTCTAGTTTCTTAACTTGAAATTTCCTCTCATGCCACAGACAGAGGATATATTTTGTTTTTTTCCTTGGAGGTCACTGCAGTATTTGGTCCTGGAACTTTTTAGTGTTTTGGTGATTCACTCCTCAGTTTAGTAACACGCCCTCACATCACACAATGGCGTCTTTTCTGGTTTCCTCGGTAACATAATAGAAACAACAGTATGTGTGTATGTGTTGGATTGGCTAGAGTTAAATTGTTTGCTGTTCTGTGGCAAAGACTGGCTTTAATGTGTATAGTACAACATGTTTCAGAAGAAAACAGAAATCTTAAAAATGTATAAATAACATTTTTAAAGTACTTTGTTTTTGGGGGTTTTTCATTATATGTATTCATGACTTCCTGTGTAGTGATAAACTAAATACTCTGTAACAAAAAAGACTAAGACTGAAGTTGTGGCCACAGATTACAGAGTCTTTTCTTGAACTAATATCACATGATGGGCTGCCTTGAGTAGTCAATCTAATGTTCTGTTCTCAAGGAAGCAGCTTTAAAGTTGATGTATGAGCCCGCCAATAGTCCCTATAACACTGAAGTTGTCAGAGAATAAAAAATAAATAAAAAAGAGCATTAGGAGATTTTTAAAATATAGCGGTGCCCCCAATTTTTAATTTGTGACATAAAACAAAAGCGGATATTCAACCCAGAGTAATGTGATGCTACATATACATCATCCCTCGAGGGCCACCTCGGGTTACAACAGCAGGCTCGTGACTTTCACGTCATCGTTTTAAACCCCCACATTTTCCAGTAAAGCTGCTCCGTGACAGACACTGTCAACAAAGAGCATGGATGAGTTTTGAACGCTATTTGATGTTAAATAGGTATAAAACAAACATGACATGGCAGGGAAGGTTACGTCCTGCTTTGGAGCAGAATACAAAAACCAGAGGAAAGTTGTGCCCATTACATTTATTTTCAATCATCAGGACTCAAAGTTAATGTCCACCTTGAGGATCCAAACTAGCCGAGCGATGCTGTCTCAAGTTTCACCATGCTATTTTCATCCCTGCTCTCTCTCCCTCTCTGTGCATCTTTGTTGTTGTTTTAACAGTTTCCCTCACACGTCTAATTCCGTATGCCACGCGGACCTTACAAGGTGCTTGCAGTGTGAAGTTTTATTCAAATATGTGCTTTCCTTCCTGCTGTCAAAGACTACCACGCGACCTGACATCGCACAAGTTTTGCATAATCGCTTGTCGTTTTCCCGCTGTATCTGCCCACGGCAGAGTTTACAGTCAACATTTGAACAGCAGTTGATCGATGAACAGAAGAGAAGAGTCAGTTTATCAGTCATTTGTCTGTCAAAATATTTGAAATTAAGAAATGATCATGGTCTTATTGATTTTGCGCTTTGTGTTGTCAGTTCGTGAGATTGTGTCTACAGAAACTGTCCAAGCCTTCAGGGCAATGTAAAGAGTCTATGTATGTTTATTTCCTGTGTTTTACATTGCTTTCTAATGACGTAATATTAAAGCGCGTCCCTGCCATTTAGGAGGAGCCAGTTGTGCAAGTAGGTGCATCCAACGTTATATGTAAAATATGTAAAACTCTTTCCATTAGCTTTTAAAATAGGTACTGGAGTCCCCGTACAAAACACTGAAGAGCAGGGGTTGACAGAAAGTTACCAAAACATGGAAACAAGTTAGATTCTGTTCGTGTACATACCATCTGTTTGTTTCTTTATTAAACATTGACGCTATTTGGTTAATTTTGTAATTAAAGTGTCAGCAACAGGTGGAGATTGAGAGTTAAAGTGTGGAAAATGATCACACGATCCTACTTTTTTCAAAAGCCTTTCTTAAGCAGACCCTGATTTTTATTTTTCTCATGTCAAGATGTTTGTGAGAGGAGCTGTGGGGCCTTTTTTTTTAATTTTTAGATTTTGTACCATTAGGCATTTCCAACCAATAGTTGAATCTCACAGTGTCAACTGCTGTAGCTGTAGTGGTTAACATGTTTTCTGAGGATCTCTGATAATGTATCATGGTCCTTTTAGGACTTGGTACAATAAAGTTACATGCTGTAACAGGGGAGTCTTTCCCATTACAGCTGCTCAATGCATATCTTTTCTTTTTTTCACTCAGGTATCTTACTCCAGGAGGAGAAAATCAACTCTGTGTTCCTGCTCTACCTGATGTCCATTCCCAGCTTCTGCATCTTGACTGTGGCAGCTCTGACTTTCGAAAACTGGACTCTGATCGAGTCGCCGCTGCACTACGACCAACACCTGTGGGTCTTCATCCTGCTCAGCTGCCTGAGCTCCGTCATGTACAACTTGGCCAGCTGCTGCGTCATCACACTCACCTCGGCCGTCACGCTGCATATCCTCGGCAACTTAAACGTGGTGGGGAACCTGCTGTTGTCTCAGCTGCTGTTCGGCAGCGAGCTGTCGACCCTCAGCTGCGCCGGCGTGGTGTTGACATTGTCGGGCATGCTTATCTATCAGAACTCGGAGTTCATCGTCGGCTACCTGGACGCGCGCAGAGCCACGGCGAAGGGAGTGGGACACTTGGGTGTTCACAATGCGTTTGAAGACAACTCTGTCACACCTGAATCGACGTGTCATCTGCAGCGATCCGATGGTAAACAGGCAGACAAGATGGACTGAAGTGTAAGGATGAAGGAGAGAATAAAATGTTAGTGCTCTTATCTCGTGGAGTTATTGAGAACAGCAGAGTGTACTGTGACTTTACAAGGCCACGGCAGTTGCTTCTAAGTTTAATTTAATGATTAAAAAAAAAGAAAACTTCCTCACTGTGCCAATTCATTTCTACTTTTATCACATAAAACTAGACTCTCCACAGAGGAGAAGGTTGCCTTTATTTTCCTATTTCCACAGTGACGGCTAACTTCTCTCCTTCATCTGTACATAAGCTGTCTCGGTGTATGCATGGCCGAGCACAGCGAACTGTTCGATACCTCGCGAGGTTTTCACACCGTTTCTCATACTCCACTGTGAAGCTGCTCGAATCCTGGTTAATAATGGCTGACAAGCACATTTTTTTGCTCACAGAGAGAGGGGCGATGCTTGAAGGGCACATCCAATTTGAACAGGCTCTATTTTTATTAAAAATGGATAAAAAATATTCTATTATTGGTACTGTTACCTGACATTCACTTGGCCCTGCCAAAAGAAAGGGTCTGTTTTTTTTGTTTTTTTTGAGGCAGCTTATTTTAAAAAAATAATTGTATTTATTTATTTTTGTTAATGTGAAGCAGGAAGTTGATAAAACGAGGCAGATTTTTCTGTGAAGGACAAGGCAAACATCGCTCTGCAATAATAAGAGGCTCGAGTTCTGCGCCAACCTCCGTATGACTTCACAGCCAAGGCCTAGATTTTGTTCTCTTGACCAGCGTGAGAGGACGCTCTCTCGGTAGAATTACTCCAATTATTTCCATCTTCCACTGCAACTCGACAATTAGACGCACGAGTTCTCTAAGGAGTGCCACTCCACTTTAGCTGTCTCTTCCCCGAGGGGAGATGAGAAGTAATGAATGAGCTGTCCTTTATGCTATCCTTCATATAGCCAGTGTCATCTGTCTTTTTATGTTGGTGATGTACATGTTTGTCTTCTTTAGGATAGGAGAGTGTACACTGTTTTCTCTCAGTATTTGTCCACGGGGTTTTTATTTTGTCACTAAACATATATTGTATCTCCCTTTTTTAATAACTTTTTGGAAGAAGACTATTTATTTTTTTGAATGGCCATAGTAATGTTTAGCGGAGTCACGCTGTAGAGTTTGGTTCTAAGGTGACTTGTACATGCACACGTGTACGATGTAATCTCTTCAGTCTCCTATACCTCTCTCTGTTTTCTAGAGAAAAGTCGGGTATTATAAGCATGCCGCTGCTTTGCCTGATGTCTTCTGCATATAGTACTATGCCAAATGTTTGCACCGTCGTTGGAACACTTTTCTGTCCGTGAGCGGACGTGGGCGTCACTCGCACATCCATGCCACAACAAAGCCATACATCGGAGTTTCTCTGTTTCGCTTAGTGTGGCTTTCGCTTTGGACTAACCCCAATTGTTTATTTTGCCACAAGAACACCTGCGGGTGAGCTTGTACTTGACATATCATAGATTTGCATTTCATGCGTGCCGGTGTGATGCACAGTTGGTATCATCTGACGAATCGTTTTTGAACTAATACTTTCCCATAAATCCCCAACGAGTTTTATTTTTGCGATGTGATTGTTGGATTAATAATATCTGTTACATGTTTGTCTTTTTTTTTTTGAATACCTCAACTGTTAAAGGTCCAGTGTGTAAGAATTGTTACGTCACAACACGGAATGGTGAGACTGCAGATTGTGACAAACTCTCTCTCTCCCTCCCCTAAGCTACTTAGTTAAAACTACTGTTTGGGCTGCTCTAGAAACATGGCAGCCTCTGTAAAGCAAGACTCCTGCCTAATGTGCACATAAAAAGGCTTATATTAAAACTACAAAAACCATCCATCCATCCATGGGGGCGCTGTGCCAATCTTAGCTGACATTGGGCGAAAGGCAGGCTACGCCCTGGACAGATTTTTCTTTTAAAGAGATCTTACACTTCAACCAATCCCAACAGTCCCCTTTAAATGTGACACACTGGACCTTTAAACTGGACTTTTAATGCCTCTGTGGTTTGTTCATATCAAGGCATTTTTTTAAAACACTGATTTTTATTCATATTAAGACGCTGAGTAGGCGATGCATGGGGCAAAGCAACAGTTTGCATTGCAGTTGGTGAGAAGTCTATGGGTTCTACTGTGTGTATATACTGGTTTTGATTGTTCGCAAAGCTATTCGGATGTAAATAGTTATTATATTTATGTATTTTATAATATATGGCTAGTATAATCTCCTGGTTTTTAGGAATGAAAACATTTGCCTCATGCCTTATTTGGACACACTGGAGAAGGGGAAGGAGGATTTATTTATTTATTTAGGTTTTTTGGTTGTTTTTTTCTTTTCATTTTGGTTTTTCAATTTGAAAGCCAACAGCAGCCGTTTTGAAGGTGCTTGTGTTCCGGGGTGACTTTACAGTCATGGTCTGCAAAGATGAAATAAACTTACTGGTATAATAACAAAACCACCTCATTGCTCAGTCTGTGTCTTTATCACTCATGGTCCCACACAAGGAGCCAACACACGTTTTGAACCACTTCTACCAGTAGAGGGAAGCAGAGGGCCTCCTTAACCATGAGGTAACCTCATTCACAGTATGTCAGACAAGTAAATGACAATATAAATGAAACATTAAAATGTTGATTTGTCCGTCTGCTCTTGTCACAAGATCTTCAAAAACATTAAAAAAAAAAATCTGGTGCAACTGTGGAGAAATTTAGGTTTTAATAGTAAGACCCTGCAGAAAATGTGGTATTTCCTTCCAGAGGTTCCTTCACACTGTGTGTGCATGTGTGTGCGCACACTCTGTCCTCTGTTTGAGAAATTCCATTGTGTCTGTCTGTACATACAGATCACCGGTCAGCATTTTGCCTTAATAAGGCAGTGCTTACTTTGGTGGTTAACCCCTTTGTTTCCCACCACACAACTCTCCTGCATCCTGGAAATGAACTGCAAGGTTTAACTAAAGGAAGGCCTCATTAGTAAAAACGTTCACATGACGTCATCCATCCACGCGTTGGTGCCAAGAGGAGGCCAGAATGACCGACGGGGGCCTGATGTGTTTCTCCCTCCTCCTTCGTCCCTCCGCCTTCCTCCTTCCTCCTCCTCCAGCACCTTCTTTCCATCTTGGGTGGTTGTTGTAAGTGACCTCCACTCGCTCTCCACACATGAATCTCTATGAAGCAAGAGGTCTGGTGTCAGACCTAAACTCTCACAGCTCTCCCCACGGGAGCACTGAAAACTTCTGAGGAACCCTGAAGACGTCTTCTGACTCACAGGATCCTATCAACAGGTGAGTGGACACAGCAGCTCTGCTGCCACCAGGTCTGACTCTCTTCTTTCACATTTAATACTTAGTTAATAAAAATGTTGTGCCATTTGGTTCAAAATCTGCTTATTCTCTCCACTGTGTCTGAGCACATAGTTTTACGCTGTTATCAGATTCTCACAGTAATGGTCTTGTTCCACTACATTACTATATTTGTACGTGCTTTTGCCCCGTCAGTGCTGCACTCCGAGAGATACTCAACCAAGACGAACGTTTGTTTTCGCATTGGCCACTCACTCAGTTTGTGTCTGTTCAACCTCACACGAATGTTTATGTTCTTGAATTATTAGTCGAACACATGACAGATGTCTTTGCTCTGGTAAACACTTTTTGTTTGATTTCTGAGCTCAACTTGTTCTCTTTACATGTCAGAAGTCTGGATTTGAAGCATTTCAGTTGTGTGTTTGACTCTCTCTCTTAGACATGGAGCCAAAAACTGACGGTGGATCGGCTCCGTTGACCAGCGAAGCTCTGGCAGCTGTCGAAGATGAAGAGGTTCTCAACAAGATGGTGAGCCAATGATTGACCTCTCACCTTCATGTTAATGAAATGGTGGTGAACCAAATAGTGTTTGATATGGGAGGTGAGAACAAATAGGCTGCCACACAAAATGACGTCCTTTTGTTTAATATAGCCTGACAAATCTTCTTAAATGCCTCCCTAATTTGTATATGTATGGGACATATATGGATCCATTGATTTGTTCATCTTTCACAGCTAGACAACGCCGCAGATTTCGATGAGAGACGAATGATTCGTGCTGCATTAAGGGACCTGCTGAAGAAGAAGAGGGGTAGAAAATGAATGTCTTCGTACCTCTGTCGCTCTTTTGACACTGTGCTTGCTCTCTAAATTCTCCTCCGCGTGTGTCATCAGAGAAGCGAGAGCAGGAGCGAGGGACGAGGCAGCAGGACTTGAGACAGCAGGGCCTGAGCAAAGGAGGGACAGCAGGCGGAGCTGTGAGCGTAGGCAGAGCGTCCATGAACCAGCCATCGGCGCACAGTACGTCTGATTGATGGAGTTACTCTCTGACACCTATGTAAATATCGAAACTGATATTATTTTTGATGTTCCTGCATCTTCTCAGAACCACCTGGACAGGCCTCCGCGTCAGCCTCCACCCCGTTTAACAGAACAGCAGGCAGGTGAGTCACCCTTCAGCACAGGAGGAGATCATGCATGTTATTATTATACATAAAAGAAGACAGAGTCTTCCAGTTAGAAAGGATGGAAGAAGCAGACTCTGCTCGTAAAAAGAAGAGTCTGTTTGAATGGAAGTCTGTGGGAAAATTCCCACTTGATTTGTCCATCCATCTTTTACTGTCTTCTTCAGTAGAACTTGATGTCAATATTGTGAAGTACATCCCAATTTTGAGGAAAACGCGGTACATTTGAGTGGACACCAGTGGGATTGAGATATGTGAATGTCCTGTTGCAAAAACTGTCATGGTACATCCATTTTTTTTATATACAGTCTAGTTTGGTTACATTAAAGCTTACATCTGTCGCCTGTCTTGTCAAAATTCTCATACCCAGAGGATATTAAATAAAGTTCAGCAGCTGATATATCCCACGCCCTCGCCTTTGCTCTCTCATTATCCCTCATAATCTCCCCCCAAAACACACACAACACACACAACATGAAGGAGAGTGGAGTAGAGCGAGACCTGTGAGGACTGTTTAGTTGATATTTACATCGTCTGAATCAGCTGGACACTATACTTTATCATAATAAACTGCCAAACAGGTCGGTGAGTGACATTTATGCCTGTGGATCAGTAGAACGAGATTTTCTTCTTTTATTCCAGTCAAATGTATTGATTGATAGGTATTCAGGACTGAAAGACACAAATATTTGGCAACTATTTGGAACTTAAGCTATTGCGTGTTCTTCAACAACATTGCAAATCCTAAATCACTGTTGAAAAGTCTATGTCATATGATTTTAATGTGTCAGCAACAGTGTCCTCTAATGGGAGCACAACTTTGTCTTCGGAGCAAAGTCTTCCAACATGTTTAGCAAGCTCATCCACCCAAAAAGGGACAAAGTAAACATTTCGGTGCGTGCCGTAACATTTACTGAATAACCCTGATGTATCTCTGTCTCTTCTCCTCAGCAAGGCCAGTCCTGCTGCAGCCTCAGACCAGAAATGTCCTGCTGCAGCACCCAACGCTAAAAATGTCAAACAGATGCTTCTGGATTGGTGCCGGGCCAAAACAGAGCCTTATGAGGTAAATATGCCCCGACTCTCTTACGCCTGTGAATTATTGCCCTGTGGAGCTATACATAGCTCTGCCCCCTATGTCTCGTTCTTTGCCACAATTTCTTCCAAACTGAGTCCCCTCTGGTGTGAAACAGGGGGTGGACATCCAGAACTTCTCCTCAAGTTGGAAAGATGGCATAGCCTTCTGCGCCTTGGTCCACCGGTTCTTCCCAGACGCCTTCGAGTACTCGATCCTTAACCCAAACAAGCCCAAGGAAAACTTCCAGCTGGCCTTCAGCACTGCAGAGTGAGCTCTCACTTCCTTATATGACGATGAAGATGTCTCATGTGCAGCAGTAGATTGCAGATTATGAGTAACGTGTTTTTTTAACGATACTTTCTGGCTCATTGTTTGCCTTGTGCCATTTGTCAGTGACAATTTGCTCTGTGCTTGCAGGAGACTGGCAGGCTGCCCCCCCCTGCTCGACCCTGATGATTTAGTGAGGATGAAAGAGCCCGACTGGAAGTGCGTGTACACGTACATTCAGGAGTTCTACCGCAGCCTGGTGGAGAAAGGCCTGGTGAAAACAAAAAAGCGACTGTAGACTCCCCGAAAAGTCACACACAAGTGGCGTGGCGTCATCTTGTGTACAATGAAACCACGCAGAATGATTTTTGCGTACTGTTTTCAACTGAATATTATATTTTTTTCAGTTTATTCTGTGACCCCAGATTTGCTCTGAGTAAAAAGCTTGTGAATGTTAATGCACTGTGTCTAATTTGTAGTATTTCGACTGGTGTGTGTTTGTGTGAGTGGGTGTGTGTGTGTGTGTGTTTGCAGGGACTCGTGTGTCTGTGTGTCTCTCGGTGGACAGCTGGTGCCTCCGAGGGATCAGTAACATTCCACTGAGATTACACATCTGCATTAATTCTAGTTAGAGCCATAGAGCATCAGTGATGTTGTAGAGGGGCCTGACTGTGAGTATTAAAGGGGCTGTATGTAAGAGTTTAAAACGGAGTGTTGTGTTTTGTTTTGTGTTTAATTTACATGTTTCAAAGCCACAAAACAATCTTCAATTTTACTTTTCCCCCTTTAAAAGAAAAATACAGAATAAAATATAAGGACACTTTTATTCTCACACTGTCTTTTGTTTCTCCAGGACTTCAATGTCAATGTCACAATAAAATACAGCATTTCCCTGACTTTAAATGTGATTATTATGAATATTATATTATATAATATTATATTATATTATATTATATTATATTATATTATATTATATTATATTATATTATAATATATTATTATGAATTATATTATAGATATATATATTTTTTTAATTTGTATACTCTTGTGTAATTACTAGAGCTATATTGATCAATTGTCACTATATCAGTGAAAGCAGCTGAGGGAAATGAATGTCGTCACTGATGGGACAGATGATGTTGTGATGTCTGGCTGTGATGGAACAGACCTTTGTTGTTGTGCCTGTTTTTGCTCTGCAGCCCGCCCTTCAGGTGCGTGTGAGCGCGCGCGCGCGTGTGTGTGTGTGTGTAAGAGAGAGAGAGAGAGAGAGAGAGAGAGAGAGAGAGAGAGAGAGAGAGAGGTGCAGGCAGGATGCTGACTGAAAAGCGCACAGCTGCTCCGTCCAATCCGCCGCTGCCTTATAGTCAAACACTATAAGAAGGATAATGTTTCATCATCAGCTGTTGTATTTTAGTGCAAACATCAACATGCAAGAGCCCGGACACATCCAACGCGACCGACTTCTGTCCTGACAGCGCGGCAGCGGTGCGGTGCAGCGCGACGCGACGCGGCGCAGCCGGTCTGCACCGTGACGGGCACGTCCGCTGTCCACGGTACTCACCGGGTCGCATCCGTCCCGCAGGCTGTGCGGGTCGCCCTGTACTCCAGACCATCATCAGTGGACCCTGCCCTCCCCTCGCGTGTGTGTGTGTGTGTGTGTGTGTGTGACCGACGTTGACTGATGCTTTTCCCCTCTGTGGATTTGTGAGATCACCTTTACGGTTCACCTTGGAGAGAGAGAAAAAAACAACAAAAAAAAGGTAAGACATGTAACGAGATGCGTGAGATACACAGACCCACTGCAGCTACATGTTGATATATATATGTATATATATATATATATATATATATATATATATATATATATATATATGTATATATATATATATATGTATATTTGTAACTTATCCTTTGTGATGCTGCTCTAACATGTCATCTACATGTTAGAGCAGAGACTGGGTCAGGACACACAGGTGCACCGAGATTGTTGGTTTACCAAATAAACTTGTAGATTGTGTCCTGAAGAATGCTTTGTTAAATTGTATGCATGACATTAAATTATGATTATTTTTTTTGATTGATATTGAAATGTAACTGTTGCAGAAATAGTTAGAGAAAAACATAGGCACACATTTGCTCTTGTTATGATTTATATGGTGAATGTGGGTCATCTTTAAAGAGTGGGTCCGCACATTTAAAGTTTGGCAAATGTAAAGTTGCATTTGCACTTTTAAAGTGGTTTTAATACAAACGTGTATATGACTCCCTGTTGTTTTTGGCAAATCTAATTCAATGATCAGGTGATTACCCCCCTTAATTTGCATATCATGAATGTTTAAATAGAGGTGTTCAATTTCTGTGTGGGAGGGAACAGGAGCAACATGGTGGGAGGCTCTTGTTGTTGTTGTGACCTACAGTACCTGTTGACATTGTCCCTTCAGACAAACCTGAGTTCCAAGACAAAAAGGTCCAAGCCAGGGGTGTCAAACATACGGCCCACGGGCCAGAACCCGGCCCACCAGTCGGTCCAATCCAGGGCCCCCTGCATGGATTTGGGAAAATATTTGATTTTGCAGTTCCAGATACCTGTGTCTCAATGTGCAAATTGTGCTGTATGTGGCCCCTGAACTTAAAATGAGTTTGACACTCCTGGTCTAAGCACGGGTACGATTCCACAGTGATCACCAACAATTCTGCTTCATAGAAAGGGTCAGAGGGTTAAATCAACAACAGTGTAGTTCAGGACATGTCTGAAGTTCCTCCTCATCATCATCATCATCATCATTATCTGTGATGTTTGAGGAGCATGATGTGGGCGTAGTTGCTCAAGAACTTTCCCTCACTCTTCTCTTGTGTCCCTGTTTACAAAGGAGGCACTGATAAATGTTGATGTTTTAGCTGCAGGCTTTAATGTTTTTGTTTTTTTTAGGGATGAGTGGATATGATATTCAACATCAGTGGTTTTTTTTTATTTAACCTCTATTTAACCAGGATTAAATCCCACTTAGATTAAGAACCTCTTATTCAAGGGAGTGCTGGCCAAGATGAGAAATAAGAAACACTCTACGGTCACACAAGCAGAAAACAAATAATAAGAATTCACAATATTATATTTACAAGCACATTATGGAAAAACAAGTGCATGTTGTGGAGTCGACCTCAGTTCGGATTTGAAAGTGTTCAATGAAATTAACTCTTAGTTAGTTTCCAGTCTTTCTGTTGGCACGATACTCGTCTAAAATCATTTGGACATTGTTTGAGATAAAACAAGAAAAAGGACAACTAAATAAGTATAATTGTAGTAAACACTGTATTAGCATTATATCTCGGTCGACATTCAAGATTGGGATATTAAAATCAGACAGTAAAACAAGGTAAGTTGAGTTTTCTACCTAAACACAAGATTGTTCTGTGTTATGATTAACCACAGACTACAATGTTTCAGGTTGATGGATCGCATGCAGCAGAAAGAGCTCAGCACTGCCCCGTGTGGGACGACTGTGCAACCACGACCTTGTGTGTTGATCGGCCCTGGTTCAAGTTCACCTCTGCAGGTCGCAGTCCAGGAGTCGGTCACCATCAGTCCGTCAGAAACGCTCAACAAACACTCTCATCTGAGCCCTGTCCAGGCTACGGGCGCACCTGCCAACGTGACGGAACAAATGCAGTCGGGGCGCAACAACTGTGGGCCCACAGCCCTGAAAAGCATAAGCCGACCAAGACCGACCGCTCTTGGGACTAAACCTGTTCAAAAGCTGAACAGAATCTCAGTGGATCCATCCAAGAAGGAAATAGATTTGATCCCAGTTTGCATCCCAGGACCTCAGAGTGCCAACGTCCTGCCGCATTCACAGACCGAGAGCTCCTTCCCTCTCCACAGTCCTCAGAGTCCTCACAGCCCTCAGCCTTACCTGAGTCCCACTCCAGGTCTGTCCCAGTCTAACCTGAACTCACCCACCAGCCTCAGCCCCAAATCCAGTCTCTGCCCTCAGTCTCAGAGGACCCTCTCACCAGGGATCTCAAACCAAAGCCAAGTGCAGTCTGAGAAACCAGGCGGGGAGAATAATGAATTCAGGTGAGACAAATATAACAGCTTCTATATCATCTTGTTTTTTTAGCCACTATGACTGCAGTTTTCCTTTTATGTCCAAATGCAGCTACGGAAGCTGTCCCGCAGTAAGAAACCTGACGTGTACCAGACCCTGTCACATGAATCACGGCTGCAGAAATTTAATAAGAGGCTTTATGAAGCTGACAAAGTGACACTGCAGCCATATTTTGTTGGCAGGCCTCCGAGCCACACTTCTGTTGTGGCCTCAGCCATAAACAACTGCTGCCTGTGAAAACACTTTCAATTTCATAGAGCTGTGTTTATACGCGGAATAAAAGGTACAGCAGAGGTTGTCAGATCTTGCCTGTCTGACTGTGACATAATTCTCATATCATATCAGAGCTTAATAAAGATAATATTGATCCAATATACTTTATCTAGAGTAAGGTGTATGAATTAAGCTATGATTTTCTTAAAAGTAGTGCTTTTTGGCATAAAAGTTATTAGAACTGTCCATTAAGCCTCAAAATGTCCGTCTGCACATTTGTTTTTGGCTTATTTTAACCATAAATGGACCGGAAATTGTCCTGTGATTAAGTGATTTTGCCTATTTTTGCAGAATACATACAACTTTCAATATCTGGAAGTTATTTACTGTGTGTTAAAAGAGTGTATTAACAGTTTAAAATGAAGAAGAAGAAAAAACACTGCAGTTGTACAACAGATTTTGCATGTTAAAATTTAACATTTTAACATTATAAAACATATTTACAATAAAAAAAAAATATCTCAAGGTGAAAAACAGGCCAAATGAGGCATTTTTTTTCCAACTCCCTCCTCTCTGGCTACAGACATACAGTCACAATATTTCAAATGATATTATATTGGTGATATTGTAAGTTGATTTTCACATAATATTTTTGCTATAATGAAGTGGAAAGAAAACATTTGGAACCTTTTTCAGTATCATTGAATAGAGTGAAGACTAATGCATAGGAGAAATAAAAAATAAATGAAACAGTAACAATAAACGAACAATAAATGGCAGGAAAACAGACAGTGAGGAATAAAGCACATACGAGATTTTAAAAGCATGGAATAATAAGTGAAATGGACCATTTGGATGACACGTCAATTGATTAATCAATTTCTCTTTCAGTTTATAGATGAAACTATTATGTGAGTCGTTCAGAAAACTGATAATTCTTAATAAATAAAATAATCTCTTCCCATCGCACACTGACACACACACACAATACGAAGTCATTGGAGAGGTGGAGCAGTGCTTAATTATCGTTTTTTTCTATCTAACTGTACATGCTGCAGTATATCGCACAGGATTACACCTCAGATTATGTCACCATACAGTACTTTTATCTAATGCAGCACTCTCACCATTTCCTATCTGTTTGAAAGGGTGTATATTGTCACATGGAACGTGGGATCAGCTGTGCCGCCAGATGACATCACTTCTCTGTTCGGACCAAATGTTTCAGATGGGAGCGTTGACATGTTCATCATCGGGTAAGTGAGTTTTTTCTACCGCGCTCGAGTGCCAGAGAGACAACTGTGAGAGCCCACTCACTGTGGACATCTGTGTTCCCTTCCTGCTGTCCATCACTGTCCTTTTTATTCGTGACTCATGACTTTTTAATTCATGACTCATCTTAAATCATTAATAACCAGTGTCGGGTCGCATACTGTAGAAAGTGAACATACCTAATAATAAAACTTTTTTATTCCAGTCACAAAGTGATCATCCATCATCCACTCTTTTCAAACCTCTATTAAATTTGCAGAACTACAAACATGGCAGCCTCTCACAACAGAACAGTCACGCTGCTGTAACCTTTACTGTGTCCTTTCAATGAGATCTGCCATGTAACCTATAAAGTAAAAGCAGTTTTCTGTTGGAGCAACAACATTGTAGAGAAGAATACCAAACAATATCACAGAACACTGCATTTGCTGTATTCAAATCTCAGATGAAACCGTGTCTCCAATCATCCAAATGATGTAAACAACTCATAGATAAAGGTATTATTTTCCTGCCCGACACTGTTTATGATGTTTCTTTACTCTCTGGAACCTCCTGAACCAGACTCCAGGAGGTGAACTCCATGATCAACAAGCGGCTGAAGGACGCTCTCTTCTCAGACCAGTGGAGCGAGCTATGCATGGACACCATCAGCCCTTTTGGATATGTTCTGGTCAGTGAAACATGTTCCTCAAATGTTAAAATGTTGTGTTATACAATCAAATTCTCATCATCTTTCTTCTCCTCGCATAGGTGGCGTCCCAGCGAATGCAAGGAGTGCTGCTGCTGGTTTTCTCCAAATCCTGCCATCTCCCGTTCCTCAGAGGCGTGCAGACGGAGAGGACGCGCACAGGACTCGGAGGATACTGGGTATGTGTTCTCATACTGAGCGACCAGAGCAAACATTTGAGGTGGGTCGAGTCAGTGGGCTTTAGAAGGGATGGGGTCAGATGCGGACAGGTGGCGCGTGTGGCTCTCCCTCCCCCCTGCCAGCAGGCACACACATGCATGGGCGCGTGTGTCAGTGTGTGACCTTCCAGTGCGTGTTGATGTCAGCATCAAACCTGGCTGCTGCTGGTGCAGTCTCCTTCTCTTTGAGGTCAGTGCAGCAGCATCAGCAGCAGCAGCAGCAGCAGCAGCAGCAGCAGGAGGCAGACTGGCTCTCAGCAGCAGGAAAAAAAAAGACCTTGTCCCTGAACACTGCTCTGATGGTAATTTTGTTTATTTTGTTTAGATACATATCTGTAATGTCTTCTTACTTCACACTGCACCGGGTCATAAAACTGACTCTGACTCTTAAAAAACACCCCATTAGTACTGCTTTTAGATAGTATGCATCCCAGTAATGGAACTGTTAATTGTTAGAAACGTGTTCAATTGGAAAAGATGATTCATTTTCTAAAATTGAACAGCCACTGGAACAGTATAAGTGAAAAGACAGCTTTCTCTCAACGCCCCCTCTGTGTTTTAATTAAAGGATGAGGATTATATTGGGGCTCTTAAGCAATTAAAACAAAAACCAATTAATCATTGTAAACCCACTATGTACAAGAGTACTACCGTGTTTTCTATTTCCTATTCTCTCCAGGGGAACAAAGGAGGCGTCAGTGCGAGGATGACGGTGTTCGGACACCCCGTGTGCTTTCTCAACTGTCACCTCCCGGCTCACATGAGGAACCTGGAGCAGAGGATGGAGGACTTTGAGAGCATCTTGCAGCAGCAGCAGTTTGAAGGAGGGACTGCCACCGGTGTCCTGGACCACGAGTGGGTGACATCATTTTTATGTCATTTACAAAACTAAAACGGTGAAAGTCAGTCACCTTAATTCATAAAGGTGTCTAATCAGCCAATCAAATGAAAATCAAATGAAAGCAACTCAATGCATTTAGATAATGGGCAAGAAAACCTGCTGAAGTTCAAACCAAAACATCAGAATGAGGAAGAATGGTTGCTGATATATCAGAAAAACGACTCTACTGGGATTTTCATGCACAACCATCTCTAGGGTTTACTGTGAATTGTCCAAAAAAGGAGAAAAATCCAATGGAATAATCCAAAATGATAGAAAGGCAACAGGAATTTAAATAACAACTTGTTGTGAGCCTTGAAGCTTCAGCAGCAGAAAAACCACACCGGGTGCCACTGGGAGTTTTATGTCCCTCATTCAAGCATTTATTCATTAATTCATAGATTTCCACACTTTCTCTTGAGAAGTGAAAACAGATTTAAATCATCATTAACTTGACACTTTGTACCTGATTTTATAATTCCAGATACATGCATGTTGACCTGCTCACCTGCCCACGGACCACAGATTAGCTTGCTAAATCTGATAAAGCCTTTCTCTTACTGAGATTGATGTATTTTTTTGCTAAAAATCTAAATATATATATATATAAATATAAAAATATAAACTCTCACTATTTGATCTTTTATGCATCGTGAATAAATTAAAATGTCATTGACAGTGTTTCCTTTGGTGTATTGTCTCTGTCCCCAGTGTTGTGTTTTGGTTTGGAGATTTAAATTTCCGAATTGAAGACTATGACATCCATGTGGTGAAATGTGCCATTGACAGCAACAAGCTTCCTCTGCTGTGGGAGCGAGACCAGGTGAGAGGCACTGGGAACATTTTAGCACAGGTTTGACTTCTCTGGAGGACTTTACACCGCTTGTTGCTCTCCGCCGACAAACAAGAGGTGTCTGCATACTTTAACAGACACCTCTGTCTGTCAGATGAGATCAAACACTCTTCTGTTCTTATTTTATCTACTCTTACAGCTCAACATGGCTAAAATCACAGAGTCCATCCTGGAGGGCTTCATAGAGGGGCCGCTCAAATTCCCTCCGACTTATAAATTTGACGTGGGCACACACACGTATGACACCAGGTTTGTTCAGTCCCCCCCGAAAACAATAACAACAGTAACAGATTTGTATTTCATAAGTGTGTAAGATCTGGCAACATCTACTGGCGACGTTGCATGTTGCAGCTGAATATCTCTCACCTCACAAATCCTTTCCCAATGCAATGATGCAAATAGAAATATGGTTTTCAGCAGAAATTAAAACAGCAATTTGTTTGTTCATTCATCCATTTAAAATTCTACCAGCTTCACCTTTTAGGGGTTGCAACAGCGGATCCTACTCTCTTGTGTCTTCTTCTGTTACAACAACTGTCCTCACGTCCTCTTTCACAACATCCTTCTCTGTGGTCTTCCTCTTTTCATCCTGCCTGCTAGTTCCATCCTCAACATCCTTTGTCCACTGTCTCTCCTCTGCACGTGACCAAAGCCATCATTGGCCACTCAAAATAAAAAACACCAGTATCACTATTTTATTATTCAATTGCTGCCAAATGCTAAATCTTACACACACTGAACCTTTAAAGCAGTAGTGTATAATTTTAAATGTAAACAACTGTCTGTTGGATTCAAATGAGTTCACACAGTGCAGATTGAGCCTCCTTCAGTCAGGTCTGATAGTATTGCTTGACAGAGCCTGTTCTCAGAAGTAGTTTGTGTTCACAAAGACCAAACAGAGGCAAAATAACAATAATAATAATACCACACTCATCACACTGCAGCTTTAAAGTAAGACCTGTTCATTGGGTAATAACTGTCTCCTGTATCAGTGCTAAGAAGAGGAAACCTGCCTGGACAGATCGCATCCTCTGGCGCCTTCGACGTACCGGCTCCCCGGTTCCTTCCCACAGTGCAGCACTGCAGCGCGGTCTGACCTCATGGCTGGGTGGGGCAACTAAAGTGACACAGCACACCTATGGGAGTCACATGGGCTACACCGTCAGTGACCACAAGCCTGTCTCGGCCCTGTTTTCCCTGCATGTGAGATGATGTTATTTGACTTTGTCACATCTCGCTCTGTATCGTTTGATTCATTCTCCGGGGGTTTGCTCCTCATTCTGTGCCATGTGCTCTTTTCCTACAGTTCCCATTCAGGGTGGAAATGCCGCTAGTGGAGCTGCAGGTAAATAAGGAGTGGTGTAAAGTCTCAGATGCGACTGTCGTATTCACTGTTGCGTCAACGTATCAGCGCAGCTCATGGGACTGGATTGCAATATATAAGGTAATGGTTCCCTCATAACAGGCTAAAGTCAAATCTACAAAGCTATACAATCTCTAAATACATTTATTTTGTATAGACGTCTGGTGTCAGTGTTTATATGAACATGGTTTCTGTCTTGCACAGGTGGGATTCCGACATCACAAAGATTACCAGGCCTATGTGTGGGCCAAGGGAGAGAATGCAACACAGGTGTGTCAGAGACGGAAGGTCACCACCGTATTTTGTGCCTCAACTCACATCAGATTTATTTTATTTTAATTCCTCTCTCTCTTTAGGTGACATTTTCAGAGGAAGATTTGCCGAGAGATGATTGTGAATACCTCCTCGGTTACTACAGCAATAATATGAACAGCATAGTTGGCTTGTCAACACCCGTCCAGGTAAAGTCAGACAAAACAGAAACAATGTTAATAGTTTTCTTGATAAAATTTTGAGTGCCAGTTTGTAATACCTTTATTCTTATACTCTACCAGTTCAGAGGAAAATATTGTACGTATTTTTAAACTGTGATGTCTTGTTTTACTTTAAGGAGCCTCTCCTATATCTTTAAGGAGATATAGGAGTGTGCCATATACATTTCTCATGTGGTTTCCTTTTAGCACCCAACTTTCCCCCTCGTAAATATTTCATCCTGAACAGATCCGGATACCAGTCCACAGCCCCAGCATGCATCGCTCCGACAGCTCTGATGTCAGCTCAGAAGATGACAGCACGCTTGTCCTGCTGGCTCCAAACTCCCGCAGCCCGAGCCCCAAAACTGGAAAACACCACCATCGCCACCGACGCAGCCGCAGTCCTGCCGTTCCGGCTCTTTCCTCCAACCCCCTCCCCTCTTTGCAGAGCCTCAGCCTCTGCCCTCGCTCTAAAGAAGGCCCAATGCAGAGCCGCTCACCCTGCTCTGCTGCTAAGAAGGAACGGCTGGTGTTGTCCCCCGACACTGTGTCATCGCCATCCATCAGCCCGCTCAGTCCTCGCAGCCCTGTGTCTCCAGGTAGTGGAGTGACAGCGCCAGAGGCTCTGATCGCTGCCATCATAGGTGAACACAGACCAGCTCAGGTTAGTCCCACTGGGGTCAGGCAGATAGGGAAGACAGGGGAAGCAGACACTGCACAGCGATAAACATCAGTAGATAAGAATCAGATACAGCCTGATCTGACTCCAACACTGTCACTGTGCTCGGCACAAGAACGACTCCCAACATAGTTTACCATTTAACAAACATTCCATTTAGTAGCCCTGCAGTTCTCGCTCTGACTCGACCATCATCTCATACACTGTGTGTATCTCAGATTGACACATGTGCCCATACTCCTGAAGAAAAGTGCTTTAACAGACTTTTAGAAACGAATGTGGAATGTGAAACTTGAGTAAACTTGCAAAGAATGTGTTAAGTTATTATTGACAGCAATATTTGTTCGCAGTCTGGACCAGATATATTGATAGTATCATAGTTCAAAATGGGGAAAGAGTGTGTGTTTGTGTGGACCTATGTGTTAAGACCTTATTGTGTAAAACAACGCATTTTTGGACCATAGGACTCTATAGCTTTCGGTCTGTATTCATAAAATTATTTGAACGTACAAGAATAGAAAAGTTTTACCAGCCCAATCAAGCTGAAGTGTACTTGTGACCACATGACTTCAACACTAATCTTAGATCAGTGCTCTTATTCTTAGCAGCTTTGTGAATACAGCCCCTGTTCTATGGAGCTCAGTGAGTGGATGCTCAGACTTATACGGCTCTTTTGTTTCAAGGAAACACTGTTGTTTGTCGTTGTGAGTGTGCAAATAAAAACCAGAGCAATCAGCCTGAGAAAATAGTCTTTGTTGATGGGGGAAAAAAAAAAGGGGGCCTCTTTTTGTGTGAAGGACATGAGAGGAAGCTGTGTTGACTTTTAGCCTTTATGAAATAGTCTTTAAAGGTAAAGTGGGAAACATTTAGGAGGGTTAACTGGAAGAAATTAAATTCAATACATGAGCATTTTTAGGAGCCATTTTGGGCTGCAGGAGTTCACTCAGCAAATAAAGAACAACTACGTCTTTTCTAGGATGCGAAGGCCACCATCCACGTTACCCTTGTGCTTGGTAAAGGTAGAGATGAGTCTGCAGTCTCACCAGTAGATGTCACTAATTCTTGCACACCAAAGCCTTTCATAACCATTCACTCGCTCACTCACTCATCTTCTACCGCTTTATCCTCCAAATGAGGGTCACAGGGGTCGCTGGTGCCAATCCCAGCTGACATAGGGCGACATTAGGCAAATTGGACACCCTGGACAAGTCGCCAGTCCATCACAGGGCCACATATTGAGACAAATAATTATTCACTCTCACACTCACACCTACAGTCTAAATTGTCCAATTTGCTTAATCCCCAAATCTGCACATTTTTGGACTGTGGGAGGAAACCAGAGAACCCAAGGAAAATCCATGCACACATGGGTAAAACATGCAAACTCCATGCAGGTACGCCCTTTCATATCCACTCCAACTCTAAATATTATATATAATATAAGAATTATGTTGTTGAAAAGTGTGATCAAATTTTAACATTGAATCTGAATGCTGTTCAAAAGCAGTGACAAAACAAGAATTCCCTCCACCTGCGCATTATGCAATATTAAGTTGTGTGGTGGAAAAAAAGTCTATATTTTGGAGATTTGAACAATACAGAACAATCAAAATAAAAGTCAACCTAATCCACGCAATTTAATTTACACATGGACAAGTGTGCACAGCTTAGAGTTTGTCCTGATGTTTGTAATCAAGATAATCACTCTCGGATTAGCAAGCAGATCCAAAACCACAGAGAAATACCAGAGAGGATATAGGCTAAACAAACTGCACTGCCCCCTTTATATCGGGTTTTATTTGATGGGCTAACAAATATAAAGTGTCTGAAGCCAACAGAAGGAGCACTGATGCATCCTGTCCGTCTCTTTTCTTTATTAATTCACACGTAAGGTGCAGAAAGTGCACTTCACTCCTCAACCATCGTCATGGAGCCACTCTTAGAGCTAAAACTGTCTGTTTTTGTTCCTCATCACACATAAAAATATGGGTTTACAGTCAGGAAAAGGTGGTTTTATTTGAGTTTTTTTTTTTTTACAGCAGATGACATCTGTAATCTTGCATTACTGCTTTTTCCTTTTCTTCTCCATCTCCTCCTCTGATTCAGGGACAGAAAACAGTATTTGTTTTTCAATTTTCCCATTTTTCTTATGAAATGTTTGACACTTTTACTTTACTTTTTTTTGCCAAATAAATACTATCTAGATATGATTAGTACTAGTAGCACATCTGCAGTATTATAAAAACAGTTTTAACTCTTTTACTTTTAATATTGTCATGTATTTTATTTTCTATTCATTCTGAAGGCATTTAATCTGCCTTCATGTGGGAAAGGTGCTCTGCAAACAAAACGGCCTAACCTTGCTTACATAAAGGTTAAAAATTACATTTAAATTACATAAACTACAGTACAGAAGACTATAGTCGCTGTCAATGGAGCACGCCCTCTCCGGCACCACATGGTCTGTGTTCAACAACAACATTGGCTGCTGGGAAATTACTAGAAGGCTCAGTAAACACATAAGAACTCATCCAGAGCAAGGGTTTTTGGCTCAGGGGTTAATTTACTGACTGAATCCTGTTACGGCGTTAAGTCTTTGTGTCTGAGACGAACAGTTCACCTGTGTAAAGAGCTGTTTGAACGGCAGCAGGTGTGTGACTGTGTGAGTGAGTGTAGCGTCTGCGCGGCTAGCTGAGTTAGCTCCCTGTTACTGACTAAAATGAGCCAAAACCTCAACGGCTTCAATGACGACTCGTTCTTGGATGAAGACGGCTTCCTCTTCACTTCCGAGTCAGTGGGAGAAGGACACCCCGGTAAGTTTACACTGTGTGTGGAGTCAGTGAGCAGTTTAAGGCAATAATAATTAGCTTGTTAGCATCTGCAGGGAGGTCGCGTGCGTGTCAGCACACATACACACACACACACCTGCTATTGACATAGCCTAAAAGTAATATATACTATAGTTTGCTGTTTATTATTTAAACATAAAAGGCATTCAACATGTTGAGGAAAACAACAGAGTCGTACTTTGAAAAGATGGTATTGCTCGTTAGCTAGTTAGCCACTAGGACTGACTTAATGCAGTTTTCGTATCAACATGTTTGCATAAGAAACATAAACAACTAGACCAGGGGTCTGCAATAATTATTATTGATCTATAAAATGAAAATAATTTCATGTATAAAAACCTGCTTAATGTGTACTTCTTCATGTACAAATGTCTTCCTTTTAGAAGAGGACAGACCACAAGAAAATTAGTTTTACACAATTTAGAAGATTGAAGAATATTAAGTAATCATATAGCTCTCAGCAACAGGTGTGCCAGTCATCTGTAGTATACACTGAGTTACTAGTTTAGGTCCACATAAGTAAAATCTTATTGTCTGATACAGAGGTTCCTAGGGCCTCCGAAATAGTTTTTCGTTTGGCAAATCACATTTTCCAGTGTTTTACCTAATATTTATAATGTATGTTATGAATTACATGCATATAATTAAGTTTTGATTCATATATCATTTATAATAATGTTAGATGTTGCAGAGATGATAGTAAAATAGTCAGAAATGTGATACAAATTTGTGCATATGAAAAGTTGTGTGAAACACTGGCCTGATACAACAAATCCTCCAATGTTAAATGTAGCAGCAGTGTATTGTATTAGATTGTTTGTTTTAAATCAGTTTTTAGATAAACAATGAGATGCCATCTCATCATTATCTGTATTTTATTTGCGAATCTATTCAACACGTTATCATACAATGCGTTGTAGTTGTCTGTTTGGCACTAGGGCAGCTCTAATGAAAGGGATAATAGGCTTACCTGTACTCCTAGGTATTACAGAGGCTGCTGCTCAGCTGTGGGTGTAAAGTAGGGTTCATCAGTGCCACAGTCACACACAGAATAATTAAGGCCTGTTCAGCCTCATCATCACATAATAAACAGACCCCATCAAGTTCAGGCAGAAGCAGAGAAGTAGTGGCTCCATCACCAGTAGCAGATTTTTCTGTCCTTCCAGAAGTTGATAATGGCATGAAACACCTCCATATGTCCATATTTTAGACTTGCCAAAAGTTTGGGGAAGTAGATGAAACCCAAGGTATGTAGCCTAATCCATATCTGTTTGCTTCATTACGTTGCATTTAAGTCAAGTCACTTTTATTCATATAGCCCAGCATCACAAACACGGTTTGCATGGAAGGGCTTCACAGTCTGTACAGCAAGTGAAGACCCTCTATCCTTTGATCCTCACGTTGAGTGAGGAAAAACTTAACAAAAAACCCTTTTACAGGACAAAAATGGGAGAAACCTCTGTAAAAATTTTACAGGAGGGATCACTATCCCAGGATGGGCAGATGGGGTAGTAGGTGTCACATGTACAGCAACAAATTACAGAAGCATCAAATTTAGAAAGAAGAGAGACATAATTCACAGAAATGTACAAGATAGTAACTTTAACAGAAGCTAATTGAAGAGGGGTAATTAATTGTGATCATGAGGCTGCTTTGCATTTGAAGTAGATGTTAAAATATGTATAAGGTGGAAGAGG
The DNA here is from genome assembly GCF_958295425.1 of Solea solea. Classification (NCBI taxonomy): domain Eukaryota; kingdom Metazoa; phylum Chordata; class Actinopteri; order Pleuronectiformes; family Soleidae; genus Solea; species Solea solea. The sequence goes on from NC_081152.1 coordinate 13,488,993, forward strand.
CCAGTGGGAATTTCAACAAAACTATTTGCATGCGTATTAACAATGTTTCTCACCTGTTTACTATTTTATTACTCTACAGATAAGATCTGTGATCAAATCAGTGATGCAGTGTTGGATGCACACCTCAGCCAAGATCCAGATGCCAAAGTAGCATGTGGTAAGTCTTTGGACAGTAGGGCAAAATTCTACCATAGTAGCTGCCATGAGAATTCTCCACAAACTCTTCTCTGTCAGGTGAAGACGCCACAATATTAAGCTCAGAAACTTATCACACTGTTTCAAAATAATATCAGTATGTTATGGAGGACAGTTGCCTTGAACTAGTCCACAACGTTTGAAACATTCCAAACGTACGCCATCTTTTATTGTATAAACTGTGCACTCTAATATACATGAGGCCACTGGTCTTAAATTACAGTAAATAATAGTAAATATTGTTTTATTGTCGTTGAAAAGAGTAAAATATAGCATGGTGTTTCCTTTATGTTATTAGTTGTGGGATTTGTGGTTGTTTTTATTACTGTTTTTTGATGTTTCACAGACAAAATAAATAATCAGTCTGGAAAATAAGGGGGAGACTTGAATCTGTATTTATTTGTCACTTTAATTCCTCACACTGCGTATCATTGTGTCCTCAGAGACTGTAGCTAAGACGGGGATGATACTGCTGGCTGGGGAGATCACCTCCAGGACCAACGTCGACTACCAGAAGATTGTGAGAGAGACCATCAGAGATATTGGTTATGATGATTCCTCTAAAGGTACACCGATGAAACCCTGGAGGTTGTGGGTTTAGATCTTTTATTCATCAAAAAACCCCTGGAAGTAAAACTGGACTAACAATCCAACTGGCTGAATGACTATGGAGAACTCAAAAAACTGCAAACTGAAAAAGAACTAGCCTTAAAAAGCTGTTGTTACACTGGTTCTTACTCTATTTTAAAAGTACAAGTATATAGTCCTGAAATATAATCTAAGCCTCAAATGAAACATTTCTTCTAGTACAGTTTTTTTTTTGTTTTTATTTTATTTTTTTAATTTTTTTTTGTATCATATTTGATCGCCAACAGTGGCTCACAATCATCATCATGATATTATCATGCAAATCCCCACCATCAAAGCCCTGAAGTAAACATTTGTTTAATCAAAAAGGGCATAGATCTGCATCTGAATGTTTGAACGAGTGTCTCGTTTGTGTTTTCACGATTAAAATATTAAAATTTGCACCACAAACGTCATTATCATTGTCTGTGAACACCCTTAATTCTGCACTAAGTAAACTTGGGTGTGGAAGTTTATATTTTTTAATTATTATTGAACACTTTCTAAAAGTCCTATTTTCTGTATTTGATATAATTTGAACTAACCGAGGACCCCTCTTCTACAGGCTTTGACTATAAAACCTGTAATGTGCTGGTGGCTTTAGAGCAACAGTCCCCTGACATTGCTCAGGGTGTTCACCTGGATCGAAAAGAAGAGGATGTGGGAGCAGGCGACCAGGTCAGCGCATTCTTACATTTATATTGGTGGTGAAGGAGTTTGAAGTGCTACTTTCCTGTATTCATGCTGCGATTGATCGGCTGCACATTTGACAGGGTCTGATGTTTGGCTACGCCACCGATGAGACTGACGAGTGTATGCCCCTCACCATTGTCCTGGCTCACAAACTCAATGCCAAGATAGCCGAGTTGCGCCGGAATGGAACCCTGCCATGGCTGCGACCCGACTCCAAAACTCAGGTTGTACATCTGTATTTCTTGAAAATCTATTTTTAACCATAATGTTCCTACATACATTTCACAGATGGCGCACATATGAATATTTCTACCACTAAAAGTCATCAGTATTAATAGTTATTATTTTTGGCTGTTGAGGTTATGAGATAAGTTGCACGTTGTTGGAGCCCAGAGTAATTTTATCTGACTTAAAAAAAATCAATAACTATTAATCAAATGAATGCATTTAGTGTAAAATGGCACAGCCACTGTCTCTGAATCCTAAAGTAAATATTTAAACTGAAAATTAGATGTACATCCTTGGTGATGATTTTTCGCTATTAATAACACTTGATATAATGTGAAGTCCTCAATGCAGCTCGTTCTTTAAATAGTTATTAGTTGCTTGCTTGTCCCCTTCAGGTGACCATACAGTACAGGCAGGACCGAGGTGCCATGGTGCCACTACGTGTCCACACTGTTGTCGTGTCTGTGCAGCACGATGAGTGTGTAAGTTTGGAGGAGATGCGTCGCTGTCTGAAGGAGCAGGTGGTGACTGCTGTGATTCCTAGTGGGTACCTTGACGACAACACCATATATCATCTGCAGCCCAGTGGCCGTTTTGTCATTGGAGGACCACAGGTGAGACTTAAAAGTATGATGTTCATAAACCCTAAATGATGATGTTCATAAACCCTAAAGTCTGGTATGTTACCTGTTCCTTCCCAAAGGGTGATGCTGGTCTGACTGGGCGCAAGATCATCGTCGACACTTATGGGGGTTGGGGCGCTCATGGAGGCGGAGCTTTCTCTGGAAAGGACTACACAAAGGTAGACCGCTCTGCTGCTTATGCCGCCCGCTGGGTGGCCAAATCTCTGGTAAAAGCTGGGCTCTGCAGGCGTGTACTTGTCCAGGTGAGTTGACAACACAATGTGGTCTTGGTACAAATTAAAAACTGGAATATTTGTAACATTTTGGCTCACATAAAACACAGTATATACCCTTTTTTTTATTTAAATGTTTAATTCTCATTGCCATAAATCCTAGACTGTTTGTGATCTAGAAAATTCAAAAACGACCGGAAAACCGAGAAATAGATAATGTAGCCCTCATTACAGTAGCCCTCAGCACCTCCGCGGAACGACCGTCCAATCACAGACAAGATTCACCAGGGCTTCACACGCTTCTCGGTACCGTAATTCCTAAATGGTTGATTAACTGCCAGATATTGAAAGTTGAAGTTATCTTGGAAAAAGGGTCTCATTAAATATTTTTTGAAAATTCTACAGTAATTGTAACATCAAAAATAAATCCAGGTGGCCTGAATATCATGGCGGTCATAAGAGGGTTAAGCTGATTGTATTAATTGTTGTGACTGTTTTAGGTATCCTATGCTATTGGAGTGGCCCATCCCCTCTCCATCTCCATCTTCCACTATGGGACCTCCCAGATGAGTGAGAAGCAGCTGCTGGACATTGTGAAGAAAAACTTTGACCTACGTCCTGGAGTTATTGTGAGGTATGGTGTGGCATTTTCAATATCCCATCAAGTACATTTTGGAGACGTTGACAGTTTTTTACATGATCATATTTCTTAATTTCTTTCTCAGGGATCTTGACTTGAAGAAGCCCATCTATCAGCGCACAGCAGCGTACGGTCACTTTGGCCGTGACATCTTTACATGGGAGGTGCCCAAGAAGCTGAAATTATGACCCCATTTTCTAATTTTCCAGATGGCCTTAGGTGTCTCACAGCTAAACATATTTCTCTTCCTTCCTTTCTCCTTCTTCTTCCCTTCCTCCTTACACACACACACACACACACAGCCACATCACAACAACCTTTGTTACACTAAAAGGTTACACTAAAACTTTCCCACCTGCTGGTTGTGTACACAACCTAGAAGAGAAAAACTTCAAATGTCCATACAGATATGAGAAATGATTCCCTAAATATTAGGCTCACGTACAGTTTTGAAGGGTTAACAGTTATTTAGTTGTCCACACACAGAGGTTCATATTAAAATTAGTTTTAGACATATTTCTAACAGAACCATGTGCGTATTTACCAGTAATGCAAACATTTCTGGCACCTTTTTAAAGTCTTTGTAGTTAAGTGTGGCGTCCTCTGATTTATTGTTAATGGCAACATGTCATTTCCAGTGTTGGAGCATTTGTCAGCAATGTCAATTGTTGGCTAACTTCCTGTCCAATGTGCAATGTTATTGCCTACTCCATGTTTCACTTGTTGTCCCATTCCTAACACTGAGTGACCCAAGCCACTTTCACAGAGAGTAGCTTTAATTTTGTTGAGTTAATAGCCATTTAGTGTTGCATCAAGCTCTTTTAAAATTCAGACGGCACAAACATGTCAAACACTGGCTGAATGTAGTTTAGTTTACTCATTTTCTTGTGTGCGGTCTCTTCAGGCCACGAGTTTCTGACGTTTTACAGAGAAGTCAGAAGCTGCTAATGACTCCTGGTTGTGTTGAGCTGCACCATGAAACCACTACTTTTTTTGTACTTTAAATTGTTTTAAAAGACATTGTGAATGTTTGAGATAATGTCAATGTTTTACTGACCAAAAGCAAAGGTATGGTCCAGCGCTTACACTTTCTCAGACTGACCTGGGTGTAGTTACAGAGAAACCCAGGCTCGGGTGCTTTTGGACAATGGCTGTCTTTTATTACCTGCAGCCAGACTTGTCTCGAAGTGGTAATGTACTAGTTAATGTATCTAAAAGCAGTTCACCACTTGGTTGCACATCCTCAAACTTTTAGTCACACCTGCACGTAATATATAAATATACTTGACTGTTATGATGGACCATAAAGAGCGGACACACCGAGACAAAGAGACGAGAGGCAGCGCACAATCGGCTCAGTGAATGTAAGATGAGAGTTTTGTTTAAGTGAGAACATGATTTTTAATTCCACTGGAATTGCACAACAGTATAGCTCAAGTTACCCAAAATGTCCCCTGTTTTAAATGTTCTATCTATACAGCATCAGCTTTCAAAAAGGGTTTTTCCCTTTTGGGTGAAACACTGACTAGATAGAGAAACGATCCCACCTAACAGTGCCATAAATAAGATGTATAATTGATTTTCTGCGCCTACAGTGATAATAATCACCTAAAACTGTTTCATTAAGTAGCACCTGCTATTGATGCAGGTGACTGACACGATCTGTAGGTGAAAGCTGCAAAAAAGCTGCTGCATAATTTCTTTTGGCTAGTTTCTATAGAATTCTTAACCCTGAGCCTTGAATTCCGCTATGTTGACTTTAAATTTAGCAAATTGTAATATTTGAATATATTATTATTATTATTGGAATATATATATGGCTTAATATACATGTTTTTAAAACCCAAATAACCCTAAAGTATTGAGAGTAACTGTAATTTGTTGCTTTTCTCCTGATAAACGACAGAAGGAAGGCTAGATCGACTTCACACATTAGTGGGGTTGTAAACATGTTTTTGAAACATGTTTGAGCCACAGACTGCACACAGTCGTCATTTGAAATGACTCCGTCATGTAGCTTGATGGCACTGTGTCCTTAAATATAAAGATTCAAATTATTTTGTTGTACTTCTGGTCAGATAGCACTGTTTTGGCACCACCTTGTGGTTCCAGAGTGTACTGCAGAGGAGCCTCACACTTTTGACAAGCCATAGGACGTTGCTGTTGCTTACTCAAAAATATGTTTGCATCCTCTAACTCATCCACAGACACACGCTTGGTTGGTGTTGTACAGAGAAACCAGCCGGTTTACATAGTCTGTTGATGCTTGTTAAGAGTTTTTGTTTTTTTCTCCCCGCCAATAGTTTTTCAACAATGGGAAGTTGCTGTTATTGTGGTTGCTAAATGTGTAAAAGTGCCTTTTCTGCAAACCCCCTTTTCCCCTTTTTTCCTAAATATCTGACTCCTGATCTACTGCACACAGACACACGCACATCCCTAAGGCTGCAAAATCCTGCTCCCCAGTAGTTTAAACCGAGGACTCCGATTTGGTGTTGAGTTTCTCTTTTAAACCCTTAAATAAACTGTGCACTTGCTCATGCTTATGGAATGTGCTTTTGGCTAATTTTGTCTCCTATAACAATGACTTTCTATGATTTTCAGGAGATGACAGAATGTCAAATGAAATTTTAACAGGTAAAAATGTGAAGGCAGACGATACAAGCGGACAGAATTGTTTAGTTTACTGCCAAAAATCCATGATCTTCTCTATGTTAGGGTTAGGGTAATTTTGTAGTTAAAAACATCCCCCTTCTTCACTTTGAGCCCTTAAATAGTAAAGGTAAAGAACAGGAAGCGTTATTTATCGCCAACGTCTGACTTTAATTATTGTCAGGTTTACAATTTTAACATTACATTACATTTAGCAGACACTTTTATCCAAAGCGACTTATAATGGCATTGAGTACAATCAGCCAGGGGTGGAGTCGAACTTGGACCATGATGTCTTTCGCACCCAGGGTATCGGTCTTTACTGAGCCACTCCACCCCTAAGCCAGGAATGCAGAGAAAAATAAAATACTTAAAAATATGCCACTGTATAACACTCAGGTCCTACAGACCTTTCACATCCCATAATATGCACAAAAAAGACTCAGACCTTTGAAAGTCCATACAGCTTTGGAGAGTTATGATTAGAAAAGCAAAGTGTTCAAATAATCATAGTCATATCTTTGTTTATGTTTAGTATACAAAGCAAAATCACAAATAAAGGAACATCCTGACACAGGTGTGGAGCAGTTTGATTCCCGCATGGAGGCGTGGGTCTTTTCAGTCCCACACTGGAAAGAGCAGATTGAAGAGCTATTTAATATTTAGTTGCTTATTTTACCACAACGGCAAAGTCACAAAGTTGCACCCACCTCACTTTTTTTAGAGCGAGTTGTAGTCGAGTGGCCTCCAGACAAATCTCTGACAGTAGAGCAGAGTCTGTGTGGAGCAGAGGAGATGATGTAAAAACATATAGATGAGATCAATGCGATCAACCCTGAAATCCTTCACATGAACTTACTCCACATCTGAGGGCAGTCCTCACGTCTCTGCACCTGTAAGTTATCAAAATGCACGGATCTGGGAATTAAATGAAAAAGGGAGACGCTTCAATCATAATTCAATTGTTACTTGACACGAAATGTCGATTCTGATCATTGACTACTGTGAACTTGCTGCTTTCATTCTTCAGCATCGATGTAACTCCATGTTGTATGTAAAAGCGTGTTAGTTGGTCTGTCAGGGTTTTCACATTTTCACAGAATATGTAGTCAATCATTAAAGTTAGTTGCGGTTGAGCCACAGACGGAGAGATGGACTGACCGACTGGAGCTGCCTGCTGTCCTTTACACAGGTGGAGGAGTGTGCAGATGGTCTTGGGTGTGGCGAAGCTCAGTATAGCATCTAGAACTGTCTTAGTGACCTTGTTTATGATGTCCTCGCACTGGTCTTGATAGGGGGCGGGCATGATTTTACAAATCTCCTCCAGAAGCTTCATCACAAGGGCCTGGATGGACAGTAGAGATGAAAATAAGCCCTGCTACAAACCAATTGTCCCCCCCCCCCCCTCCCTTGAGGGACAATAAATTGAACTGAACTGAAGCACACTTAAAGCAGATGGGCTACAACAGTAGAAGACTACACCAGACTCTTTATTACTAGGTACTCATAACACCCACAGACGTGGATAGTGGGTGTGTTTAGTTCAAAAACAAAAGAGAGAACATATAAAAGTCAACAGACAAACCGTGGGAAAGTGTTTTAAGGTTTCTTATCTGTGAAATATTCCTCACACCTGAAGTTCAGATAATCCCCCTTTTGTCCGTGAAAAAGTTTTTCTGTCACGTATAAAACAAAAGAGGCTGAAGAAAATATTTGCAGTCTGGTGTCGTAAGTCTTTAGGTCATCCTTAGGGGAAACTGTGTAAGTCCCCGACAATCGCTTCCACCTTGATCCCCAGACGAGCAGGATGGAAAATACAGGAACATGAGCAGGCACCTTGTGGCCCGCACTGTCGTCTGGTGGCATTTTAGTGTCTGCGTGCAGGACAAAGAGACACTGTGCCTGTTCACGTGCACAGTGAAGTGAGTGTGACTCACCTCTGTCCTCTCTTTAGGCAGCAGGTCCTCCAGTGTCTTGAGGAGAAACACGCAGAAGGAGCAGTGTGTTGTGGGCTGCTTCTGATAGACGCACACAAACAGCAGAGGGAGTAAATCACAAGGAGGTCACTCTGTTGTCACAAAAACTCACAAATGTTTCTTGTGAATGTTTCTCTCTTGTGTTGTGCTTGACAGACATTGTCACTTGTCACCGCAGCCTGAAGCGCCTCCTTCACAAAATAGCTGAGCATCTTTTCCTGTTTGTCACAGGACTGGCAGAGCCCCATGATTTTGCAGGCCTCCTCTGGTTTCTGCAGAGAAAAAGAAAGTCAGCAAAGCTCAACACCTGAACAGGCCTCTGCTAAGTTAGTCCTGACACTCTTCTTAAAAAAAAAAGAAAAAGTGAAGGGTAAATAGAGATTTAAACTTACCACAGCACTGGTGATGAAGGCGATGGCCAGAGGAAGCATCTTCTCCACTTCTTCTCTGCAGAACTTGGCAGCAGTGGACGGACCAGGCAAGAGGTCACACACACGGTCAATGCCTTCTATCATCTTTGTCTACAATAGCACAGTATAACCAGGTCAGAGATGTGAAATAATGAATTCACTGCTTTGTTTCTTTTAATTGTGCAGGACAAACCGAGGCTGCACAACGTGATGAGAGGGCTGACGATCTCTTCAGGTCATCGACATGTGCAGAGTTGCACTGCGGTCAGTGAAGGGCGGCCATTTGTAATGATGAATTATGTATCTGCAATAAGCTGGTGGCCTGTTTTTGTGCCCCTAACCTTATGAGTAGTTTAACACTAACGAAACAAAGCTATATTAGGGCTGGAACTAACAATTCTACTAATTAATTGATTCATTATTTGATTATTTTCTAGACTGATCCATAAAATATTAAAACATGTTGATTGGCGTTTCCTAAACCTCAAAAATGATGATGTTTTGTTCTGTTCCCAAACCAAAATGATTAAGTTTTAATGATTTCTTTGTTATGTGAAGCAAAGAAACCAGAAAATATTCACACTCTGGAAGCTGAACAATCAGATAGCTTGTTTTAAATACTGAAAATAACAGTCAAACCAATGAATCACCCAAAAGTGCCCTAAGTGTTGTTTTGTGTCCCTGCGTCCATCTTTAGTCCGACAGTCCTCGAGCATGCACCACTAAGTGTTTCAGAAACAAAGTATGGTCTCGAGTTTTATTGTATTTCATTTCTAATGAATTGATTCAAATGTGGGCCACACACATACAGCAAGAAGACTCCGGTTTGCATCCTGGTTAAAACAAGAGGCTTTCTGCCCACAGTCCAAAAACATACAGATTTAAGGATTAGGCAAATTGGACAAACTAAGTTGACCATAGATGTGAGTGTGAGAGTTTGTTTGTGTCTATGTGGCCCTGTGATGGACTGGCCACTTGTCCAGGGTGTACCCCAACTTTTTCCCAATGTCAGCTGGGGTTGGCACCAGCAACCCCCCACGTACCTCATGTGTTGCTGTCATAGTATAGTTGCCCATGAAAGTAAATGAAAATTCCTCTGTGGATTTGCTGCTAAGTGTAAGATTTAGTGACATCTGATGGTGATACTGAGGATTGCACTCTTAGCTTTCCACCATCCACACACGTCAAGGAACTATGGTGGCCTTCACATTCCAGAACGGACGTTAACATTTTTCCATTCTTCTTCTTTGTTGGTTTATGAAGGCAGACCTGTTTTCTTTGTTTGCATCTTCAGCTGCTGCTTACCGTGAAATGGCAGAAGTCTGGTTCATAAGAGCTATATTTTAAGTGGACGTAACCAAACTATTTTTATTTTTATTTTTATTTTAAAGGGATTATATTATACACTTATGCAAACATACTTATGGGTAGTATATTCAGTTTTCTGCTAATAAATCCTCCTAAACACACTGGACCTTTTGGAATATCTTTGTTTCATAGAGCACATGGCAGTAATTATGAAATCATTTTATATAGAGTAGTTTTATCTCATACACTTTTCGTTGTAATATCCAGTGAAGCACATTGCTTATGTAATTGGTAAAACAAATATAAATATTTATGATATCATCCCAGGACTTTGTTTAATCTGAACTCACTGTGTTAACTAAAAATCAGTCATGCAATCATTTGTTTTTAATGTATATAACTTTCTTGAAATAGCACATTTAAAAAAACCCAAAGTGGTTGCCAAAGTGCTGTAAACCGCTTGAAGACTAAAAAATACACTTAAAATCATTAAAAACACCAAAAAAACAAAGACTAAAATAGAATAAAACATTAAAAATACATCAAAAGACTGAAAGGGTTAAAAGCTAGGGAGTAAAAGTGAGTTTTAAAATGACGCTTAAAAGGTTGTAGGGTTCCAGGGTGGGGCCAGTAACATAATGTATAACAAAGGAAGAATTAAATCATTTTTTGTCCTTCTTTTGTCTCCTTTGCACTCAGACGGGACTCCCCACTGACCAGGATAAACTAAACAAAAATCTTTTCCTTTTGGCACAGAAAAAAAAAAGGAAGTGCTCTTGCACCAAACCAACAAAAAGGGGATGTGTGCTCTGCTTTGCATTCACAGTGTGCATTACTGATTGCGAGGTATTTGCACATGAATGGACGTGCACTGATAAAACAGGTGCACGGAGCTTCGAGGAAGTGTTTTCATTTTTCTGAGATAGCAGTGAGGCATACTAATATTATCGGTTAAAAAATAATCCTGTGTGTGTGTGCGTGCGTGCGTGCGGAGCTCATACACTCACCTCGATGTCCGTGTTGGAAAGCAGATCTGCAAGAAGTTCAAATATTTGGGTGCAGTCCTGGCAGACGTCCCCAGTCTGCTTCAAAATAAAATAATCAAAATGATTATACCTTCAGCTGATTTATCACTTGTTACCATCATAAAGGTATATTTTATAATGCAGACATTCATTTGTGGCTCCATTATTTCCACTATATTCAAAACTAAAACGTAAGAAACATTTGAATTTTAGGAAATCTCTGTTCTCTGAAAGAAATCAAGGCTTTTTCCTTACTTTTTCTTCCTTTGCTTTTAATTTCATTGTTTTTTTCAATTAGGGCTGCTATGAACCTATTTCATCATCAGTACATCTGTTAGTTAGTTACTTAATCAATCAATGATGTGTTTTTTGTGTGGTCCACAAAACATCACAAGCATCAGAACATCATTTAGACAACTAGAAAACTTATTTTTTTATGTATAAAAAAAGACAGATTAACCACCAATTAAATGATAATTAAAGCAGTCATCTTCAAATGATGGCAGCTCTAGTTTGCAGTTACTGCAGCAGGGTTTCTCATACAATAAAACACTGTAGTTTGAAATATCATACTGTGCTGTTGCGTCATCTCCTCACCTTTTCAATAGACATTTAACGCATCACAATTTTAGCTCACAATACACTTAAATAGCTTCTTTTTCTTAATGTAAACCAGGATCAACCTCTACATCCCTTCATTCAACTCTTTTTCACTATAATTTCACCAAATCACTCAACGAGCATCACAATTTGTCTTTAAATTCACATTTTATTTTATTTTTTTGAAGGTGAAAAAAAACTTACTTTTGTGGCCTGAAACACAGACTCGTCACTCGTTCCCGTTGCATCCGAAAAACTCTGCAAATCCCCCGTATTTAAGGCTGAAGTCAGACCTGCGGCGATAAGTGTTCGTCACTGTTGTCACATCATGAATTCACCACCTGATTTACAGCTAATAAAAAAATGAGCTCTGACTTACTGTAGCCTTGGAGCCCAATGGAGAGAAGGACCATGAACTTGAGCGAAGCCATCCTCCGTTTATGTCAGGCTTTTAGATGAACGAGTTATTCCCTCCGCAGATCTGTGCTGCATGGGCTGTTTGTATTTAACACGACCCACCTATAAACCCCGCCAACCACAATCTTGTTTGATAAGACCTGTTTTTAGCACATTCAGTTTCACATTCAGTTCCTCAGACAAGGGGAAAAAAAAATGTGTCATCTTTTGTTTGACATTTGCAGAGATCTGTAATCTCCATCTTTTATAAGAAACGCACGGGGCATAGAAGCTACTGAATATGACTGTATCACAACCATGATTTTTTTCACTTTAAAATTATAATTCGTGTTGCATGTTGTTTAAAATGGACACATAGACATGTAAGAGTGAAGATGTGAAGATTAAAACCCATTTTCTTAGACTAACCAGACTTTTTGGACAAGGCCATATTATTTAACACAGAAAAATACTTTATTTTTTTGCCCCTGCCCCCCAAAATAACTGACCCAAGACTGTGGACCCTCACTATCACAATTTAAGGACATGAAACACACCATAATGTTTCCTGTGTTGGACTCTCATAATCACGACACGGGTCATGTGAAGAAAGAAGATCAACGTGATCTGGCTTCAAATTGAAACTTTATAACAATTGGGGATAAATTCCGTGTTTCTTTATGGAAATAACCTCACAAGACGATGTCATTGATTTCTGTTGTTTGTATGAGCCATGACCACAACCTGCTTGTTGTTACCATGACAACTAAGTTTATACAAAAGAAGAACTACAGTGTATTTGGTTACGTTCTTGGTTGAAATATACTCTTTCTGACTCCTTCGGAATTTACCCATGTTGTTTTTATGTCTCAGGAACAGGAGAGAGGTTTGAGTTGAATTACCGGCAATTCAGTTTAATTTGATATTTTAACAGCTTAACAATTGAAATGCACTTGGTGCTTAATATTTGTGTTAGTTTTTCTGCCAATGGTAAAATCATACAGGTTGACAGACAACAGACAAACGATCTCTATCATACACTGACATTTTTAATATTGCAGTTAGGGTTCAGTCTTTGAGTCTGTTCATCTTGAGCAACTCTCTTGACATTTCTCGCATAGCTTCCTCTTTTGCAATTACAAAAAACATGCCTTTTTCCCTTTGCTTGAGTCGAGTCGCTGACATGTCTCTCTTATAGAAATGCAAACACAAATGAAGCCGTGTGTCTCTTGCGGGGTTGTACTTCCTCTATTAAATACTGTTCTTAGAAGCAAGGCCCCTTTCTAAGTACATGAAACAATTTTACACTCAGACAAACATACTTATGGCCAGAAGAAAAATGCAATTTTAAGACTAAATCTAGACTCCAAACAGTGAAAGTGTGAGTGCATCAAACCCTTTATTTTGTCAGTTGTTTTTTGTCAAATCAGAGTGTCTTCTGTTCATCGCAGGTGTCGCATGACCAAAGTGGCATCATTTGACAATAGAGCTGTCAGCGTCATGAGAAACGGACACCAGGCAATAGAAACTCAATATCTCTTTCTCGAGAAGCTGTAACGTATAATTTTTAATGGAGGACACGTGCAAAAACTGCGCCTTCTGTTACCAGTGTAGTGCAGCTCTTCCTGTATCTTCTAACCTTTGCTGCAACTGTATTTCTACAGAAATACGTTATGTTACATGTGACATGTGTGGAGCCACACAGCTTGGGCCACAAAGGAGGAAGCTGTGGTTGTTTTATAACCTTATACCCTGAAGCTTTTTTCTTTTTTTTTTGTGGCCTGTGTTTTTCAGATTTGATTACCAAGATCAGAAACCTCTTTTACAAGAGACAATTGGCCGGGGCAATCACGACACAGTGAACTCCAAGTTGTTTGATTTTCTTTATTGACTTTGGCGCAGGAGAGTGAGTGGCTTACAAACTCTAGTTTCCTGCTGGAAAAGGCTGTGACTTAAGCGGGTGTGGATTTTATGGCGTGAGGCTTTTGTTGAGTGTGTATCATCTGTTTTTACTTTATTCTTTGCTGGCAGCCACGTTATCAGTGACAGTGAGTGTGTGGGTACCAAGCTGATTCTCGGAAGCAGTAACGTAAATGATGTGTCAATACCTGCATGATAAGAACAACAAAGTCTGTTATCTAGCCATACTTTCGCTGTCATAGTCTTCTTTGATTGGAAGTATCAAAGAAGTTCTTTGATTATAATATATTTGCTATCTAATCAGGGTCCGAGCACTCACACAGTGGTGGTCACATTTTTGAGGCACTAACCGTTTGTGAAAATGGAGGAAAATTGACACACAACTTGTGTAATATGGAAAAGTTGTGCTTAATGGCTCAGTAGCTCGATATTGTCATAGTGTCGCATAATGACAGCTCTGTTAGTGTTTTTGTCTTGTTTAGTTCAGTTATTATGTTAGGTTTAAAGTCACGTTAAGTTCATGTCACTTTTGGTGTGGGTTTGATTTTCACTTCCCCTTTTATTTTGGTAAATGTCATGTCTTCCTGTCGCGTGGTTTATTTAGTTGTTTTGACACATCTCCCCTAATTCCCTCATGCACTTCACCTGGTGATCCTTAAGTAATCACTCACACCTGCCCTTGATTCCCTCTCCCCTATATAGTGTCCCCATTAGGGGCCAAGCAGTGTATTCATTATTATGTAATTATTGTAAGTCGCTTTGGATAAAAGCGTCTGCTAAATGACATGTCATGTAATGTAATATTCACCGTTCCTAACACATAGTCCTCGTCTAATTCTTATTCCTCGAGCAGTGGAGCAGTGGCTGAAATTGACACAGTTCTTTTCATACAATGCTGTGACGTGTGTCAAATAAAACACTCTTGGCATGTGAGGGTGCAGTCCAAGTCTTTGTATTGCTTTTTTTTCTTCCCAAAAAAAACCTTTGCACTTCCTTCCAAACATTCATGAGTAACCTAAAGTCTCACTTCAAAGGGTTCTGTGGTTACGACACAAAACACAAACAGTGCTAATAATAGAGCTGATCGCCACACACACACACACACACACGCTGCCCGTGTGCTGTTGAGAAATTCAAAATACCCGTTGTCAAAATAATCAACACAATGACACATTGAGACTTTTTTTTTTTTTCCACTTGGGACTTTCTTCCTCCTCGTTTTTCAAATCGGTACTTTTTCACTCCAGCTTGTGAAATCAGTGTGGCACGTAAACGTTGAGACGCTTCATGTTCTGCAGGGCCAACATTCAGAGACAGACGACCATTCACTCTCACAGTTCACGGTCATCTCAGCGTGTCCAATTAACCTCTGTGTGTTTTTGGACAATAGGAGGAACCCAGAGAACCCAGAGAATGTTCTCTGGGTTCCCTGTTCCCTTCGTGTGTTGAATGGATGTTGAAAAGCAGATGCGTGTTTATGATTATTATGTATGTAATTAGAGATAAAGGATTTTACCATCATTTCGGATTAAACGTATTTGTGAAAGTGCGTCTCCTGTAATTGACCTTGATTTTGTAAACTCAAAAGTGAATTTAAAGTATATAAGCCGCCTCAACTCGCCCCAAAACACTGTTACTAAATAAAGTTCACGATCAAACAGTTTTATTTTATAACTCTGTGAAAGCGCAATAAAAGCCTGATAACATGAGGCGTCCTTGACATTTCAGCTGATTTACCCGTCTATACTGCACAAACTAACTTTTACAATAATAATTACCAGCTGCTTGGAAGGAAACAAAACCTCTTTGCTGATCAAAAATGTTCCCTGACTTTAATGTCAACTTCAAAACAGAAAAACAAAACAAATGACTATATTTCAACTTTATACTTAAATTACAGCTGATTAAAATAAGACTAATTCAGTGAATTTAGAGCTTTGTTTTGTCAGACAGACAGACAAAATACCCCTTGATGATGTTACCAGTCTCAATAACCAGGAGTGTAACTAATTATACTGAAGTCATGGAGAGTTGATTTATGAATTTAGTGGAAAACTTTGTAAATCCTTAAGATTTTAACTTAATTTGCATGTTCATAACAATATTGTTGCTCTGCTTAACATGAGGTCAATTGTTATATACTTGTTTCACATAGTGTTTATGGTAAAACAAATATTTCTTCACATTTCAACCCAAAAAAAAAAAAAAAAAAAATGTTATAATGTTGTAAAGTATTCCCACACCAGAGTCAGACTGGTGCCTAAATGATTGTCTGCAGGCCACAGTTTCCTTATTATGTTCATAAAACAGAAGGCACCCGCATTGTTCAACTGTGTAGACAAGTCATTGTTATCACAAAATGCTGTATGTGACTCACAGATTCATAGTCTTACAACAGCTCCACTTCCTGGACTGATTAATTAGAACAAATACTCGAAGAAGTATGAGGAATTATTGACTAATATTTTTAATGCTAACAACTGTTAGAGTTGTTGCTCGATTGTAAGAGCAGAATTTCCCAACAGTTTTGCCAAAACTGCGGCTCCGTGACCCAGACCACATGTGAAATGTGTCTGTTGCTAAAGCCCGAGGTTGACTAACAACTTTTATTTCTGTAATTGTTTCGGTTTTTTTTTTCTTTTTTCTTTTAAACTTCCTTGAAAGAGGCAGCTGGTGCAACTCTTCTGCAGGTTGTTGCAAACACACTTAATGTACGGTAAACTTAAGTGAATTATAATGCACTTGTCATATATAAATTATAATTCCCTTATGAAACAAAATATTTCTTCATGTTTTGCCAAAACAAAAGATTTAAATGAGCAATAATATGATGTTGCAAACACACAAACTCAACCAATTCATTCAAGATTTCATTTTAAAGTTCCTTTACATGTGAAGTCACCAAAAATATCCTTGACCTCATGTGAGGACAACGGGACCGACCTGTTGTGCTTTAAATGCTTCTCAAAACAATATGTGGACAAACACTGACACAAAATGGAAAGACAGATTTTTGTCTGTTGGAGTTGTGTAAGGTTTGAGTAACGCACGTAACACACATTTTATGGCATTAACTCGTCAAAATCAGTATTTTTTTAAGTTAGTATGTGTATGTTAGCAACTGGTATACCATTAGATTACATTAAACATTATAAATGATTGTGTGTGTATACATATATATATATAAATACTTTATATATACATATATATTTTGTGATTGAGGGTTTTCAGAGCGTGGTGAGATAAAAACCCTCCTAAATGCTTTTATCACAGACAGTAACCTAATGATTGCGTTTCTGTGTTGTAACCTCAACTTTCTGTTCCTTGTATTGTTATCAACTACAGTTTTATGTCACAACTGGAAAGTGTAAAGACGTCTTTGGGAAGACGGCAATTAAACACACACGCACACACTTACAGATTTGTTATATTTGACGGTATTCCCTTTTCCTCATTGCGCAACAACAACCTGTTACTTATTCACCTTTAGTGTTGGCTCTCTGTAAACGCCTTAATACAGCACTGATATGACCTTTTCACTTGTGCGGTTGCTCGTCTGTTGAGATGATGCAAGGATGCTCCGGGGAGTTTAATTCAGCTTCTGTTCTTATGAAATTCAGAGGTGCAGGTGTTTATCAAGGGAGAGAAAAATCATAACTTCTGTTACTTATTTGTATTTCTGTGACACGTCTGTCATAGCATCCGTCTTCTACCGCTTTATCCTCCACATGAGGATCGCGGGGTCTGTCATTAGTCAGTCTTTTTTGGATGAGTCTGAAAACGGCATCATAGAGACATAGAGAGCTGCTGACGTGACTCATCCAGGCTGTATATGAATTATATTTAATGAATCCGACAATGAATAATTAATTGAATTAGATGAGTGTAGAGAATGAGCAGTAGTTGTATAAGGGGGTCATGTAAAGTGTATAACAAAGTTACATTGATTATAGAATTCTCATCATATGGTAGAAAAAGGGAAAATAGATTATTTTAAGCCTGCGATTTTAAATGTATTTGATAAGAGGAAATAAATGATTTCAACAAATGATGATGAAAGAGAGAAATGTAAGAGAACGGCCGAAACTTTCTTCTTGGCAGTGCAGAAATCAAGTTAAATTAATGTCAAGGTCTCCCAATTACAACTTGTTTTTCTCATTTTACTTTCATCTAAAGCTGGATATCAGTCCCTTTCCCCAGTGAGACCAGGCGAGACGTGAACGTGTTGTTTCTAAAATGCTTCCACATGGAAAATAACCTATATTCAAATAGCTGTATCCTATCCTGTAGCCCAAGTACCGATAAAGAGAATGTAGAGGAATAAACCATACTGCAACAATCGCCTTGTTTTGCTGCTCGGAATATCAGAAACAGAAATCGATAAGGATGAACGATTCCCCTCAACACATGGAGGAGGAAGAAGGAACTGTCTTTTCTTCTTCTTTACTGACAGCAGCTTCACCTGGACAACCCAGGGGGCGAGGCCTCTCTCTATATAAGCACCGTCCATACACGAGACAAAACATTGCTCACATCACAACTTCAAATCTCACAGGGATCCTCGTAGACACAGGTAACTATATTTCATCTTAAAACTTTCAGTTATGGAGGAATTTAAAAAAGTGTACCTTTATTCTAACTTTGGGTTGTGATGTTTTAGTTGCAGACATGCTTCTCTCTGTTGTTCTTGTGCTGGGCCTCTGTCTGCTGCCTGCTCACCTCCAAACAACAGGTATAGGCTGCACATCCCTCACATGACAGACGCGGCCTCATCTTTCAAATATTTTAACGATTGATTCTATTCTATTATCGTGTCATGCATAGAGAGGGACACCCCTATATGACGATACTAACTGACCAGCAAGACATCAATTACAAATCATTTTAAACAAATAAAGCTCATTTTATTTAGAAAAGCAGCACTGCTTGATTTGAATATTAATTTAGGTTTGAACAGAATGTTCTTTTCTGCTGTTTTGGTCAAGTAATTGTGATAAATATGCTGTAATGCTTCATGATGGCGATTTGAGAAGATGTGTTGCTTTTGCAGACGTGCGTCTCGGCAGTCCTTTTCTCCAACACTGCTTTGAGGAAGCAAAGAAACTCGTGGACGACGCATACAAGTACTCCAGAGAAGAGTGAGTTTGAATAATGGTGTAAATACTAGACTATTTTTTTCAGTCATTGCAGTCAGTGTTTGGACCCGATTGTTCAACACTGTGGCCTTTTCTCTCCTCCAGGAGTCTGAGGCGAGTCCGCCGGGAGGTGGTGAGACCTCACGACATTCTGCGCCTCCTGAAGCAGCCTCGAGGAGACACGCGCTCAGCTGTGAGATCTGCAGACTACATGGCACAAACCCTCCGTCTGGTGCATGACAGAGTGCATCGTGTGCACAAGCGCTCACTCAATGCAACAGGTCAGACAGGCAGTAATCACACACACACTGCTCACACTAACAGCTTTTCCTGGTTGTGATTGTGGATCTAACTTCAAAGCTGTAACTGAGAAGCAGACGTGTGTGTCTGGCAGACGTGTGTACATAACACTGTGACTCCATGATGTATTGTCTTTCACATTTTCTTCAGATTTGCTCACTGAAGAGGATCTGAAAAAGCTCTCCATCATAACTGGATGTGCAGCTCGGGTCAGGATCCCACAGTGTCGCACCATGGCAAACATAAACAAGTATCGCCCAATCACCAGTGTCTGCAACAACCTGTAAGTATTCTTCTGCAGGACACGTACAATGAAAGTTTAGGTTATTTTATGCAAAAAAAAAAAAAACCCTGTAATTTAAATCATCAAGTCCATTGATTTTTAGTTTATTTAATCTATGAAACACAGTGGTGCTGACAATCAGAGGACACGCTTGTGAAATCAACTTCTTAGGCCACACACCACAGAAGATGTGCACACATCCGTGTGGTTTCTCAAGCTGTCTTTCCAAACATGGACGTTTCTTTTTCGTCTTTAGAAATAACCCTCGCCTCGGCGCCTCCAACACGCCGTTCGCCCGTTTGCTGCCTGCCGAATATGACGACGGCGTCTCCCAACCAAAAGGCTGGAACAACCGCACAATCAACAACGTCCTTCTCCCACTGGTACAACCTAGAAACCCTCCAAAAATCACCTTGATTCACTCAATGAGATAACTGTGATTAAAGATGTTCTCAAAAGTATCGTCCACTCTCAGGTGCGACAGGTCTCCAACAACATCCTGAACACGACGGATGCAGGCGTGGTCAGCGACACACAGTTCTCTCACATGGTCACATTTTTTGGCCAGTGGAACGACCACGATCTCACCTTCACGCCGTTCTCTCCGAGCATCCGCTCCTTCAGCAACGGTGTGAACTGCGATGAGAGCTGTGAACAAACCGAGCCCTGCATCCCCATCCCGGTCAGTGTCAAAGCTAAAAAAAAACAAAACAAAATTGAGATGTTGCGTCGGCTGAAAGATCATCCTCATGACCTTTTCTCCTCGCTCTCCATCAAACAGATTCCTCCCGGTGACCCCCGCTTGCCCTCGCGCCCGGACGTCTGCCTCCCCGCGTTCAGATCGGCCCCTGTTTGCGGAACAGGAAACTCGGCCTTTAATTTCGGTGGCGAGCCCAACAAGAGAGAGCAGATCAACGCTCTGACGGCCTTCCTGGACCTCAGCCAGGTGTACGGCTCCGAGGACAACCTCGCCCTTCGTCTCCGTGACCTCACTAATGATGGTGGCCTGATGCTTGTGAACGACGAGTTCAGAGACAACGGGCGGGAGCTGCTGCCCTTCACGAATGTCAAGGCCGACATGTGTTTCACGCGCAGAAACATCACCAACAACGCCAACGCTAAAGAGGTGAAGTGCTTCATTGCAGGTAAGTCATGGTTCGAGTTATAAAAATGGTTGTGAATAGTGGACATAGTCTTATGCTTTACTGGCTGAGGACAGCCCCTATTAGCTATTAGCTTCATAAATTGTCAGTCAATACTTTTTTTTTAGTTTTCCAAGTTTCCTACATTTTTAGCTGTATATTTATGAATTTGTCAACCAGTATTAATCTTTTTAAAGGTCCCATGTGTAAAAATGAGTGAGGACTCATTCCTCCCCTTCCTAGCACATCAGGGACCTACAGTGGCCTTTGCATACTAGAAATTATGCTTTTCCTTCTTTCTTAATGCAATAAGCTTCAACTTCAAAACCCCAAAATGCACGCTCTGGCTGGTTTGTCCATTCGGGCTGCTGCTAGAAAGAAGATGGCGCCTCCTTAAAGAAAGGCCATTGCCTAAAGTACATGTGAAACGAAACCTGTTGGAATCAAGAGATTATACACTTATACCTTTAAGCATTCTTTAGCAGATAACCTGACAATGAGGGACTAAAATGACTGTAATTTACAGTCATTTACTTAGTTATTATTACCTCTACTCAAGATTATCTATCAATATTAATGAATTGTTTTTTAACTTTGTCCTTGAAGGTGACATCCGTGTGGACGAGAACATCGCTCTGACGTCGATTCACACCCTGTTCCTGCGTGAGCATAACCGACTGGCTCGCGCCCTAAAGAGGCTGAACCCTCACTGGGACAGTGAGACGCTGTACCAGGAGGCCCGCAAGATCATGGGGGCTTACACACAGGTAGCCCACAATGAGCAGCAATTCTTGTTCATATATTCACGACGTACATGTACATCGTACATGCTCATACGGCGTAAAATCTCTGTGCCTCTCTCAGGTGTTTGTGTTCAGGGACTATCTGACACACATTCTGGGCGAGGACGCGGTGCGCACACAGATCGGACCGTACCTTCGCTACAATCCCAACATCGACCCCAGCGTGTCCAACGTCTTTGCAACGGCAGCTTACCGCTTCGCCCACCTGGCCATCCAGCCAGTCTTGTCCCGTCTGAACCCAAATTACAGAGAGGATGTTCGCTTCCCCAGCGTGCCCCTGTTCAAGGCCTTCTTCACGCCCTGGAGGATCGTGTTTGAGGGTGAGCAGAACAGAGAAAAACATCATTTTATAGTTATCCAGCCATCCGTTTTCTACCGCTTTATCCTCCACATGAGGGTCGCGGGGAGTGCTGTGCCAATCTCAGCTGACATAGGGCGATAGGCGGGGTCACACCCTGGATGGTTCTCCAGTCCATCACAGGGCAATTTTAGTTAAAACACGGATTTGAAAAAAAAGTAGAATTTGGGAATCAATACTTAAGTCCCAACATTAAAATGTATACCAGTCCTAGTCCAGGGGTGTGCATGACCTTTTGACCTTTGAACAGTATAAATCAGGGGTCTGCAACCTCTGGAGACGCAAAACCGATTTTTTTTTTGGACCAATAAAATGAAGATGCAATAAGTGGTTACATTTTATTATATAGTTATTATATGGTTAAGTTTTGACACTGGCACATGTAGGCCTATCTTGAAATAAACCACAGAACTCACTTTTATGCAGTTGCCGCTTGAGAAATGCTGACAGGACACCAACTGTGTACTTCCATGCCTTCATGTAAGTGTTGGGAATAGCTTTTTCCGTATTTTAAACACACGATTGTCACGTTTGGGGAGGTTTTTGAATATCGCATTTAACGTGTAGACATGGACATATTCCTTGCCTTCATCTCTAAATACGGGGTGTCACCTTGTGTCCAGTTTTTACTTCAATGAAATAGAAACTGCAGCGGTTGCAGAGGTACCCCTGGTATAAGTGGTAAGAAGACAGAAGGTTGGACATTAAGCAATAATATCTTCTCTCTTCAGGTGGCATTGACTCTCTGGTGCGCGGTCTGATCGGCCGTCCTGCTAAACTCAACACTCAGGATCACATGATGGTTACTGCTCTGAGGGACAGGCTGTTCCAGTTTGTGCAGCATCTGACTTTGGACCTGGGCTCGCTCAACATGCAGAGGGGACGTGACCATGGCTTGGCCGGTACATTACTCTCTTCACTTTCTCCTCGTGTTCTTTACTCCCGTTTCGCCTCTGTTTTTAATTGCGCCCCTTTGTGTTGTTTTTCATGTCATTTCGCCCCCGCAGGCTACAATGCCTGGCGCAGGCTCTGTGGTCTGTCTCAGCCCAGGAACCAGGCCGAGCTCGGTCGGGTTCTGAACAACAACAACCTCGCCCGGAGGCTGCTGCAGCTCTACGGGACGCCCGACAACATCGACGTCTGGATGGGAGGTGTGGCAGAGCCGTTTGTCCAGGGCGGCCGCGTGGGGCCTCTGTTTGCTTGTCTCATTGCGAGGCAGTTCAGAAGCACACGTGATGGTGACAGGTCAGTATGTGCCTGGATACACTGGATTTATGAGCTATTTCTGGAATTTTTAAGGCATATGTTTTGGGTTTTTTCAGCACAGTTCAATTTGACAATTTTGACGAAATCAATTCAACTTAAACACAAGTTGACTCACGTTCCAAAGGAGTGGGAAGAAGTCTAGACTTTGTCAAATCTAACCCCTTCTCCCTTAATTATCTTATATGTTTTTCCCTCATCTTTAATATTTAGTGCTAACAATAATAATAATTATCTAATACGACTAATAATAATTATAACAACTTGAAATACAAACATCATCACATAGAAAACGACATAGACAAATGGACCAAACAAAAACACAGAGAAGAATCAATTTAAACTGAACACAAATGAGTAAAGGGGCCACACGTGGTGTAGTGGTTAGCACTCTCGCCTTGCAGCGAGAAGACCCGGGTTCGAGCCCCGGTTGGAACAAGGGCCTTCCTGCATGGAGTTTGCATGTTCTCCCCGTGTGTGCGTGGGTTCTCTCCGGGTACTCCGGCTTCCTCCCACAGTCCAAAAACATGCAATGTGGGGATAGGTAAATTGGACACTCCAAATTGACCATAGGAGTGAGTGTGAGTGTGAGAGTGAATGGTTGTTTGTCTCTATCTGTGTGTGGCCCTGCGATGGACTGGCGAACTGTCCAGGGTGTACCCCGCCTATCGCCCGATGTAGCTGAGATTGGCACAGCACCCCCCGCGACCCTCTGGTTGAGGATAAAGCGGTAGATGATGACTGACTGACAAATGAGTAAATACAAAGATGTTCAGTAGTATAAATACTTTATTTAAAATGATGTACATAAAGAAAAGATCTAACATCCGCCTGTGATGATCACACCCCCCTCTCGTCCCTGTATTTTGTACATTTTCTTTAACTCATCACACATACTATTCCATAGTTTTACAGCACAGAATGAAATGCAGAGTCTTTTAATGTTTCTACATATTGTATTCATTTTAAAATGAACCCCCGATTCCTGATCCCTTTGAACATGATTTGTGCTGTTTGGAATTTTTACTATGTCACGAATTACTCTGAAAGTGAAAGTTATGCACTTCATTAAAGGTCCAGTCTGTAAGATTCTAATGGTCAGACGCGTAAAATACAGATGTTGTTGTTGTTGTTGTTGCTGCTGCTGACGTTTAAACTTTCACGTTTCTTGTTTTGTTTGAAATCCTCAGGCTGTGGCACCAGAATCCCGGCGTCTTCACTGCAAGACAGCGAGCTGCTCTGTCCACTGCCACGTTGGCCAGGATCATCTGCGACAACACCGGCATCACCTCCGTCACCAGGAACGTCTTCGACGTCGTCTCGAACAGGAACCGGGTCGTCCGCTGCAACGCCATCCAGAGCCTGGACCTGACGGCGTGGAAGGAGAACCTCGGGTGCTCAGGTGCAACGTCTTTCACGGCCTGTGGAAGAGTCTCTTCCTTCGTTTATTAACCTGGTGTTTTTCTTCTCACAAATCATCTGAAAGAAAACATTAACCCACCCTTCGTATGTGGTGTTGTTTCAGGCTCGGGGGATAACTGTATTAAGGTCAATGGAGCAGAGGTTAGTTTAACTAACGAGTGGTAATTCACATTTAAGAGGACACCTTTCTTTCTCTCTTTATTTTGAGATATTGGTGATGGTGGTCCTCAATCTAATCAGACACATTTAGAAGATTATGATAATAAATGTGTTTCATTTGATGCGCAGAATGTTACTCAGCCGGACCCAGTGGAACAACCGGGCCTCCTGGACAACGAGGTAACCTTTTCACTTTCTACATTCTGCCGGTTTTAATGTTGAAAAATGAATACAGTTTTACTTAGCTTAGACTCATGGCTGTTTGTTTGTTTGTTTTTGTCTGTCATATGTCTATATATGAGCTTTAACAAATCATTTAATTTGATCAAAAACGGTAACTGTGAGATTGTAAACGTGTTAGTAAAACCAGTGCAAGTGCATGTGTGTCGCACATTTCAAACACCGTGTGTGAGGAGCCATGTCTCGTTTTTTATTTGTGAGTTTCCCCCTCCAACCACTAGGGGGTTGCATTTCATTTCTCATATTCTGCCTGAGGCTGACACCGGCCCAGCGTCATGCTGGGTTGTTTATGGTCATTTTACTCAGGTGTTGCTGAGTGATTTCAAGGGGTGTTTTCTACATGTGCTCGGTTTTAAGTTTTCATTTTGATTTGTATATCGGAAATAGAAAGATGTCCTGGCTGTGTGTGTTTATAGGTCACATATTCAGGCTTTAACAAAATGTGTAGTTTTTTTTCATCTTCCTATGTGTTTGTTGAGTCTGATTCATTTTGTTAGTGATATAAAGTAGCAATAATTGTGCAGAAGTCACAAAACTAGACTGTTTTCTTTTCTTTTTGTTCACAAAAACGAGCCGAGTGAACATTAAACTGTGACGTGTTTCCAAATTTCAGAAATTTGATCCGATTTCAAACATTTCGAGTACTTTTTTCCTCAGGTGTGTTTATATAGCTGGTGAAAATGACTTTTTTTTCATCAGATTGTCTGGGTTGTGCTGAAAAAAATGGATATAAGACACTTTATACTGCACATTCTTATAGCCTAACATAGTAATAGAAAACAAACAGCCTAAAAATGCTCCAAGGGTTAATGGAAATGCAAAAATAAGCAGACATTGGAAGGAAATAAATGGCTGACATCCATTCAGACACAAAGGAAGAATCTCGTTGTGATTTATACCTGAGTGCTTCTAAATGCAGACAGTAGGATATGACAGAAAAACAATGCTATTTGTAAAATATAAATTAAATTGATAACATATATCTTATTGAAACACCTCTCACAGATACTGAAGGGTATAATTCCATCATAAATGTATTTAGTCAAAGTAGCTGTGAGCTGAAAATACTACAATATGGTGTTGGTGAATATTTAAGTCGTTTATTGTGTTTCTCCTCAGATCCACTAGAACCTCCAGGTCCAGCAGGACCCCCTGGTCCCCCGGGTCCACCTGGTCCCCCTGGTCCCCCTGGTCCTCCTGGTCTACCATTACCCCACATCGACAACGCCACTCATTCATATTATGCCTTCTCCGTCATCCTGGGCACGTACGAGCCATCGCCAGACAAAATCATTCACTTCCACGACGTCATCTACAACGAGCAGAACCTCTACAGCACAGACACGGGCCTGTTCACGTGCGTCGCGCCCGGCGTCTATGAGTTCAGCTTCCTGTGCACATCCTACCTCGCCGCCGGTGTGGAGCTGTGGCGTAACGGCAAGGTGGTTCTGCACAGTTTCAAGATTTACCAGAGGGGTTACTACCTGTACTCGGGGGACACGGTGCTTCGTCTGGAGACGGGGGACAAAGTGTGGCTGGAGGCCAGCAACGGGATGACGGGCCTGAGCACCAAAAGCTTCTTTTCAGGACATCTGCTTTTCAGCGTGTGACACAAAAATGCCTGTGGTCCATCTGCTTTAGGACCTGTTTTCAATACTTAGCATCTCTGCACTGCAATCATCTACTATATGCACAAATGTAACTGGAAGAGGAGCCAATGTTTTATTTTGTTTCAGCTAAATGAAGATGTGACGTGTGATTGTTGTAATAAATGCTGGTATCGTACGCCTCCAACTGAACTGGAAAAACACACCAGAATTCACTGTTTGAAGGTGGAAATGACCAGTATTATTATTATTATTATTATTATTATTATTATTATTATTATTATTATTATTATTATTATTATTATGAATATTTGGCCACTGATGAAATGCGCCTGGAAATATTGTGTGTTTTGTGCTTTGTCTGCAATATTCATTTGAAAGTAAGTTTTCAATGTTCTATAAACATGTCTTGAGCTGAGCTGAGTGGCAGCAAACTTTGTCTTCATGCGTCTTCATTTACATAAACACCACAATGGATTTTACAACCAAACTGCACGATTTATATTATCTGTGTATAATATGTATTAGTAGTGTTAAAGCACAGGACTAAACTGGACTAAAACGAAATGCACAAATAAGAAATATTTAGATTTAAATTGCAAGAACTTGTTTCCACTTGTCCTCTCTCTCTCTCTCCCTCTTTGTTTTATGATTATGACTAGTAAATATTTATACCTTGCAAGTTTCAAGGTATAAATCAGTTACTTTTGTCACCTATAGGTGGAGCCATTGCCCCTTTCTTTCTTTCTTTCTTTCTTTCTTTCTTTGTCAATTATCTTTTTAAAAAACACTGTGCCTGAAATGGATTTGCCATCAAAATCACAAACTGATCCTTCACTTCTCTTAACAGCACTGCACTGGTTTTACATTATTATTGATTTTTTTTGTGGATTTGCATTGTTTTTGTCCACCATATTTATACAAATGATACAGAACGACCTGCTTTTCCCCGCCGTACATCTTTAAAACTTCACTTGCTCACAATTAATTCTTTTCTTTTTCTCTCTCTTTATCATGTTGCTCTTAGTTGGAGGTGGTTACATACCCACTGTGAAGTGACCCACCGTGCGTGGGAAGGAAAAGACAGAACGGACACGAAGGTAAAACTAACGCACTAACATTTACACCTGTGGTTAATGTAGTGTGTGTGTTCTGCAGACACCTGGACTACATGTGTTCACACACACACACACACACACACACACATGCTGTGCAGAGGGAACGTGCAAAATGAGTCTTTGTCTGTAATTTATAGAGACAACTTATAATGTTTTTATTCATTTGATATTTTAACTTTAATGTCTCAAAATCAAAGATCTTTCTTTTGGATGTAGGACAGTCTGCTGTAAATATGCTGTATGAACCTATTTTTTGCATATATTTAAATCCGTACTTAACACACATTTATTACAGCTTTTAATACCCAGTAGTGTGGTCTGATTCTTTTGTTTCATGAATATGTTTTTTTACCGTCTGTTTTTAATGCCTTTTATTTTGTCATTTGTCATTTTGTTTTATTTTAGAAATAGCAAAGTACATTTACATTTACTGTACATATAGAGATTATGGCTATTGCTAGGTTCCAACAATAAGATTACAAAAAAGTAGCAGGTGTGGTTGTTTCACACTCAATTAAATCCAATTCAATTAAATTAATGATTGTGTTCAGTGCGTAAAACTGTAATTACTATAATTTAGTATTTATTATGACTTGTTTCTGCCGCCCCCAAGTGACTAAATAACTTATTGCAGGTATACATATGTTAGGAAATCACAATTTTACACAGTGAAAATCAACATAAGGGGTTTTTTACTTTCACCAAACAATGTTGACGTGAAGCGTGATTTACGTCTTTGGTCGACTCCACGGTTTATTCAATCACTGACTTTGTAAATAGAGCTGTATATACAGTATAAATCAACGCGATACTGCACTCCACCAAATAAATATAATAACATTTAAAAAAAAACATGTCTTATGAAAGAGCTGGAATCTCTCACTGGATGCAGATACACAGAGTGGAAAAAGAAGGAGAACATCTGCTGGAGTCACTGCACAATGTAAAGTTGTGTGGGTTGTGTCAAGATAAAGGACTCCTCCTCCTCCTCCTCCTGGTTGCAGAGGCTTCAGTGCATGTGCAGAGTGCCACGTAGTCTACCAGACTGTATGATGAGTGAAAGTGTGTGAGTGTGTGTGTGTGTGTGTGTGGTGCAAGCCCCAACTTGGTGATCCAAGAGTAATGGAAACCTAGTATTTAAGAAAAGGAGCAGAACATATTTGAATTGTCTGTTTCTGTCATTTAGCTGCGAGCTGTGAGCCCAACTTGGGACCTTGTGAGGAAATCAAGGCACCAGAGGGGAACTGTAAGAATGAAAGAGTCAGAGAGTGTGAAAAAGCTGAGAAAGAGTTTATAGCAGAAGCAGGGGATGTTGACAGTGGAGACACCATGATGGGAATGGGTCAGAGAGAGTTGGTGCAGATGCTGTGGATGTGTTTCTTATTCAGATTCTGATGCATGAGACATTTGAGTTTCAAGTTCAAGTCTCGTTGGGGAAAAAAAACCCCACTTTTTTATGCTTATGAAAGTGTTCTAAATTAAATAACACACTGGCTGAAGCAGAGTGACTGTGTCTGCCAGATGTTGACTCACTGATGTTACTAAAAAAACTGGTGTTGGCTTTACGGTAAATTTAGCATCATGAAAGGATGGAGACTTTTTTTACACAATGACATGGCTTGTGATGTAGGAGGTCACTGCATCCCCCCCCCCCCCCCCCCCAATTTCGCTTCTCAGACGTGGATTCATTCAAATTCTTTCGGCTCTTTCCGTTGCCCAAAAATCAGAAATGGGAGTGAGTTCCAGCAACGTGGACAAAAGAATTTGGCTAATTCCTTGCAGATGTGTGTCTCTGAGCTTTTTTTGTGTGTGGAAATACTGTGTGCTGCCTTTACCGACGAGGAAAAAAAGGGGGCTCTGCATGAAGAGAGTTCAATGAATTATGAGTGAAAAACACTGGTGGCCGAGTACAGCTGGTTCTGACAGTCCGTCTGTCTGGTGTTCTAGGGGAAGAGAGAGAGGATGGAGGCCAGGAACACATAGTTTTCATTCTCTGGAGACGCTGTTGGTATGCAGAACAACACAGGTCTATATTTTTCATCCTCTTAGCGAGGATGCAATCCCATATGCATGCGCAGAAGAAGAAGTGGCCCCCATGACTGTTTCTGTTCTCAAAACAAAATCCTTCTCCTCAAATCAAATACAGCAAAAGGCCAACTCGGAGTACAAAACCGAAAACACTTGCGGAAGATGAAGCACATGAAGTCATAATTTCATTTAAGGATTTGGGCATTTTTCAAGTCTTCAGGATTTGATTATTATGAAACCACATTTTAATGTGCCATTTGTGTCTTTTTTGTCAAAGGGGCAGAATTCAGGCGTCATACCCTCACAGTTTCAGTAACATTATCAGGAGCTCACGTGGCCCCCGTTGTTAAGAACTTGGCTGCAATTTACGGCACGATTTGAAGTGGCATCATAGATCCGTGTAAAATCACTAAACTTTAGGGTCTTCATGTGCAACAACCAAAGATAAAGTTGCCATATGGAGTTTTTTTTTGGCCACTAGAGGAGCTGTGCACAATGTGGCCTCATCTTGCCAATGGTTACACATTATTACAATTATTGAGAAGTGGTATTACTGAAATGAACACAGTAATAAAGCTTTTGAGGGGAAGATTAAGGCTGCTTATGAAGTTATGGATATACATTTCTTTTTTAAAGTAGGTTTTTAAATGTTTTGGCACATATAAAACTATATTAAACATAAATAAAGAGCTTGAGAAAGACATTCAGACTCTGCACAGCATGTCTGATCATAATGTGAAGTGACCGTGAAGGTCCAGTAATCAAATGTAAGAACATCAGTTTACCATCTTTGGCATCTTTGTTACTTTCAGACTGTTTTCCCAGGCTACGAGCTGAGCTACAAACCTTAAACCAGCGGAGGTGGGAGTGGTATCAGACAAGAAATGCTAAAAACATAACGTGAACAGCTATAAAAAAAAATCAGGCTTGTGAATAATCAGCGGTTCAGCTGCAGGACAGAGTGGATGAGTATGAGCAGTGAAAGTGAAAGAGCGTGTTCCTCCATCATCACCTCCACTGAGGTTCCCTGGAGTCTTCCACCCTGTGGAGGACTGTGACTGTGCTGGGCAGCTTCCAGGTCAATGTGGGCGACTGTGTGAACAAAAGAGAGCTTTGCCTTTTCACAGTGTACCTCTGAGCAGCACTGCTTTTCTATTAATATTTCAAATCTGAGCCTCCTGGACGCCCCGTAACTAATGATTTCTACAGTGTGTCTAAGTATTTTAAGGTTTCTGGTCACTTGTTTGACAAGTAACAATAAAGCATTTTCCCCCCCGAGTGTAAAGAAATAGGACTCTGTCGTTGATCAGTTGACTTGGCACTGAATCTATTATCATCATGAAGTTAAGGCTCTTGTGTTGAAAAGCCATTTCCTCAGAACTTTGGGTGAAGGATGATCTGTTCTACTTTTAAAGTCTGTAGCTCTCATAAAACTTTGTGAATTTGAGAAGTTGTAAAGGCCTTATGACTATATTGTGTGCTGTGGTTTGGCAGCGGCCTCTACTGTGGTCGGTTATGTAGATGTTGGTTTGCTGTACAGAGCAAAAAATAAAATGTTTTGGATGAAGCTTCCCAAGCGATGCATTTACCCACTGGTGTTAACGGCAGGTCAGGGATTTATTTGAAACTGCAACAAAGGGATTTAAGTTCATCATGAGATGAAGCTTGCATTGGCTCATCGGTCTTGATAGCACACATCACCACCACCTCATTCCACGTTGTTTATAGCTCTGTGAGCTCACTGCAAGACCCATGTGATGACTTTTTCAGCAGACACAGGGAGTGAGGCGCGGCTGGCTTAAAGGGCGATGGTTTACCAGGAAAAGGAAAAAAAAAAAGAAAATGTTGCAGGGCCATCAAAGAGTCATGATTAGGTCTCTGAGATCCTCCTATGAGAAAGTGGAGTGCTGCAATTTGGTTGGGAGATCATCCAACAGTCAGGGGGGAGAGCGATTTATCATTTCATTTTTGCTAAACTGGAGGAGAAATAGCAGACAATACAGTTAGTTGGAAATGTGTAAACAATATTTATATGTTATCATAATGAAGCAGAAAACACAAGAAAAGCCTCTGTTTCTGTGGCTGACTGTTCTCCATATGATGATGTATGAGGCAAACAAACTGTTACACAAACACATAAATCTCGTTTAAGGGTCAGACGGAGCAGCGTTCACACAGAGCATGATCAAACCACACGTATGCAATGGTTATATGACCAACAGACTTGTTATATGAACAACTGAACTCCTCCTCTTCATCATCTCTCTGTGCGCATCTGCGGGCTGCAGGAGCACAGCGCAATGAGTTCACACGGATGCGCTGCAACGTAGCTTCTCTGCTCTCTGCTCACTGCGTCCTTCATAGAGTGATGACAGATATTTAAATGACAGACAAGTGGAAACCCGGGCTCATCTGAGATATCTGTGCCTTGTGTCTACCTTTACCTGCGTCCAGAATGGGATTACGCATACTTGGCACGCGCTTTTACGCGTATGCATGCGTCTATTTATTTGCTTTCATCCTGCAAGCTGCCCAATCCCAGAATAATCCGGGGACACGACAAGTGAATAACCAAAGAGCGGCGGTGCGGCAGTCATTACAGTGGTCACACAACGGCCAGATCTTTAGCATTTTGAGCCAGGGCTCGGAGTATCAGCCACCGAGGCGGAGAGGCGCTCCTCAGGAGCAAGTGCAGCCACGAACTGTCACCATCCTCCGAGATGCGGACACCCAGAGCCAGCAGGGTGTCCAGCAGCCGCAGCAGCAGCAGCAGCAGCAGTCTTCCGGGCCCGCGTCCGATTCCCGCAGCCATGTCCCCCTGCTCCAAAGACTCGTCAGAGGACCCGAGCATCGCCAGCATCACCAGAACCGGTCCGGTGCGCGCCCGGTTACGCAGAGGAACAGCACGGCCAACGAGACCCAGGACACTCTCAGCCCGCCTCTGCCCAGGAGAGACGACATGATGGTCGCCGACGACCCCTACGACCCATACAAGTCATCAGATAGTGATAATCCATATTACAATTATTATGACGCGTATGAGAGACCGAGGCCGAGACCGAGACCCGGATATGGCACACGGTATCATCAGTACGGTAAGAGTGGAGGGTCAAAACAGCAGGGAACCCGTTATGGTTGTGTATTGACCTCAAAGTGATCTAAAGTGATTCATAAACAAGGAAATGGGTGCAGACCTCATTTTGTGACCGATACCATTAACGATACCACAACTGATACTGATGTCAGCAGAATATCATACTGGTACCTGAGCTGGTACTTTAATAAGTACAGATTATTTATTTATTTCTGAGGCAAATGTGAACTAAAGGCTGGAAACCAGCCAACATTAACAACTTAAATGTAGCACGATATAAAGGGAATAGCAATAACGTTACAGTAAACTTAAGCCATGTTCACATCATGCTCACGTTAATCAGCTATTCTCGTGCTGAGTATGTTTTGACTTAACTCATGACTGATTTACAGTATAATCCATTTACATTGTGTTTAAATGTTTGTTTTCTGGCTTCTTGACTAACGTTGAATGCGCCACCTTTAGTTACTTGTTGTCGCCATGTTGCTGCTGCAGGTCTCCCCGATCTCGTCCCCGATCCATACTATATCCAAGCCTCAGCTTACGCCCAGAGAGTCCCAATGTATAACCTGAGATGTGCAGCTGAAGAAAACTGTTTGTCAAGGTAAAGACTGCTGTCAGGATTAATCCACACACACAGGGAGGCGAGGGAGGGTGGAAGAAAAAGTCGATTTTTTTTTTTTTTTTTTTTTTGCCAAGTCTGAGTGTGATTCAGAGAACTCAGAGCCCTAACAACCATCTAAAGTGTTTGTGGGCGAGAGCTGCCCAGTGGAAGCACGAGATGAGGTAAAATTAACTGACTCCTGCCACTGATGGTGCAGCGGGGTGGAGTGGTGGATTTCTGTAACAGCTTAATCATAGATTGCCTGAGAAGAGAAAGCCCGAACAGTAAACACATTGAAAACTAACCCAAACAACCATGTGCCCCCAAACTTCTTTTTTCTTCTTTTTTTTCCTCCACCCACCAATTATTTACACATAGTTGGTTCTCACTCAAATGCTTTAACTCACACAGGGGGAGAGGATGCTGCATGAAAAACAATCTTATTGTCATTGCGCTTGAATATGCCCCCAGTTCTTCTATCTTTCTTTTTTTGTTTGTTTCTCTGCACTGACACCCGATTTGTGTTGTTTGTGCCTGCAGCTCGGCCTACAGGTCCGATGTGAGAGACTACGACACCCGCATGCTGCTCAGGTTCCCTCAGAGAGTCAAGAACCAGGGCACAGCCGACTTCCTGCCCAGCAGGCCACGCTACTCCTGGGAGTGGCACAGCTGTCACCAGTGAGTGTGATCTCAAGTTAGTGTTGTCTACCTGACTCTGATTCATCTTTTTCCTCGGCGGAGAGCGTGTTGGCTTCAACCCCTATTCATCTTTTTCTCTTTATTGGGTCGATATCTTTTCCTGTATTTTGTCAGTTTATTTCAACAATTCATTCATCATTTTCCCCCCTTCTTCTTTTAAACTGAACTCACTCCACAAGGCAATGACACAGGTGTCTATAAATGTGTGCAAATCTTTGCTAATAATCACTCCAAGTATTGTCATAGATCAATTCTTGGTTGTAAAACTATTACTTTACTATTTAAACACAAAATACAGCAACAAAAATGCATGAAATGAAGCTATAATTCACATGAAAATCTAGTTAGATCTGCAAACGTTGCAACCCCCAGATGAGGCTAACCTGGAAGTAACAATATACTATATAGCCACCGGGGGTTGCGACTCTTCTGTTGGCAAAAAAACTTCCCACTTGATTTATAATGTCAGTAATTTCAAGGCCTGGAAACGGAAGCTCAGAGTTTTATGGGTGGCATCGCTACTGCTTGCCACAGGAAATGTCAATAATTTGTAGTTTCATGTTGTTGGACCGCAGACCATAAATAAGATAGAAGGGAAAAGCTCCACCTTGGCGCTTTAAAAGTGGTTTTATATATATATTTATAACTTGTCACTGCATATCATACAAATGAAGTTGTAGAAGTATAAAGAAAAGAAATGAGAGCTGAGTTCATGTAATGTTCATATAAAGGATATTTAAACTAGTATAAATATGACAGCCTAGACTATGATGTCTCAAAAAAGTCGTTGGAAACCTCTGAAAGAACTTATGAAAGAACTTTTTATTTCAGAATGAAAAAAAACACATCACAGCTTGTCCTCTCCAGATTGTAGCTGTGGTGTGGCGCCCCCTGTTGAATCACACTTGTGTTACTTTTTGATATCGCTTTTATTGGCTGCTTTATTGTTTTTGTGGAGATTCTGATATCAGAGCTGTAAAGTTGCCACACGTTTCATTTGCATCTTTTACTTTTCTGTGTTTACAGACTCAGATAAATACAGCGTGCTTTGGACTTTCTCAAAGAGACAAGTCTGAACCTCACATGACCTCTGAATATTCCGCTGTTTGACAGTTTGCCTCAAGACCAGACATTGTAAAATAAAAGTCATGTGATGATGTGATTTCTAGCCAAAAAGGGAAATTGGTGGTTTCTTTTTATCACGTACTTGTGGTTATGTAAACATGTGTCGCCCCCCCCCCCCCGATTCCACAGAAACTACCTCAGTCCATAGTTATGCTGAGAGAGACGCACCATTAAAAACCCCCAAGATGGGGCACATCTGGCTGCAGTCCACTAAATGGTTGACGTAGATGGTGTAGATTCTTTGTCGGTGTTTTGAAAGTCAACTGAGGTTAAAAACCAGAGCCTACCTTGAGTGCATACAAAACCAGTTTTTAAATAAACGGTGGTCCAAATCTCTCTTGCTTAACAAAGTTTCAATGAGGAGCTACAGAGTCTTAGAGACTCTTAGTGCTTGTGTGATGCAGGACGTCGTCTAGTCTCCACAGTGGACCAATCGTCCAATCCACGTGAAGACTTCTCCCACTTGGTCCAATAATATAATTAGGGATGCACAATACTGGACTTTTTGATATATTGATATATCGGTGGTGCTTGGGCCGATAACGATATGGATATACAGTATATACGTTTTACGTTATACTGCAGAGGTCATTTAGTACGGATGGGACGACACCCAATTTTTGTGTCCGATACAATATCCCAAACTAAACTACCGATACCTATGTTAGTCCGGTACAGTCCTTTTTCACAGGTGTCTGTACAATTGTGCAAATCTTTGCTGATAATTACAGTATTGCCATAGATCAGTTCTTGTTGTAAAACTGTTGTAAAAAACGTTTTAAACACAAAAGTACGGCAAAGAAAAATGCATGAAATAAGACTATAATTTACATTTTACAAGTCATTCTTACTGAAAACCTATTTAGATCGGCAAACGTTGACCATATACATAAAAAGTGTATATATATATATGTGTATCTATATATATATGTATATGTGTATATATATATATATATATATATATATACATAGTAAATATAAATATGACTCAGTGACAAAAACAAACCCTGTCAAGTGTTTCACCCTGACAAACACAAACTGGTTGTTCTAAAATAACTTTCTGTGAACGTTGCTGAACGCTGTGCTGCTGATCCACAGACACTTCCACAGTATGGATGAGTTCAGCCACTACGACCTGCTGGATTCATCCACTCATCACTCAGTGGCCGAGGGACACAAGGCCAGCTTCTGCTTGGAGGACACTTCCTGTGACTATGGATACTACAGGCGGTACGCCTGCACCTCACATACCCAGGTGTCAAACTGCTATTTAAAAAAAAAACACATGCAAATATCATCTCTGAGTTTAAAGGTCCATTGTGTAAGATTGAATGAATGACTGGTGAACTTGTTGATTTGCCATTTCTACTGCAATTTGGATTTGGTTTAAAAGCTGGGTTTTGGGCGTCTTTTTCATTTGTGTCAGCTTCAAAATGAGAAAAAAAACACAAAGTACATATAAGAGGCTAACTCTCAGGCTACGAAAATCAAACAGACCAAAGACCAAGACCAAAGCAGAGCGTAAAGGGGAGTGAATATTGATCCTAGAAACCAAGTTTTCAATATGAGATAATAATTATCGTTGTGTACACGGTTTATTTTTGTTGCCTCTAAACTTTGATCAAAGTGGAGACACTGTATTTCCACAGATACAGTTATTGTACCACTTGATACCGCTACATTATTTTCACACGACGACCACACTGATAGAAAATAGCAACGCTTTTTTGGTGTGTGCTCAGACTGAGGTGGAGAGTGAGAGGTGAACACTGTAGCAGCTCTCCGTGGGCACGACAAAAGAACCTTTGTCACAGCTGACATGTTGATAACATTTTCAGATAACATTATAAAAGTGCTCTGTTCTGGTCACATGACTGCGTGAGACCGAGGTCAAAATGCTCACCATATTAGGACATTAAGAGATAAAGCAGCCGTATGCTCTAAAAAGTTTGCTTTTAATTTTCCTTTTTCTTCACATTTAACTTCCTTTTTAGTAAATGTCATAGGATTTGTGCTTCATACACTTAAAAAACGGGGGATTAATATGAGCTCTTTGACTGAGGCAGCGACCTTCAAGTATTTCTTTTATGTATCAGCCTGTGGTGATTTACTGATTTCCTATTCCTCCTGCGAGATGAACCCACCTGCCTGAGTGTCTGTGAGCAATTGTTTTGCACATGTTTTGATTTTCCATCCATCTCACTCTTTTTTTTCCCCAAAGTTTTGGCTGAAAAAATGTTTCCTTTTCCTGTCTTTTCTTTGACACTGCCTTCAATCCATTTCTATTTGTTTTACGCTGTTGAGTATTATTATTATACTATATTAGACTATACAGCATACTGTATTAGAGGTTTTCTTGTTATATAATATTTTTTCATCGACACTGTTTCATGTGCAGGGCCTGAGTCCGGGATGTTATGACACCTACAACGCAGACATCGACTGCCAGTGGATCGACATCACAGATGTGAAGCCTGGGAACTATGTACTGAAGGTTTGTTAGAAGAAATGGATGATAGTCTGCCTTTTCCCTGATTTAAAGCTTTTATGAACATTAGGTTAAAGCAGGGGCCTCAAACGCAAAATGAACTTGCACTGCATCAAGAATTACTGAAGGAGAAAACGAGACAACAATGAACAAGAAAACTGTTTCCGCCACACAAGAGCAAAACATGGAGCTGCATCAAATCCTATCAGTCTTGGTTTTTGTTAACATACTACACATATACAGGTGTGTATGTTTTGGTTGTGTTTAGCCACAATGCCCTGCGTTGTAGTCCGCTTCCTGCAATTGGGTTCACTTAAAGTGAACCAAGGCCTACATTTTTAGACAGACCAGAATTCACACCTGCCCACAACAACCGGCCTTTCCGAGCAAATTAAGTAGGGTTTGATTAAGAAGAAGTGAATGCACCCTTAAATTATATGTTGATAATCTGTCACAATGTTGCAAACTAAGCGTATTCAGGATGATTTTGCACACCGTGGCAAAGTGAAAGTGTTGATTTTGGTATATAGTTCACAGACAGGTGAATTTGTAAATAACAAAAACAGATATAATGTAGTCAATTGTAAATGACAATACAATTTAATGTTGAATTTTATACATTTAATCATGTGATGAATGTAACCTAATTATTATTAGTATTATTATTATTATAAAAATGACATTCTTATTTCAAAATCAATGTAGGGCGGCAGGATATCGACTGTTTGAGAGCCCTGGGTTAAAGTCTTTGTTTGTTGATACTAACTTTGTCTGTGTGTCACTGATACTTGTGTGTTTTTTGTCCTCCACAGATCAGTGTAAATCCATACTACCAGGTCCCAGAATCAGACTACAGCAACAACATTGTGCGCTGCGAGGTTCGCTACACCGGCAACTATGCCTATGTGTCAGGTTGTCATATGTCAACGTAAGTATCACGTGTGTGAGATATGTTTTTTTAATTATTATTATTATTTTTATTATTATTATAAAGTAGATCATTTTTGTTCTGCTGAGTCTGTGTTTTAATCTTTTCTTTTTCTTGGCCAGGTATTAAAAGAAGAGAGTCATTCACAGCAGCTCAGCTGAGATGTTCTGTCAACGACAACGAGGACAAAGTGCAGCGGTCGATAAGATCCGTGACACCTGCACTCATTGTATTATTTAAAATACTTCCAACGTAGGAAGAAAAAAAAAACAATCTGACATCATAATGCCAGATATAATTCTTCTTTGCTTGTGTGTCTGAAAAGTATATTATTATGTACTTTCTTATTTTCATTTTTCTGACTTCTTTTCTTGCATCATAGGTCATTCTTTTATTTCATGTCACTTCTGGGATATTAGAGTTTAGAATCCATGCAATTTGGAAGCTGTCATAGTTAGTAGTTGCCTTCATCTATTTCAGTATATTTTTAAATGAACCACTTGTTTAAAGGGAAAATGTCTGTTTTATTTATATGCAACTGAAGAAACTTTCTTTCATCCAAAGCTTTTGGATGAAACTTGAATAAACCCCTTGTGAAAGTGTATCACTCATCTTTAAGAGAAAATATTCTCCAGTGATCGTGTTAAGTTCCTAAAGCCCAGAGCGACATCTTCACATGGCTCAATCTAAACATATTAAACTAACTTCTTGTTTTTTTGTTTTTTTGGAAATCCCCACATTAAAGAACCTGAAGCCAGAAAGTTTTATTTCCTTCTTATTTTTTAGTCCAGTAATTGAGCACTTCACTTTCAGAATGACACTTGGGTTGTTGGTTCAATACCCAGCTGTGCTCGTCTACATGCCGATGTGTCCTTTAAATGTCTATGAAAGATGAGTGATGGTGCACATAGTTGTGCTGGGTGAATGGGTGAATGGCAAAACTGTAGTCTTTTATAAGCAGTAAGTGATTAAGTAAGTGATTGCAAATTTCCCCACTGCGGGACAAATAAAGGACTATCTTATCTTATCTTATTTTAAGTATATAAGATAAATACAGACTATTTACTATTTTACAGACAGGCTCTGATCCACTGTTTAAGTCCCATTTGTATCCACACACAAACAATTAAATATAGAGACACAATAGAAGTCTAATGGAAGCTGTAGAACAATGGTTTAGCTCTTGGTAAAGCTAATTAAAGTTTTAGTTTATTTAATAGTAAAGTTGCATTCTCATAATTATTTAAATCTATGGAAGAGTATTTGGGCCACATGTAAAAATAATAATAATAATAATTTGAAAGAAAGAAAGAAAAAAGAAACGGGTATTCTGAGGAAAAAAACGTCCTAAATCTGAGATTAAAGTCATAATTCTGTGGAAATAAAGTCCTAATTCTGAGATTAAAGTAATAATTCTGAGATTAAAATCAAAAAAATTCTGAATTCTGATTTTTTTTTTTTTCCTAATCTCAGAATTCCGAGTTTTAATGTGTGGGTTCCGACTTCCTGACATGAATCTCACTTTTTTTTCCCCTCAGAATTCATGCTAATACTCTTCCCTGTCTGTCTGTGTCTTCCCCCTCCGCTCCAACAGGGGGCTCTACTGGGAATATTTAGATTTACATCAGACAAGCAGAAGTAGGAGTCAAACACCAGCAGCAGCAGTAGCTTCAGTCAGAGTGTGAGTGTGTGTTTGTGTGATAGAAGGATAAATCTTACTGTCTGTATTTCGCGTTTTTGCGAGTCGAAATGCATCCGGTGAGTGTTTCGATTCCGTCGTTTCGTTCTGAAAACAACTCAATCGAGAAAGGATTCACGGTAAGCTGCTGTCTAATATAACCTCTGTGTGTGTGTGTGTGTGAGAGAGTCTGTCATCCCGGTTTCAATGACAACAACTCTGCTATTATTCCTTTATCTCGGTTGTAATTTACTGTAAATGTCACGAATCATTTAAAAATGACTGTTTGTATGAATACAAATACAGCAGAGCTTAGAGCAGCAGTGAATCCATGGTGTTTTCTTTCTTTTCAAACATGAAACTGATCAGATAAATCAAGTAAATGATCCTGTAAAACAGGTGTTTGTATTTAAGGAACCACTTGATCAACCAAGGACTGACAACCTGATAGTTAAAACGACAACAAACACTTGTAAATTACAGGTTCATCAATGTTCTGTTTGTTTGTTTTTTAAATAAAATAAGATAAGATAAGAGAGTCCTATTAGTCCCTAATGGGGAAATGTACAGTGTCACAGCAGCAAAGACAGTTAAGGAAAAAGGTAATAAATAATAAACATGCATTTTCACACCTGCGAATGTACAATATAGAAAAATATTGACAATAAGACTATATAAAGGTAAAAATCCAGTATAATCAGGATTGAACATGAGATATTGTACATGTATATGCACTTATGTGAAATTATGTAAAGGAAAGTTGTCATAGTTTTCCTAATGTAATCATTATTTATGACATTGTGAGCTGTTGCACATACTAATGTTTTTATCTTTTTGTCCCTTCATTGCAACTTATCAAGAAACAATGAGGAATTGTTTACTTTAGTGCTGCGTACATTGTAATATTTATATCCATTAGTAGGGGTGGGAATCACAAGGTATCCTGCGATACACAATAATATCACGATACAACGATTCTGTGGTAGTCAATATATTGAAAGACAAGCGCGTAGCGATACATCACGTCAGTTGAAGAAAACAAAACGTCTGTTTACTTTACGCACTTTATATCGATATTTACCCTGTGTATGGATTATCAGATGGCACGAGGAAGGACGACAATATATCACCAAATCGATATTATGATCCACCTCTATCAATTAGTCCAATGGCAATTTAAGAAAGATTCAGTGTTTTTTATTCATTATACAAACACATTTATTTATATAACATAATTGCTTTGAGTATTTTACCTCAGGTTTCTGAATAATCTCTGTCTAACATGTTTGTTATTTGTACTTTTCTGTCTGTGATGCACGTGTAACTTTAACTCGGGAGCAAAAATCTGTCTTTAATTATTTGACATGTATCATAAATTATGTAAATGCTTATCAAAAATGTGTTGTTAAATGTTATTTAACCAAAGTCTTATAAAATCAAGCAGTGTCTGGGCTTTGTTTCAAGAGGCAAACATGATGAACAAATTAACATATTTCCACTTTTTGGACATTTCTCACGTTTTTTTTTTTTTTTTACTTCCCTGACAATTTTACTGATACGGCGTTATCTCATTTTTACTTTTACTCTTATGTGTTTACACCACCAGTCCAGAGTTGCATTAACACCACCACAGCCGTCATTTAAGAGCTGATTTCCTTCTTTACACAACACTGGCAAACACAGTGACGTGCTGTGCACACACAGAGAGATTCCAGCGGCGCGAAGGGAAGTGGAACACGGTCTGTTTTAAGGATGTTAAACAGTGACTCTGACAGATCGCTTTTATTCTGCTTACGCAGCCAGATGTTTCCACTTTGTAACATGCTGACATCAGCCATAACTGACACTGACTGTGTGAGCAGGGAGGGACGTCTCTGTCTGTGGAGATAAATCATGACTCCCTCAACTGACTCTCAACAAGAAGTGCTCACTTTCCCTCTCTCTGTGTGTCTGTCTGTCTTACAGGTCTTTAAAATCGACGTGTTGATGAACGGCAGACAACATGCTGTCGAGAAACGCTACAGTGAATTCCACACTTTACATAAAATGGTGAGATTTAGTAGTGATGGGACAATATACAGTATTATCGCTTATTGGGATTAAAAGCACCGACAATAGCTTAATCGTGGGGAATTTCTGTTCATTGTAAATGAAGAAAAACATCAAACATGTCATGTGAGTGACTTGATAATCAGTCTAACTCACCAGCATACAGTGCTAGTGATCTATTTCTCAATGTGCCTCTGAGGACCTGCATCTTTTCTCATGAATTATGATTCATTCATTCATTCATCATCTATGGTCTTATCAAACATTCTTTCACAGAAAAATGTGTGTCCTATCTCCGATGGGAGTATTTACAAAGTCTTAAACCTTTTTTATAAAAGTACACACACAGTAGCCACCTCCATAAAGCAAGGCCTTGCCTAAAGTATATATTATAAGGCTTATTCTAAGACTATAAACACCAAACTGTTTTTATTTTAAAGCACTGATGTACATTTTCAAACATGCATATGGTAATAAATTCAATTTTTGCCAATAAATCCTTGTTATGTTACCTTTAAGAGGCCAACGATGTAATTGATTTATCAGATTTGCATCTGTCAGCTATAACATTAACACCTCAAAGTGAAAGCCATTTGATGGGGAAACACTGTGTCTTCATTACAGATATCCTTACTTACACTTTAGTTTATTGTTGATTTAACAGGGACCATTTACATACATTTTGGTGCAATTACATTTATTCGTGGTTCTCGAACATTAGCGGGAAGGGAATTCCACTTCCCCACCACGTTTATTGAGACGGCTGATTGACCGAAAGTAGTCTTCCTAAACTGTTGCACCCAGTCTTCCCTTGAAGAGGCTCTGATCCTGGCCCTTAACAGTTCAATTTGAAAAAAAATACTTTGCATTAAGAGGAAGCATAACCACTGTACACAACTACAACAAAAGCTTTTGTATATTCATGTTGTATGTTCATTTACAGCCAAATTTAGTGGATTGCAGTATGATCATCATCTCTGCCCAGGCATCCAGCACCACCGTTTTATTCAGGTTATTCAAGGTTCAAGATTGCATGTGCCATTTGCACAGTTACAGCATGAGTGCTTCAGAATTGTGCTGCAGTATTTCAGCAGTGTGAGAAACAGGATGAATAAGAAGGAAAGCAAGAAAGCAATAATATCTGTACACGTTGAATAAAAAGCATTTAAGGTAGTATGTCATACTTTACAAGGTCTTTAATTCCCTTTCAATTATCTTTTTTAATCCCTTTAGCTAAAGAAGAGTATAAAGCCTCCTGAGATGCCTTCTAAACATGTTAGAAACTGGGTTCCCAAAGTCTTGGAGCAGAGGAGACATGGTCTGGAGCTCTACCTGCAGGTATGCTTACACTTCTTCTGTCTACAATCCCGTCTTTCTGCCTTTACCAAACACAAACGGTACCTGACGAAGCTAAATAAACACATTAACGCAGTGCAAACTGCAATGCAAATTCAGACGCAAACAGGCCTTGCCGTTTGGCCCCGCTGCTCCATGGAAACATTGCAATTTGCTTTTGTTTTTCAGGCTATAATTATGGAAAATGAGGTCCTTCCAAAGATATTCCTGGATTTCCTGAATATCCGCCACTTTCCTTCGGTGCCAAAAACAGAAAGCTGCGGGTGAGTCCAGACTGAGTTTTCTGCAAAATAAAAGGCAGATTGTCGACATCCAGGCTGCTGAAAGTCTATTTTGTCCTAATCTTTATTTTTCCTGCTTGAAGGTCGTTT
This sequence comes from Solea solea, assembly GCF_958295425.1. NCBI lineage: Eukaryota > Metazoa > Chordata > Actinopteri > Pleuronectiformes > Soleidae > Solea > Solea solea. Next base: position 13,532,766 of record NC_081152.1, read on the forward strand.
GATACAGAATCAGAGGAATCCAGGTGAGTTTCCTGTTTGGTGAATACTTAAATACTTTATACTCTGCATGAATCTGCCTTAAAACTGTCACTTCATCCTTTTCCTTTCTTTCTGTCTTTCCAGTAAACTTTCCCACCAGCCTGTCATGCTGTTTCTGCGAGACCCGTACCTGCTGCCAACCGCACACGGTGAGTTCACACTTATTACAGTATAGCATGTGTATTATTATAGTCATTATCGTGGCTTATGTTCAAGAGATGATTACCTGTAATAATAATAATACCATACATGGTATCTTGAATTGTCTTTCATTTAAATAAAAAGCTCTTTTCTCCTTTGACTCTCAGACGCGTTTTCTAATGTTGTGATCGACGGTGTGGTGCATGGAGTTTTCTATCCCGACCTTCATCCAAGGTAGAGCTGAAGAAGAAGAAGAAGAAGAGCTTCCTCTGCAAACAGAGGCTTCATATACATATATATATATATGTGTGTATATATATATATATATATATATATATATATATATATATATATACATATATATACATATATATATACATATATATGTATGTGTTTTTCACGCCATTTTCGGTGTACATCAGCACGGACCTAACATGTTAAAAATGCACTGACTGAGCCTGACACTATATTACCTAAAGCGTATAAGAAACATCGGTACATCGCTTACATATTTTCAAACTTAAAAACACAACTTCCTGTACTGACCATCACATTTACCTGTTATTATTCAGTGTTTCCTTGAATGTAGTTAATAATTATGTCAGCTACGAAAATTGACTAAACGAAACACTAAAGTCGAGTTTAACTAGGTGAAACTTGTATAATCTAATCAAGAAAAAAAAAAATCACAATAACTCTTGTAACATTTAGTGTATTATGCAAATTTAAAAAAGAAGGGAGTATTATTATTATTTTTAGTTTTTGCTCCAGCAGTGGCTGATGTCATACGAGTTGGACTCAGCACAGAGAGCGGAGCTGGATGATAAACGTGGAAGTGCCAACTCACCAGCCTGTGTTTAGCTGTCAGGCAGAGCCAGCTGAAGGAAGTGCAGTGGGTCAACGTGGAGTTTTTTTTCTTGGTGGAGTTGACGACAGCGTCAGTCACATGACGAGGTGGAAATTTGGTTTTTTTGTAGGAGGCCGTGGCAGCGACTACAGGCCTCCGTCACCGGGCACCTGATCTGTGAGACACAGCATCTTTAACACGTGCAAGTTCAGAGTGAGTTTGTGTCCCCAAATTTAACCACAAAACAAACAAAGAAATATTTGGCATTATACAAGATACCTTCAGTGGAGAAACTAGATGTTGACGTAGCATTTAAAGAGGATTATTTTCCTCCTCTGAACTTGCTTATCCTCCCTCTGTAGCTCTGCCCACGTGAAATTTGAGGAAGAAGCGAAACCGGGAGATATTTATTGGAACTAATCACAAAGTTTGAACTGCTCTCTCATAACACACACACACACACACACAACCACACACAACCACACACACACACACAACCTCTCTCTTACTTGGACTGTGAGGGGGGAAAAAAACCAGCTTCACTCTGCACAAATATGGTCTTTGCACTGTTGTAGATTTTTCACATCAAGTTGAAATTCAGTACAGGATCGGGAAAATTACTTATAGAAGTTGTTCATGGTCAGTATCAAACACTAACGCTAGTCCTTTTGCATTTAATTTTGAATTTATTCAGGTCAGTTTTTTAAAAAGGGATTGTGTGAGGAAGGCGTTGACCTAAAATAGAGCCTGTATAATAGAACTGTGCAATATGACGACATGAATAAGACCGTGTTTAGTTTGTTCCCTGTTTTATTAACGATACGTGTGAATGAAACTACGTCATCTCTTATTGTGATCACTGTAAATGTGTTGCATGTCACATCATGGGCAGAACTAACACTCGTCTGAGCTGCTGTCAGTTTTCTCATGTGACTTGTGACCTCCACTACAGCACGACGATAACTGCACATCGAAGTTTTAATGAATGAATCTTGTGCAGCCGACCTCTGCTAGACATGGTTTTGTTTTGTGACCCTCGACATGGTCCTACTCGTCCATTTTGTAGATCTATTTGTTATATATGACGTGACATTGTGCTCCTCGTGCTCTGATTATGTGAAAAGTATCGTTTAAGTGCCATAATATATATAAACCTACAGAAGTTCAACTGTAGCACTTTAAAATGGGCAAAGTGTAAAAAGACTGACTCCAATAAAAACTAATTTTCACAAAGCACCTTTGTGACCTTTGATGAAAATAACTTCCTTTTTTGACAGCAAGAATTCTTTATTATAAAAGTGACTTTAAAAGATGGTGTTTTTTTTTTTAAATCACATTACAGGGTGACAAGTACAGAGAAGTATATTCCCTAAAAACAATACACTCCCAACATATATTTATATAGCATTTGTAAATCTCCAGATTGTACCTTTACATTTGCTTCACTTTCCAAAAGTAAAGCTGAGCAACAACATGGAAACATACTTACAGGATTTGACCAATCTAATCCTCTTCATGTCAGTATATTCATAAAAGTCTGGCCCCTTTTAAATTAATTCATCATTCAGTCACATGTTTCCACCTCTGGGTCGACTTCTTCATTTAGAACAAAGTAGCATTAATGGATTAACCGATCAAATACAGTATATAATATTCCAGCAAAACTGTGACCGTCATAAAGCTCTGATCTTTAAATAATTCTTAAAATGTGGTCGCCGTTATTTTTGTTTTATAAATTTCCTCAGTAAAAATTAAATAAACATGAAATGTAATCGTGCGCGGCACAGTTAATGTACAGTATGCTGTTTTTTAGCCAAACATTATCACAAAATTCTGAAAAAACAATCTGAAATGCCATATATTTCAGAAGCGTAAGAAATAAAAAATAAAAAATCTTTGATTTCTGGGCAACACTGTCCCAGTGCAGTAACAGTCCAGTAGTAATAACACACACGTGTTCCAGCAAAAGCTTTTAAAGTTCTCCGTGACCAACTTCATCTTTGAGCCGTTCATCCTGGTTTCCTTCAGCCTGAGGTGCTTTCATGTTGGCGAAGGCAACTTCCCTCGTTAGCTGTTCCATAGGAGGAAGCCCCACCGCCAGGTTCCTCATAGCAATTGCCGTCATCAAGAATCTTTAACGTAAATGGAACAGAGTAAATTAGATAGGAACACGGTGTGCAGTGCACATACAACAGAACCTGATGTCCTGATATCATTTAACTCACCCTCTACGTATTGTGTAGTACTTTTTCACAGTAAACCGCTCCAGCTTCTCCAGCACGCCGGCTTCCCTGCGTTTTTGCACTTCCTTCATCCGGCGCTGCCTCTTCAGGAACAGCCGCACGATCGGGTCGGTGACGTTGATCTCCGACTCGTCCTGATCATCATCCGCGGCGAGAGGCTGCAGCTCCGGAGGAAGCGGCTCAGTTTCTGTGGGGATGAAAGGATGAAAGTCAGCATCTGATCATTTTTAAGCCCTTACAATATGACACACTGGGGTGGGACCTGAATGCTGCCTGAGCAGAACACGCCCCCTGCTGGCCCTGAGAACTACCATGAAATAGGGAAAGTAGCTCTCAAGTGAAAATAAAGCTGCCAGCATGGACACAAGGAAAAACACAAACACATTTCTTACCACAATAAACATCTACACCTCCTTACGTCTACGATATCTTTAGAAAATAATAAGGCAGCCTTTTCTAACTGATCACTGAGGTCCACTCACTCTCTAGCACCAAAGTTCATAGTGAAAATTGGCCTGAATGAAGGATTTCAAACACCAAAGACACAAAATAACAGATTTGAACTTGAGGGAGTACACAGTGGATAAACTACCCCTGTGTTTACCGTGATGTAAAATCTCAATGGGCTTAGGTGTGGGAAGGGACTACTTGACCACCAACTTTCCAGTTTTTAAAGGCTTTGAAATCATGAGAATCGGAGAACATAGTGAGCATCCACATCTCAGGCTGGTTCCCAGAGCGGTGCAGAGGTATGTATCAGCACCTCATACAGCCCAAATGAAAGCAACCAACTGCAATATCCCTTAAACTGCCTGTACATGTTTTCACCTGTCCCATTGCGAATGCGCTCCTGGAGCTCCAACAGCTTGGTGAAGTTCTCGTGCAGCGCCGCCTCTGTAGTGTTGACATAGATATACATGTAGCATGAAGGGTTTTCGGACACCGTGTGCACCCTGTGATAAGCCCCGGCAGGTACCTACGGACATAGATGTGAAAATGTGTTAATAGCAGTATCATAACGATACAATTGAATCGTGTGTAGTGGCGATGACGGTGTGTGCAGCTGTACCTTCATCTGCTCGCCACTCTGCAGACTGTAGTTCTTCTTCTCATCTACAATCTCAACCTTTACTTGGCCCTGCAACACGTTGATGCTGGTGTTGCCGAGATCTTCGCTCACAAAGTTTTCTAAGTGGAGACCTGAAAGGTAACAAATGCTGTCAGTTAGCTCACATTACTCAAAACTAAAAAGACTATATTCCCATCTGTGTGAATAGAGAGAACATTCCTGACCTGGAAAATCAGCTATGAAGACGATCTCTGTCTGATTGTCCAGGCTTCCCTCAATCTCCTGGAACTTGGTCCTCCAAGGTGACAGATCCACCAGCAGAGGCATGAGCCACATGTTCGGCCGGAACGGTGACCAGTCAGCTTTCACGACGTCCACGCGGGGATCAAAGATCCTTCAAGAAGCAGATACAAACTTTTCACGATATATCTCAAGTACGTATCACTCATTAATAGCATCGAACTTTTTTGTTGTTGTGTGAAAAGTTCCTCTACCTTTGTTGGAAGCGTTCATTAATGGACACCCAGATGTCAAAGTAGATTTCTGGATCAGTAATATTATACCCAGGCAATAAGTCACTGAGGCACGTGGCGTACTGCTTCAGCATGTCCCCGTGGTCTTTCCACCGACGGCTTTGTGTGAATACCTGCAAGTACACAGACAGCATGACTGTTAATGTATCATGACTGAGCAGAGAGAAGAACAGGCAAGAAAATGGTTTAAATGATGGAGGATGAAGAAAACGGCTTTATGGCTATAGTTGGGCAACTCAGTCATTTTCTTGTCAGGAACTCACCCCTGGGTTCAGATATCCGATGTCTCCCGTTTTCCCATCTTTGTAGGTGATCTTAACGTGCTGATGGCTGCGGGAGTGAACCATCATGTCCCATGAGTAGCCATACAGGCCATTGGTCCAGTTGTTGTAACCCTGCACAATGATATCATTTTTAGAAAATGATGACGTTAATAAAATGTTTTTATGAACATTTTTACCACTTTTTTTTTTAGTTCATAATTAACAAAGAGGAAAGGGGGAGCTAGTGTACATGTCTTTAGGACTTTTTTGATGAAATCACCAGTCTGAGCTTTTGTTTGCTGTAGACCAACGACTGTTGACTCTGATTGAGAAACTCTTTGTTTGTTAAGTGTTTAAGGTCCAGTGTGTAACATTTAGGACGGGTTTTCTTGCAGACATTGAACATACTATCCATAAATGTGCTTGCATAAGTGTAGAATGCTCTAAAGCTTATGGTTTCCATAAGCTTAGAAAAAGCCTTTTATATGAACTTAAGGCAAGAGTGTCAGTGACACATATACACACTGAACCTTCATGAGGCTTTTTCCTGATCAATCACTGTGAACACAAAGTGCAGAAAAGTACTGAAATTAACGTGTGCCAATATTAACTAAAAAGGTTTTTAAATCAAATGTATCCATACAGGCTGTTTTATGCTTTAAGCGAAACCGTGAGAGGCAAATATACCTGTGTGATGAAGTGGGAGTACGGCAGGAAGAGCTGTTCAATTATGTAGATAATTGTAAAAATGGCTGCCAGCTTGTGCTTCAGTCTCATTTTGGGGGCTTTGGCGACAGGCGTAGAAGTCTCACTACGTTCAGAGCCGGTGCTCTGGACCTCAGGGTAAACACAAGAGGAGCTGGGCTGCATTTCCTGTGAGGTGAACGGCAGGACCGCCCTGCAGAATGCTGGGAAATGGGAGAAGAATCTTCTGGGCCAATTAAAATAGCAGAAGAGTGGACTGGTGGCCAGCATAGTGTAGGGAAACATTCCTGTTAAGATAGAAAGATATTTCAAAATTTAAAAGGCAAAAGGAAACAAAGAATACCTTTGAGATGCAAACACATACATCCCCCTAAATTCTACTCACTGGACCTTTAAGGGATTCCAGTGTTCAACAGGTTTTCAGTGAAGTGAGGCGTTCAGACTCACCAATGCTGAACAGCTGAGAGTTCATACAGTGGAAGTAGGAGACAAAGAAAATGGCAAAGGGTCGAGTGGCATCAAAAAACAGCAGGTAGCCGGCGCTCAGGTCCAAAACCAAACCTCCTCCGTGTACCACCAGCAGATTTACTGTCTCCACGGGAAGAATTACTCTGTAAAAACAATGCAGTGGTAGCAATGAGGTACAAATACAGAGCCAAAGTAGCTTTGGATTGAGCTGCTTCATGATACCTACTTAAATGGATCGAAAAGCCAGTGATGTGCCAAGTAGGACATGGAGTATCCCTCCACCCAGTCAGCATCTAACTTCTTCACTCCAGCAATGAAGTACACTAGAAATATCTGTTAGGAACAGAAAATATAAATTGTATACATCCGTGCCCAGAAAATGAAATAACAGAATGACTTGTGTACAAACCTGTGTCCTCAACAAGGTGTAATTCCACAGAGGCACATGAGCGTTTCTTATGGAAGGTCTCCTCAATCCATCGATTGACCTAGGAACAGGCAAAGGCTCATCAAAAGTTCTACCTCGCGTACAGAGACGGGACAGAAACACACAAAAACAGCCCAACACAAACATTATCTCACCAGTATCTGTTGGCGTCCATGAGCGTGAGCTGAAATCCAATGAGGCCGTAGAGGTAGGAGTGGTTGTTCCACGTCGTTTTGTCCAGGAAGAAGACGTACCAGTAGCTTGAGATGAACATGAGGCAGGAGAGACGGTAGAAACAGCCGAGCATGATGCCCAAGGCGCCTTCATTTGGAGACAGAAACACACAACTGAAGTTATGACACTATTATTAACAGTTGTTACTATTAATATAGTCTTTTTTAAGTCTTAACTAGTCCATGTTGAGTGATGCGACAGTAATGAAACTTGTCATAAGATCTGGAGATTGAGAGGGGAGGCCCTGTGCTAGTTTAAGTGCAATGAAATCTGTTCCTGTTTCATTGAGGGAAATATAGTTTGATATCTGACCCATGTTCAGGACAAACGGTCAGGAGCCTGGTTTTAATTTTGACCATTGACTCAACAAACTTTAAGTAAAAGTGTCGATTGCTTGCTTCCGATTTACGCTCTACAAAGCCTGTTACTATAGGTGTTCAAAAAAAGAGTGGGACGTGCATTTTACCTAAGCTAGTGCGTTTACCCTGCATACTATTTGGTTTGTTGCCCTAGTGACTAATCAATATTGAGTTACTTTGATTTTGCCTCTGTTTCTCTGTTTGCCTTCTTGCCTAAGTCACTCAGTCTCTGACAAACTCTTGCACGCAGTTAGTTGTTTGACTTGAGGGGGTAAATAAAAGCGGGAAACTGCATGTCGGGAATATTCTCTTTAATCTTTACTATAGAGAGCCACCCTGCAGAGACTGTCTGCTATAAAAATAAACAGCATCAGCATAGTCTCATGAGAGGAAGGGAGCAGCTTTCTTCTCCAGACCTTTGTAAACACTAAAGGTATGAACCTTCCGGTGGTAAATCTGCTAAATATAAGCTTTAAATACAAAGACAGAGGAGTGTGACCCACCGAGGAACATCACCACGTACACCAGATACATCCAGTCCATCGGCAGAGGCTTCAAAAAGTTAAAGAGGGGGAAGCGGCACACAGGAGCTCCGTCCAGGTACTTGTAGTCCAGATGACTGAGGCCTCGTTCCTGTGTGATGTCGATGACCATCAGCAAACCTGCACAGAAGCAACAGAAAGAGGGAGGACATTGTTGTCAGTAACGTCCTGTCATCTGTAGTATCAGGTCAACCATGTTTCATCAGAACGAACAGTCTGTGTGACAAACATTTGGTCATCTAAACATTTCCATGTTGGTCCGTGTAGATGAATGTACGTACACCTCCAGTATGTGCAAACTGTATACTGTGCACCGTACTGTGCATGCTCCCTGTAGCACACTTTGTAGTCCAGTTGGTGGCGCTCTCTTATTATGGCCAAAGAAGACAGTAATTATGGAAACTTGCTTGAGGTTAAAGCCGCTGGTGCCCACATACATATATAAAGAAGTCAAAAGAGCTCAAAAATGCAAGGAAATGCAAAGGAGATCAAGAACAAATGCATGGAATGCTAGACTGAAACATAACTGCAAATATGAAGCGGTTTCTCTGTGGACACAGACTGCTTTAAGTATGACCCAGCCTTAAGGTTTGAGTGCCGTCCAAAACTTGTTACAAAGTCAGGCAGAACTTGCAAGTAGGCTGTGTAAAAACTGGACTCACCAAACAAGCAGCGGAAGATGCCGAGGGATGCCGGGTCAGTGGGACGATTCAGGAGGGTCACCAGGTTCTGCCAGGAGGTCAGGTCCTCTTTCCTGAACCCAAAAATCTGCTCCATTCTGCTTTTAGTCTGTGCTTTGTCTTTCTTTGGAGCCGTACTTTTTTTTGCAGTTTGTTTCTCTCCATCACTGCTCACGTGAGCACCTGAAGATTGAATAAGAAAATGGAAAATGAGCAGGGGTGTTTGGGACAGGGTAGGCAAAGGATGCCTGGGGCTCAAGCTAAGGGGGGGGGGCAAAGAATGTCAGATAATGTTAGTCCACAGCAGCAACAATTTAGGGAGAATGCCCTCAGGCTACACCAAACTACTATGTTATAATTTAAAAAGAAGCAGCCCGGTGTAATCAGAAAGCTGATTCTCTCCTCTCCTGCTTTGTTTCATTAAGTATTACTAGCAAGAAACAAGAATGGTGAAAAAGCAGGAGGGATTTGTGTTGTGAGACTAACAAAGAGCCGAAATTAAGTGTTAAAGGAGATTTTTGTTCACAGCTCATAGGTCAAGTCATGAACGAAGCAAATGCAAGTAACTGTGTTATAACTGTGTTTTTATACACAAACTCCTCGGGGCCAAAAGTTTTTTTTCACGAGGAAGAGTAAGGTAATGCTTTCTAAACCCACGGTGGTTTAATGAAAGACGTGAAACCCACAGAGTGATTTACTCAACTCTGAGCCATATTTATGCACCAAAACTGAGCTACAGTTTATACAGCAGCATATTTCTGGTTAAATGCAGGTTATTACAGTGACTGAACCGCAGCTCGGCGACACTCAGCCTGTCACCGCAGACTCAAACCTCACCTGCCGCTGCGTCCCTCGCCTCCATGCTGCGAAATTCTCCGTTTTGTCTTTGTTCGCCTGGTCCACAGTGGGGTGTCCTGTCCGGTCACAAAGTTACGTGTCATAGGTCCACGCACACATGCACGCGAACGGACAGTCACAGACAGTTCTGGTAGCTGTGGAGGAGGAGGAGGAGGAGATGGTTTGGGAAAGACTGGAATGTTGTGAAAGAGGCACTCGTCGTCTATTGGTTGGTTCCTCTTGTGACCACGCCCATTAAAGGGAACACATTACACGTCACATCCTGCTTTTCTATGTATTAAAAACGAAGGAAAAACCACAAAAAGTAATAAAATAAATGACTGTAACTATGTTTCATTATACTTCAAATTCCTTTATATCTTCATTTTGTCCTTTTAATTACTTACTTTATTTTTTTGTAAACGTCATCTTGTGTTATTTGTGCTGTTAGTGTTGGACTCGTTGTAGACACCTGCTAATTACGGAAGAGGATTATGGCCAAAAAGAAGTCTTAAGTCTGAGTTCTTACCGACATTTATCTATTTTTCTATCTGTCTGTCTGTCTGTCTGTCTGTAAAATGATACCTGCGATTTAATGTGTTCTAGAAGATATTAGCCTTAAAGTGCCAAGCGATTGAGCCATGTAGGAATAATGTGTTCATCTTGTTTACATTCACCACAGAAACACCAGCTAGTTTTTAATTTACACATATATGATGTTTACTTACTGACCCTAAAATGGACAGACACATAAGAATAAAATGGAGATGTTTACTACTTCTAGTCCATTTTAACAACAATACAGCAGGATTCCACTGGAGGGCAGTCATATCATAGTGACCCAGAGGCTCTGAAGAAAAGGCTCTCCTGTGCCTGTGGGTGTGATCTCCTGGCAAGAGTTTAGGAATTATTATTGTGTCACATAACTCAAGATTGTGTCACCTGGTGGAGATGGGTAGATAAGTATTTATGGAAAATTGTTTTTGGAGACGGTTCTATCTGCGGTTGAATCATAATTGTTTGTAGGAACCCGCGGTTTGTTTTGAACATTGTAGGTGGTTGTAGACTAAATATTTTGTCCAGCTCAGAGGTTACTAGGCTCCATGCAGCAAGGTTGTGGTCTACTTCACTGGCTTATTTAAAATGGTGTATTAGTGGTTAAAGCTTTTTAAAATGGTTTGAATTGGCAAAACATGAAAGACATTCTTGTGAACTGGTTGACCTGGATGCAGTGATACTGTTTTGCCAGACAACAGGGTGTGTGCGCTCAACTTTTCTTTACTTTTCATTATTGTCTGGAAGGAACTCTCACTCTCTCTCACACACACACACACACACACACACACACACACACACACACACACACACACACACACACACATACACAGTCTGTGTACATATATTTACTGTATATACATTTATATATGATACAGTACATTTACATACACTTACACAATGTAAACATGTATATATGTAAAAGTACATATGTGTGTGCTGTGTATTTGTGTCTGTGTGTATGTATATATACATTGTTGCAAGTGCAAGTTAAGTTAAGAAGTTGGCTATTTTATTTATTTTTAATCATATTTTTGGTTTCTGCATACTTCAGTATAGTTCAGTATATTTATTTTTACAAGAAAACTTTTTTTCCTTTTAGCTTGGCGACTTATTTCTATTTTTCATTTATTTGAAAGTAAACAAAAAAAAATTGACAGATGTGACACAGTAGGGGGTGGAGTTTTTTTTTTACAAACTTTATTGATAACAAATATATAGAAGAGCAGATATGTATTCCTTGTATTTAACATATACTGTTACAGTATTTGATGACTGGAAAATATTACAAAAAAAACAACCTGCATGAAATCCTACAAAAAGTTGAGAAAATTAAAAAAACAGAAAAGAGAAGTGAACAGAAATAACAAGTGTGCATGTGCATTAATACATAATCGAGATTCACCGTTTTTTCCACTCTTCCTTGAACTGATAAACTTGAGGGTCTTAATATAATATTCACACTCGTGTGTAAAGGCAGTTAAGTTAGGAAAAAATCTTTATGAAATAATAACATTTTCGTAACTAAGTTCAACATTTCCACCGTAGGGGGCGTAATTGAGCAGAGCAGCCGCTTGTGACGCAGACACGTTACCGACATCGAAGAAGAAGAAGAGGAAAAACAAAAGCTGGCATAGACTCGGGGCTGTAACATCATCTGCCGTCTCTGCTTTAGTTTGCTTCAATTCTGCTCCACAAACATGTAAGTGGAGGCAGCAAGGTTTCAGCTTCTCTGGAGGCTCGTGTTGAGCAACAGCTGCTCTTAACGGACGCTGGGAATGAGTGAGTTAGCTCGGCAGCTAAGCTAGCTGTGTGAGCTGTTAGCTCTTCTTCTGTGTACTCGCCATCGTGTGACTGACTGACACACTGTGAGTTTGATCATCAGACAAATTAACCCCGGGTATCTGCTTCATTCTGCCCGCTGCTGACCAACAGGTGAGTAATGCTGCATCTTTTTTTGTTTAAAACTGTGTGAGCAATATGTGATTGACAGAGACTATAAAGCAGGAAGTCATAGCATCAATGTCTTGATGTTCTCTCTTCAAATGCACAATAAATAAAACACTAATAAACATGTAGATCTCGAGGCCTCTAGGTCTGTAACCTTAGATGTTTGATTTGTATTTCATTTGAATAAGGGGATAAATAAAACATCACAGCTTTGGTTGCATGTCTACAGAATGCCTAGTATGCTGGAAATGCATGATATGGGTAAAAATTATAATTATTTATTTGTTCTCTACAAATATTGTTACTGTGATATGACTCACAATTTATCTTCTTTGCACCTGAAGTATCATTTTCACATTCTCTGTAATCTGTCTGTAGGAGCCAGAGTTAGTTCTAGTTCAGGGTTAGGCTGGTGGTTGATGCAAGATTTGACACTTGTCACAATGTAAGTTATTAACAGTTACTGTTGGCCTTAAGCCTTTGATTGAATTAAATATTCTCGCAATTAAATGATTGTGGCCTTTCTGATGTTATCTTGTTCTTTAGATAGAAGCTACCATGGACACTTTGATATCTTTGACGGCTATGATAGATAAAGGAATTGGAAGATATTTACTGAAAAATATCTAGCAGTTGGATGGATGTGTCCGTTTTAGAAGCTGTACTTGTAAGTTTTGGTGTAACAAGGTTTTTTGACTGGTCACTATGTGACATTAGGTTACATTGTCTTACTGTTGGAATCTATAGATCGTCATTCATTATTATTCAATATTTCTATGTGTTGTTGATCCTCGAGAAGCTTGGATATATGTGGATAGAAAAGTAACTTGGATGTACGGCAAGAAATAAATGTGCAAACCCTTCACACAACTCTCTCTCGCCTTCGTGATTGATGAATTACAGCAGTACCTACGAGTCAAGCCAATTGAAACCAAATTCTGTGGCTTTGGAATTAAGTGTACTTTCGCCACTGTCAACAAACAAAACATATCTTCATCTCATCTGAAGAGCAAGATTTTTGTATTGTTGAAATCCTCATGTGGTCTTTTATCATGTTTGATCTTTATAAAATAATTGCAGTTGTGTATTTTGTGATTGTTTGCACAGCCCTACTGTAGGGATGCACAATATTATCGGCATGGAATCTGCAGATATCAGCTTTAAAATGTATTATCGGATATCACCAATATGACTAATGATAAACCAATTTTTTGATGCTTACTTATAACAAGACATTTTATGTCCACATCTGATGTGACATGTATGAAAAACATTATGTTAATTTCACTACAGGAGATACTAAAAGACGTATATATCAGTATCGGTATCAGTTATAAGCCCAAGCACTCCCGATATATAGGGATATCAGATATCTGCAAACAGTATCATTAAACTCAATTTTGTCTCACTGAGAAGACTGAATTAAGTTCATTTTAAGGTAATGTAAACAGGTAACTAATCAACAGCTATTTTGATAATCTGTTAGTTAAGAGATGTCAACAAAATTACACATGTCTCTGAGAGTCTCGGTCATCCAAGTCTGTATCTTCAGGAGTTTAGATATAGGCAGCTCTACTTAGATACACAACTTGTAATATGAAGAAATCACATTTCTGTTTGTCAAATATGGACCTGAGTCTATTGTTAATGGGAATAACATATGCTATATCATAACATTGCAAAAAGCCAAAGTCCTTAGCAGTATATCATGCCATTGATTTCATATCGACTGTTGCAATGTAAAGATTCAATAGTGCTGACCCGTTATTTCTGACATGTTTGTTTCATGTCTCTTTTGAAAGGATACAGATGGGAAATCTGGGCAGCAGGTTCCAGTCCCCCTCTGAGGGACCAGAGGACACTATAGAGGGCACAAGTACCAGCCGCAAGCACAGCTGTGAGTGCAAGAAGAGGAAAAGAAATTCCCCGTGTGACTGTGACAGTGAACAAGAGGAGGATGACCCCTTATTAGATACACCTCGCAGGCACGTTCAGTCAAAACAACCTGTGATTAGTTCTGTCTAAATGTGTTTCAGTCATCAGTCAATCAGTCTAACCTTGTTTTTTAACCTTGTTTTGGTCTCTCCTTTGTTGCTTGTTTGTGTTTTCCAAACTTGAGCAGGAAGAAACTGAAAAGCACATCAAGGTACATTTATCAAACCTTGTTCCTGAATGGTGAAAACAGTGATATTCGCATCTGTGCTCTTGGACAGGAGTGGAACCTACACAAACTGTACCTCTGCCAGGTAAATAAATATAGAGATTGATTGATTATCCAGGTATCAAGTATATATGAATTGAAAAATGATATGCAAATCATTAAGACCAAAGGCAGTCAGTGATTTAATCTTTCATTTAAGACGTGCTCTTTCTATTTCTTGCATTGTGCAGTCAGGTTATTTTTCCAGTATGTTCAGTGGCTCTTGGAAGGAGTCAAACATGATGGAAATCAACTTGGAGATACCGGACCAGAACATTGACACTGAAGGTGAGAGTGCTTAAGTCACACAGATGAGTTGTTGTGATTGTGTGTTTATAGAGTTTACTGACTGATTGATTTACTTTCTTTGTGCATGAAGCTCTACAGGTTGTATTTGGATCCCTGTACCGGGACGATGTTCTGATCAAGCCCAGCAGAGTCGTTAGTATTCTTGCCGCTGCTTGTATGCTACAACTGGTGAGTGAGTTCAAAGACTCCATTTATTGCCCGTATCACATGTAAAACAGCTTTTATTTTCCATAATTGGAGTCCTACGAGACAAAACCTGATCCAGCCTCATGGTTTTGTTGTCATCTACAGGATGGGTTGATCCAGCAGTGTGGAGAGACCATGAAGGAAAACATCAGTGCAAAGACTGTGTGTGGTTACTATGCCTGTGCCAGCATCTACGGGTTGGATTCAGTCATGAAAAAGTCAGGCGTTAATCCTTCAAATTATATTTTCATTTATAGCGAATAGAAAGATTTTTTATTCATTCATGTATTTGTTTTACATGTCTCCCTGCAGGTGTCTAGAGTGGCTTCTTAACAACCTGATGACTCACCAAAATGTAGAACTGATGAAAGAACTAGGGTACGTGTGCTCACCTCACAGTTTACTTGTCACGTCTCCTTTTTGCGTTACTGTCGTGTTACTGTTCTGGTTTGGTCTTTCCCTAAATGTCTAAAATTGGACATTGAAGGAAAATGAATTGAAATTCCTATGATTGAAAATAACATTTCTTTCTGTTCTGGGTTTGTAGGGCAGATGTGATGGAGCAGCTCATTCATTCATCAGACCTATTTGTCATGCAGGTGGAGATGGATGTATACACTGCTCTGAAAAAGGTACAAGTAAACATTGCATCTTTTGAAGTCACTTTTAAATCAGACTTTTTAACCTAATAGTTTTTTTTCTTTGTAGTGGATGTTCCTGCAGCTCAATCCATCGTGGGACGGTCCCATCAAGCAGCTTCTGGCTGACGCAGATGCCTGGCTATGCAAACGCAGGACTGGTACTAAAAAAGCTTTGCTTTGTCGTTGTTGTTCATAGCCACACAGAGACGTTTGACCCTTGTTTTCATTTAACCTACAGATCTGTGTGAGAAAGAGCCCTTCCTAAACACAGATGAAGGTGCACAATTTTGTTCCGTGTTCAAATACGTCCGTCTCCAGTATATAATCAACGATTTAGCGTCTGCACGCGTCCTGGAGAGAGATAATATTTTGCCACCCGGTAAGATTTGTTTTTGCCTGATGTAATTTTTTTACTTTGTCATCATGTGCTTCTTCTATGGTCTGGGGAAAATGCTTCAATTTAATTTCCTAATATCACAGCAGTTAAGTAGTTTGGAGCATAATTTAATTCAAGCCTCTCAAAGGTTAACTTTAGTTTTTATGGACTTTTATTTTCTGTCAGTATTATTTTTCAGTTGCTTTAGTTAGTGTAAGACAAGACAAAATATAAAGGAGTAGACATTTTATAACAATGTTTTATTGGCCTTAACAGTATTCTGTTCTTCTTCCAGATTGGTTGACATCAGTGTACAAAAACCAGTGGTTTGCTATGCTCCGCACAGAGTTTGACAATGACAATGGGTGTGTATTTGAGACTTTACACAGTAGAGGCGGAGGATTTACAAACATTTTGAACAACTGCGTCATTTTAAAGTTGCGACTCATTTGTCAACAGTCCCCAGGAAGCAAACAAGGATGAGTTTGAGCTGAGCAGTATGAGGTGTGGAAGGAAACTGACAAAAGATGGAGATGTAAGTCTGACAATCTCACTATAATACATGTTAAATTCCCACAGATTAAAAACAAGTGATGTTTTTAATCATCTCCCGTCAGTATTGCTGGCGATGGACAGGCTTTAACTTCGGTTTTGACCTGCTGGTGACCTACACCAACCGCTTCATCGTCTTCAAGAGGAATACTCTGAGTCAGCCATGTGGGGGCGCTGTAAGCCTGCAACCACGAAGGCATTTGGCATACAGGTCAGTAGCACAGTCAACCTTGGATCACTACATACACACACACACACACACACACACACACACGCATATATGGGAAAAGAAAAGTAGCAATATCATATCAAATCTGATAATGTGCCTGTATCACATCTTTCAAAAGATACAGCAATCATTTATTAGATGATATGTATTTTTTTTTCATGTTGAATGCAACTGGTTCTCTCAACAAAGTATTGAGCTATGTCATTGCTACATTTCCTGGCAAGGCACAAAGTCATTTCTCACAATCTTGCTGCAAATGTGTGGATCTAATGAGAAAGTACATCCACTAAGTTTTGCCATAATATCAGAAGTCTCACTTAAAGGCTTTCCGTTTGTACACAACCATATACAGTGTAGGTACATTGGTTACATACATGGTTATTGTTGTATATGATGTAACAGTCCTCATTTTTTTTATGCTTCTGTCTGTTCCAACATGTGGGCATCTGTCTTAGTTTGCCTGTGTCTGTTTTAGAAACCAATATTCATTTTGCAAAAAAGGGCTATAAGAATAACTACCTATTCTACTTATATTGAACCAAGTAGCGCATTATTCCTGAACCTACAGACATTAAACTTTTTTACGACATAGTGGAACTGTGCACTTTGACATTTATGTTAAAAATAAAAAATGACCTTCTGCCAAAGAGAATACAGAATCTGTTCACAACCAGAGAGAATCATTATCAACGTAGAGGAACTGAAATGTTTAAAAAAAAATTGTATTTAGAACGAACATCAAGAAAAGCTGTATATCAGTTGCACAGAGGAATTAAAATTAATTATTTCACTGTCTAATTAACTATTAATATTTCATTGTACTCTCTTTTTATAATGACAATAAAAGCTTTACATTCTATTATATCCATAGGTACAGTGTACATCAAGTGGAATCATCAAGTGTGTATTTTCTAAAACTGTAATGTAAAGCTATTTCTTTACAGGCAGTATTTTTTATTTTTTTTTTCCCATTTTTCAGGTTACGTCTTGCCTCCTTTGATACTCGTGGAAAGTTGGTGTGCAGTCGCTCAACAGGTTACCAGCTTCTCACCCTCGAGAAAGACCAGGTCAGTTAAGATCTACATGGCCGCACGTGTAAATGGCTCAGTGGTGGCACTATTATATGATAAGCATATGAAATATTCTTCCTTTCAATCACTCAGGAGTATGTGGTGATGAACCTGGACAGCCGCTTGTTATCATTCCCCCTCTACGTGTGCTGTAACTTCCTGTACACATCTCCCCAGTTGGACAACCGTCCCGATTCCTCAGAGCAAGAAAGCTCTGCCCGCATCGTGTCTTGATGCCAGTCCAACAGTTTCCATTCCCGTGGCAACGCCGAGACACTGACACGCACTTGTACAGTATGTACAGTATGTACAGTTCCGCATATTCAACAGCATTTCCACCTCAGACCTCTTGTCTTGCCTGTGACTCAGTGAGGTGTGACCGGAAAATATTTTATAACTATGTATTCAGTGTTTTGGCACATTCAGAGTTACCTGTACATGGAGACGCGTCACAGTGCCTTTTAGAGCAGCTTCACTTCTCCTGTTAATGTTTGTCATTAACTGTCTACACTGAGATCTTGCGACTTCTGTCAAAAAGGAAATCCTTTGAAATGGTGGAAATCCACTTTGGACTCCACTCTACAGAACTTTTTAAATGGCTGCATGATTTTTTTAGACCTGGTGTTTCACTGTACCCTGGGTAATGAAAACGCCATGGAACAGTTTTGTGTGTGTGTGCTCGAGGAGCATTATCATTCTGGAAATGTGGGAACATCACCAGAGGGTGAACCTGAACCTTTGAAAAGCTTTGACAAACTGCAGATGAAACCTCATGCTTTCTATGAGATGAGCTGGCATCAGAAGTTGATGGTTGATGTTATCTTTTGGATTCTACAGGTCATCCTAATCCTGATGGCTGCATTAATGAGATTACTATGAATATATGAAATGTTGAAAAATAGTTGTTTAAATGACTTGTAATGGATTTTTATGTTTATTTTTTAAATCCATTGCTTTCCTCCACTGATGGGTGTGTTTGAACATTCAACCAAATCTGGTAAACCTTTTTTTTCACTTTTGTTTTTAATTGGCACTTGTACAGACCTGACTGTTTACAATTATTTGTATAAGCACAGTATGGTAAAAAAAAAACAATCTACACTTGTAAACACATCATAATTTCTGTTGCGATAGAATCCAAAGGGTGATCACGCAAGAGGGAGCGATACGAGTTTCATGCATCTATAACCTGCTGCCGTTTGAGATTCAGTGTCGCATTACACTTGATTTTTATCACCTTTTTCCATCCATGTTGCATCTTTACATTTGGCACCAGCACGGACGGGTGATGACACTGAACATGTGGTGAAAACAGGAGCTGTTTTAAGTCTGAACTCCACTGGGTCCATGGGTTAATCTCACTTTGTTTTCTCAGTCTTAAAGTCTTTGATGTGAGCACATTTTTTCCCAACCCCCTTTGCCACATTGAGTCCATTTACAGTTATGTTGTTCTTTTTTTAAGTGGTTTCAATTTATTTTTGCAGTTTTGGACATCTATTACCTCATGCTGATGAAAACTGACGCGTAAGTCATTCTTACTCAGTCTGACTTGCCTCTAAACTGACATCAGGTTAAGACGTTACAGGTGTTTCTTTTTTATTATTTGACATTTATTTATTTTTTTATTCATTCGTACTTGTACGGAGTTGTTTTTGCAAAGGTAAAAATATGTACTTACACTATGTACTATCGACTGCCAATAAAATGCCCATATGTGTGGGCTGTGGTGCTATATCCCATGATCTGTTTTTATACAGTAGTAATTATTATTAGCTGTAATTTATATAGCTAAATATTGAATTTCAGTAGGATGTTGCATTTGTTGACATGTTTATGATCTTTAGGTTTGACTGTTCATTTGAGTACTCGACCACTCCCACTGCCCATGTTTACAACTGGATTATGCGATGATTAATCTTGAAAACATTTGTTGCACCATATTCAAATCAAGAGAGAGCCAGCAACTCCTCTCACATAACATAATCTCTGCAGAGTCGGTCTGACATTTTCTTTGTTAACTTGCAGATTGTAGGATTAGCACTAATTAATTAATTAATCCTTCTGTTCCGACAGGTTAGTATTAAGCTGCAAGATTTGTTCAAGGTGCCTGGTGGAGAGAGAGATTATGAGTTTGAACAACCATGTAAAAAGTCAATTAAATGTTGGTTTTCAACTCCTTCCTCAGTGGCGCAAAGGTCAGTTTTTCTTTAGTCTCCTCACTTTATAGTTAGTGCTCCACCTTTTCTCAAGTCATTTGTTATTCAGAGTAAGAATCTGTGTTTGTCCCCGTCCCCCCCAGAAAAGGATAAAACAGCTGCATTCTAGTAACTGTTATCAGACAAGTACTTATTTGCTGTGATCCCTCATTGATAATGTGTATTATTTCACTTCATCAGCTTTAAATCATCTGCTGACTCTTAATTCCTGGCCTAGGTGTAATATTATTCTTTGTTATTGATATGCTGAAATCAACAGACAGGCCTTTATACATAAAATGTGATTCACAAGCTGTGAAGTAAAACATTTGTAAATTAACACCGACAGTGGATGAATTGGTTGTGAAGTTTGGAGTGTGTTTACAACGTTCTCTCTTAGGCTGTCACCTCACAGTGATGCCTTTCCTGTACAAACTTCAGAATATCCAAGTTATTTAAATACATGTAGAAAAGTCTCACTGGTGTCTGGCATTAGAGTTTGTGATATAATTAAGAATAATGCAGTCCCAAACCGGAAACGCCTACAGTACTTTTAATTGGGTCACATGAACACGTCTCACGTGAGGTGAGGCAATTGCTATTGTTACTATTATTGATTAAAAAAAAAAGATTAACGTGAGATGAGGAGGCTCATGATGATGGAATTCAGAAACCACATAAAGCACTTATGAACTGTGCATAAATAAGTCGACATCTCAATCATGCTGAAACCATGGTGTGCTGTGTGAGACGCATGAAATGTGATGCTCAGATTTGTAGCAAATTTTACAAATGCACGCCTGTTCACTCACACACATTGATATGTCACATTTATCACAGGATTTTGAACCAACAGGATAATAACATTCAGCTCCTAGTGTCCATAGAGGCTGCTGTTAACAGATTATAGTTTATTACAATAACACATGTCACAGTGGATTAAATTAAGAAAACCTGGCTTCACCTGATTCTAAACTCCCCACTGCCTCTGACTTTCCTGCTCAGCACTACTCTAAAGAGTCCAGATTCTCTTTGAGCCTACGGGTCATGCTGGGTATCAGGCTAATGTGGTCGTCCACACAGCTGCCCACGCAGCGGTCCATCATCGATCGAACGGCTGCCTCCTTAGCGCCAGAGTCAAAAAGATCCTTCGCTTTATCATTGCAGTGCATTGTGCATCTGGTCAGACGATCCTGAGGAGAGAAAATAATGTTTTTATGATTCTCACGGGCATTTTTAAAAGACTAGGCTAGAAATTAGATGTTTTTAGATGACATCTGTTTCTGGACAGTGACGGAGGACAAAAGAGTAGCAGCACATGAAATAATTTCATGTCAGAAATGTAACAGAATGGAGTGTTTAACATTACTTTTTTAAAAGAAAAAATATGGGGTGTATGTTTAGTGTTTTGTTTTTTTTTGCATTTATGTTGTTATTCTTTATTATATAGTTTAGAAGTTAATACTCGTTTTTGTGTCATGACAGGGCCTGCTTTGTCCAGTTTTGATGTTTATTACAAACTGACTACACCTTTACACATGATCTAATGTGTCAGGTCTTTACAGTCAAAAACCTAACATTTTTACCAAATAATTAAAAGCCGATTTTTAAAAATAACTCAGTCACTTGAATAAACGTAAATAACTGTACATTTTTTATTTGAACAGGTTTTTCAGCGTGTGTCAGTTTACCCACTTGAAACTTCTCCAGCTCGGAAGTGACAACTCCCTGAGCTTTGGCCAGCGGCGTGTGACACCTCTCGATGCAGTGATGCACCTGACTCATAGAGTCTGTGGAACGATCGCAGCAGTCTGCGCTGCACTTGAACATGCGACCCTACAACAGGAGCACACAGATGTGAGACTTGAAGTGTTGCATGCAGGGGCGTTTCAACAAGGTAGCCTAAGAGGGAAGTTTCCTGGGGGCCTGAGCAGAGAGGGGGGCTCTCTAGAAATTGCTCAGTAACTTAACCCGCAGTGACATCCTGAGAGTTTCCTGACATTTCCTAAATCGCTCTGGACTTTCCTGGAACAATTTCTGGTTACTGTTTTGAACATGTCTGACCCAAACAAAGGCTATGTTCTGCCAATGTTTTTATTTTTGGCTCGTATGTGAGTCTGGTTTTGGTTTTCACCATATATTGACCACAGACTGATGTGTCACAAACCTAGAAATCTGAACGTAGACCCCATATGAGTCCCATAAAAAAAATTTGGGCCATTAGAACATGCAGTCTGAAAGTAGCCAGTTTCCCAGTTTTCTAAACCTAATACCGGGATAATGTCAATAACCCAGGCATTTTCCAGGGTTTCTATTAGATTACAGCTTCATAATCAGTGGTTCTCAAGCTTTTTATACCAAGTACCGCCTGAGAAAATATTGAGCTCTCCAAGTAACACCATAATCACCATAGTTAAAATACAGGCGTAAATTGGCAGGATAGGATTTATTCCTATTAAGATAATTTGCTCTCTCATCATCCTCCTCTTCCTCACATATACTTCACACACTGGTACAGTGAAATTAGATTAAGATGAAGCAAGAGATAATGTTATTTTTGTTATTTGTTTAATTTCCTTGACTCGGGTTAAAATTCTGGTCCAAAATCTTGGTATACACAGTAGAATAGTATTTCTGGTTTTCCTTCAAGCACCACCAGAGAAAGCTTGCGTACCACTGGTGGTACAGGTACCAGAACCAAGGGTCTATGGGGATTCAAAACCTTGAGGATGCCACCAGGAAATTCTGCCTAATGTGTAAACAGAGAATTTAGGGGCTACATGGGGATTAGGTCTAGAATGATACAGTTTACCCCTCTTTGTACACGGGTGGCTGCATGCACATACATGTCCTTGTGTGAGTCACCTACCTGCATTTTACGGATGTGGTCTCTCTCCAGACTTTGGACCATGTCTTCCACCACAGTATGCACTCGTGCCTGATGCGCCTCGGCCATCTCTGCTGCTTCTTCTCTCTAAGTCTTCACTAATGTGTGGTTCAGTAGCATGAAAGAAGGACTGACACCTGGCAAACACTATGTCCACAACGACGCTGCCACCGCGTTTCTTTAAATTATTATTTGCTGTAATCTAAGGTCACCTCCATTCAAGCATGGTTCAAGACGGGCTTCTTCCGCTTTACTTCCGGATTCGGCTTCAGAAAAATTAAGTATGCTTCCGTTTTGTGGAGTTGGACACAATTTTAAGATTTTATCCGAGATTATGAACACACATCCCTACTGAATGAGAGATTATTTTGTTGTGTGTAAACTACGTTTGTTATAACCGGAGGGTCGCAGGTTCAAATCCCGGTACAGGCCAGTGCTGGACTCCTGCGCCTGGCTTGTGTGTGTTCCAAAAAAGATGAGATAAATGCGGAGGTCAATTAAACTATCACTAATGGCTGTGTGTGCAAAAATAACTCATTCTATTTCTTCGAATTATTTGATCATATTATGTCGAGGCTTTTATTGTGAAAAGCAAACGTAAGCGTGCCCGGAAAGGTCTCTCAACATTAAGAGACGTCACTGATTTCCGACAGGATTCAATAGTGAAACGAGTTCAGGGAGTTACTTCCACCTCTGCTCTACTCTTTACACTTCTCTTTAACTACTTGAAGCATATTTTATTCCAAATTGGTTTTGAAATAACGAAACGTTGAAGTGTGACGTTGGAGATAAGTGTGTGGACGTTACCTCTGGATCTACGACAGCCCTCCTGTGGCGACTTTTAAGTAGTGAGTCCAATCTGCAACTCTCAACACTTGTGTTTTTTTATAAAGTTTAAATGAGTTAACAGACATGGTAACTGCTTGGAAACAACTTAAGTTTCTGTTTTGTTCTTTGCCTGAGTCTGAAACCCTGTAATCTTTGACCTGAACTGATATGAACTAAATAACTTATCTTATCATGGCGTGTGTGTTATCTCACAGATGGTCCTCAGTGCAGAGCTGTAAATAACATCCACCATGAGACGTCAAACCCTGTCACTAACTGCTCTGTCGTTCCTGTGGCTTTTGATAAGCTGGAGCAGAAATCCAGCCTCAGCCTCAGCCTCAGAGCAGCAGGAGCAGCCCAAAAAGATAGGTGAGCTAAGTTCCAGGTTGCAACCAGAGATAAAACCCACAGGAGTCATCCTATCCATAACTATCTCATTTATTCAGTCCGATGTTTTCATCTTCTAATGTTTGTTCCACTTCAGGTCCTTCTTGGGGCACTTGAGGTTGAATTGTGGGAGATTTTTAGATTAAATATTGTCCTGACCTACACATAATATTCTACAGACTGAAGAAAACATCTTTGTTTAGTAGACATGTTAAGTCCCTCTAATATCGCATATAATACTGCATTTTCAGTCAAAACAATCACAATTAGACATGTTTATTCAAAATCGTTCATCCCTAGTGTTTACCAAGAATACAATAAGAACACAAAAAGTTATTGTATAGAAAGAGAGGCAAAAACACAATCTATGCACCTAAACTTTACTTAAGAGGTCATCAGACCCCATAATCTGTATTATGTTGTGTTTTTGCTGAAGCAAAAATTGAGTAGTTAAGCAGAATAAGGTGTAATTGTTTTAACTTCTGAAACCCATTCATTGATTATCAAAATAGCTGAGAATTAAGTAATCGAATATTAAATGATTGTTGCAGCACTATTTGACATACAGGATGTAAATGCCATGTTGGTTTGTTTGTCATGGGAAGAATTCCGGCTGCAGAGAAGGCTCATCATTGTTGTCATTGCTCCTTTTAAAGCTGTGATTGGAGCAGGCATTGGTGGCACAGCAGCAGCCTTTTACCTGAGACAGGAGTTTGGACCCGCGGTGAAGATCGATGTGTTTGAGTCTGGCACCGTTGGCGGGCGACTTGCGACAGTGAAGATTGGGGACGATGAGTATGAGACAGGAGGTTCAGTGATCCATCCTCTAAACCTACACATGAAGCACTTCATTGAAAAATTAGGTAACGTCAAAAGAGCCCAAAATAAATGTACCGTTAACATAAAGTTCAGTATATTCCACTCTGAGTTCTGTGTTTTTTTTTAGGTATTCCTCAACGGAAAGATGTCCCCTCTAAAGTGGCAATCTTTGATGGGAAGGAGCTCATGTTTGAAGAGAGTGACTGGTTCATAATTAATTTGTTCCGCATGCTTTGGAGATATGGGTTCAACTTGATTCGAATGCAGATGTGGGTGGAGAGTGTACTGGACAAATTTATGAGGTAAGGAGGAAAAGCACCTGAATTTTGTCTAGGAATATCAACAACACCTCATTTTATCGGGGGTTTCTTACTGTTAAAATTGGTCGTCCACAGGATCTACCAGTACCAGCAGTACGGTTACTCCTTCTCCAGTGTGGAGAGCCTCTTACACGCCATGGGTGGCAACCGTTTTCTCTCCCTGATGAATCAGACTCTGGAGGAAACCATGATGAGCGATGGGTTTTCACAGATGTACCTGAACGACATGGTTTCACCTATCACTCGCGTCAACTATGGTCAAAGTGTCCGCGTCCACGGCTTTGTGGGTATGTTGTATAAAGGGTTTGAATTAGTTTGCCACAAACATCAAAAGACTGCATTTTTGTTGGAAGTAGCCAACAAGCGCTATATTGCTGCTGCTCATTCTTCTTGCCTCTGCCTGTCTTGACATAAAACAAAATCACTTCCTGTGTGCAGTGGTTGAATGTCACTGAGAATCAAAACATTGCTGTGCTAAGAGTGGAGTGGAGCATATAGGTTTACTCAGGATTGTGTTAACTCATTGGACAGTGGTTTGAATGTAAACGACATTTATTTATATTTAAAAGTTATGCAATGCAGCTTTAAAATGGAGGTTAATATTCACATCTTGTCTTCCAGGTGCCATTGCATTAGCTGGGGCAGATTCAGGCCTGTGGGCAGTGGATGGAGGCAACAACAGAGTTTGCTATGGACTGCTGTACCACAGTAAGAGTGAGCTCATCCCGGCCAGAGTGACTTCCATCTCAATCAAGGTTCGACCTTCAAAAACAGGTAACACTCACACTTTGATACTAAAATTCATGTTTTCTCTTGTTGGATGTGTCATGTGATGATTACATGGTTACACAGACAATATATGAAATATGTTTTATCATGGTGATAATGGTGACCCACACACATGGTTTACATATTGCAGACTGCTTGAACTGTGTGTTTTGTTTTCTTGTGCTAGTTTTATTTCACCAGGAGCTCGTCATAAATCTTTTTTTTTTTTATCATTTTCTCCCATATGATAGCGTACCATACAACCTCATACCCTTGGTGGGCAGAGAAGTATGAAAAAAATTGGTTGACAATTGCTGAGAGATGTTGCAATTGGATTTATTTATTTATTTCAACAATCCAGCTAGCCAGAGGTGTTTGTGTTTAGGGCAGCAGAAAATGAAAATGTTTTAAAGTAGGGGGGTATTAATTTAACTTAATGCATAACTTTTAAATATAAACAATTGTCTGCTGCATTCAAACCATAGCTACATAGCGCCAAAATAAAGTGAGGTACGTGTAGTCAGTTGGACTGTGGCTGAAAACACCAAGAAGCACCTATGAAAAGTTTGGTAAAAGGTGGATCCAACCGCTAGATACTGCTAATAGAACTAATAGAACTGCACACTCGTATTTTCATAAGCTTGTCCAGCACTGAAAATGTGAAAATGTGTTAAGCGAGGAGAAACACAAAGCAAATCAAGCTCCCTGAACTCATTAAAAGACTGATATACGACACACATACGACTTTCCAAACTACTGTAGAAACAAAAATCTAAGTCTTCTCTTGCTCAGCAGAAGACAAAAAGCTCCCTCGCTCTCTCTCTTTCTGTCTCTATTCACAGTATTAAACATTTCATGTTTTTGTTGTTTGTCTCATTTTCAGGCTCCACAGCCAGTTTCTATGAGGTCAATTATGTCGAGGAGTCGGGCTCAGCTCATTCCCTGTACGACATTGTAGTCATTGCAACGCCACTGCACCAGGGAAAATCGGACATCTCCTTCTCAGGTTTCTCCCCTCCAATCCCGTCTCACTACCCCGGACGCTACCACCAAACTGTGTCAACTCTGGTCCACGGCTTGCTTAACATGTCCTATCTCGGGACCACGCAGCTGGCTTCAGAGTTCACTGTGTCTGATATCCTAACTACCGACTCAAAGGGCTCTGTCATCCACAGCCTGTCCTCTATCGACCCTGTGCACATCCCCGCCGGATACAAACGTCCCCCTGCCAGCCACACCAAAGTCTGGAAGGTGTTCTCTCCGCAGCCGCTGTCTCAGGAGCAGCTAAAGAACATGTTCCTCTCCTGGGACTTCGTGTCTGAGTCCCGGTGGCTGGCTTATCCTGAGTACCGCCCGCCACAGCGCAAGACACCTCCCTTCATCCTGCACAACCGGCTGTACTACCTCAATACCGTGGAGTGGGCAGGGAGCGCCATGGAGATGAGCGCCATCTCTGCCAGGAACGTGGCCCTGCTGGCGCACCATCGTTGGCACGGACAGGCCGACAAGATCGACCAGGAGGACCTGCACACCCGCCTGAGAGGAGAACTCTGAGAACGACTTCAGATGACAACCACCAACAATAAAATGCCGTGTACGCCCATACAGATGCTCAAGGGCACGTCTGCTGCACTGTTATAACTCCAGTCAGGGAAAACCTCAACTCTCCTCAGGTATCTCATTGTTTTGACCTTTTTTTTAACTTTAGATTCTGGCAGTTTTGGCCTCTGTTGCTGTTTGTCAGATGTGAAGTACTTGCTGAGATCTGGGAGCACCTTGACAGTAGATGAGACATGATGAAATTAAAATATGAAGATAAGAAGGTCTCTTAACAGGTTTGATAACAGACTAATCATACAAGTCAGCTATGAGTCACAGAATTTCCTACCCGCCTTTGTTTTACACGAGTAAGTACTCGTACCTATTCCCTTGCATTTCTTATCCAAACAAAGTCAAAGTCTACACTGCACACACTGGTATGTTCTTTTTTGACAACGTGCAGGTGCGTAACTCCATGGTTGCCATGGTAACCTGCATAAAGGAAGGTCAGGGAGGTTCGTTAAGCGATATATATCTGTCGCTCTTACCGCTGTGTCTCTTAAAAAGATGACACTGCTGCCTTTTAGAAGGTCACCGGGTGAGATTATTAAAGCCTGTCATGTGAAACTGGTCAACTGATGGACTGTTATGCGGTTAACA
This sequence comes from Solea solea, assembly GCF_958295425.1. Taxonomy (NCBI): domain Eukaryota; kingdom Metazoa; phylum Chordata; class Actinopteri; order Pleuronectiformes; family Soleidae; genus Solea; species Solea solea. The sequence continues at coordinate 13,560,624 of NC_081152.1, forward strand.
GACAAACTTGAATTAGTAATCAAGAAAATAATCTGCAGATTAATAATGAATCAATGCCTGCCTGGATGGAATTGCTACAGATTCTACAACAAGACAATGCAGTCAAAACAACAACCTGGTGTTTTTGGATAAAACTCTTAAGTGAGTACTCCTGAAATTAGGGTAATAATCCTAATCCTAATTTTAACTGCAGCATGCACTATAATTTAAACCTGAACCAGGACATAATTTAAAGATCTCTGCAGCTAAGATAGTGAATGTCATCATCATCACCCTGTTGGCTGAAAGTAAAAAGAAAAACAAACACAAAAATAATATTTTAATGAATGGGAAATCATCCTTTAATCAATCTTTAATAGTTGCTGTGGTTATCTGCTTTGAGCACTGAAACATGAGGGCGTCACCATTCGGGTTGGGTATCAGACTTGGTTACATTAAGTTATCCTGCTGCTTTGGTTTTATCCACCGCAGAGTCATGAACCACTGCACCCCCAACTGTGAGCTGGAGCTCTGCAACCTTGCTCGAGCCCTAACCGGATTTTCTTGATGGGTTTAAGTTTTTAATAACTAAAAAGGCACTGTCAGGTACCAGTACTGGTCTTAATCATCAACACACTCAACAGCAGCACAAATCACACTATAAATGGCAGACAGCTACATCGTACAGTATCACTATCACTGTGTTCTTTAGTTTCTTGAACACATTTTTTATTGTTTTAAAAATATGTGTTCCCTATTTTATAAACACTAAGTCATCAGAGTCGGACTTCCCCTTCAACCATAATTATTCTTGCGTAGTGTTTACTAACATGCTGAAAGATGATGGAGTTCATGCATTCATGTTCGTTCATTCATTCATTCATTCATTCATTCATTCAGCAGCACACTACGGTACATGTCGGTGAGAACAGGCAGCTGTGAGTGAGGCTGTTTGCCACCAAGATATTTTTTGTGACGTGGATGATAAAATTGAAATTAACGTATTTTCTTACTCTTAAAAAATCAAGTATATAATATTATATTTAATGTAATTAGAGTGAGACCTGGTCACACTAATGCGGTGCCTGTAAGCAAAGTCATTCGTCTCTTAATTTGAGGCGTGTTTTATTAATGCAGTGATAAGTCTGAGCATATGACCAAAGTGTAGTGAGGCTGATTCATTCATTTCTGTATTTTGTTGTGTTTTTTTCTCTGTACCTAGATTTATCTGATGTAGACACTGTACCCATGTCCTTTAGCTACTTTGGGGAGATTTGCAGATTGAATTTTGCACACTTTAATGTGTATTTTTCTAGATTTTCTTCTTTTTTTGAAAGAAGCACTGTGGTTGTGCGAGTGTGCTTCATGACGTACTGTTCTCATGCACTTTAACTGGCAGATGATAAATGCATCTGCAAATGTCAACAACAACCCCAGTGAGATGTTTAATTACAAATAAATTAGACTTCAAACCTACCAGACAATACTGTGTATGTTCAAAGTGTTTACAGTCGCAAAGAAGTGATGAGATCGTGTCTGAACTGAATCATGTGAGAATCACTTAATCGTTATTTACAGATTGCTCATCATCATCAAAGATAGTCATGTATAGATTTATGTTTGTAAACATGATTCAAATGCTGTGTCTACCATGGTTATTACAGTTAACGAAAACTAAAATTGAACTGAAATAAAAACAAAAACTAGAGTTAAAAAAATGATAACTGAAACTGAATTGTGTGTTTATAAACCTAACTAGAATTGCGGCGAAAATGTGTTTATTTTTTCTCTGCCAGCAATTTTGAAAGGTTGCATTTGAGACACAATACTTATTATGACCTTTTTGAAGCTTGTGCCTGGCAAATACTCCATATTACTAAAACTAATATAAACTAAACATTTACAAAAAATAAAAAAGTAATAAAAACTACCAAACCCGCTCTAAACGGGTTTTTTTGTTTGTTTTTTTGCTCCTTTTTGATGGCAAACAGTAAACTATTCTAAAATAATCTACAGTTTTCATCATTTTACGACATACGTAAGTCCAGAAAATAGTCCATAGATACGGCCCTAATTATCCGTCTTTAGTTTTATAACATAACTATGTTCCTATTTGCTGTTGATTCTTATTTTGTCTAATGAATCAGTAAAATTCCATTCATTTTCATATTATCATAAATTTAAAAAGAAAATGGTTGTTCTGAATATGTATCGTGAACAATAAACAAGTGAGATTTCAGGATCTCTTTGATTAATATATGAGTAATGATCTTTTTGTGTGGAAAAGAACACAAAACACACCACCCCCTCGTTTTTCTTTTTTGTTTTGGTTTGTTGTTTTTTTTTTTTTTGAATCAAACATCCCAAGTAGAGGCGGCGGCGCATGTGACCGAGGAGCCAACAATAGTCCTCATTGACGGCCTGAATAAGGACGCGTCTGTGTGGTGATGTGACACCCAGCTGTCCTCTCAGGTAGTGGGGGACAATAGTACCAGAGCCGCCTGTCATTGCAGAGCATGTGATGGGAGTGAAGGTATAAGAGGCCGCGGAGCGACAACAACACAAACACAACACAAACAAATCCAGAGTGACATTCAAACTCTTCCACAGCCGACACAGCAGCAGCAGCAGCAGCAGCCATGAGGTTTTTACAGCCTGTGTTTGTTTTCCTCACTGTGGCAGCATTTCACAGCGGTAAGAAACAACCACTGATTATGTTCATGATGGAATAAGAAAGTTGTTGGCATTGTTTCTTGGGTTTTCATGTTGAATGAAAGAGTTAAAGGCTGATTCCCTAAAGATGCCACAGTTTTTAATGTCAACAAGGGTTTTTAATGTGTTTTGCTTTTTATGATCTAACAATCTCAAAATCTATTCATATATCCATAGATACAGCAAATTAGAATATCAGTATGTTGACTGGTGTGTTTGTGGCGACTTTCAGCTCTTTCAGCATCTCTGGAGTCTGCAGAGAAAGAGGAAAAGGTTCCCCAGTATGGTGAGAAATAAGATTAATAATAATTTAGTGTGATGATATTTGTACGTGTCAAACTGATATAAGTTGTTTGTGTTGTTTAATTTCATGCAGATGGGCTAACTGAACTGCAGAAAATAGGTACGGTGCAGCTGATTTTGAATGCCTTTTTTCATTAACTCTGAGTGTGTTCATTTAATTGGGTGGCTTTTATCAATGCATACATCCCATTTATCTGTGTACATGTCTGTGCATTTGTTCATGTACTATATATATTTCTATATTTTTATCATGTTTTTCCTATATTTTTCTTACATTTTGTTGTCTGTTCTTATGTCTAATCTTATTCATTTGTTAGTACACACTGTTTGTGTCAGTTTTAATTTCTCCTATGGGAATCAGTATCGATACTGGTCTAAAATGACTAGTATCGGACTGATATAGTATTGGTAGATACTCGAGTTTGTGATACCAGTATCGGAAAAACAAAAAAGTGGTATGTCCCATCCATAATCTAATCAAATCCACCTTTTGTGCAAATATTTTCAATGTTGTCATTCCTTTATTTAATGTTTTTTCAGACCAGATCGAGTTTGAGGCCGCTCAAAAGAGGGAGACCGCTCAGATTAACGGTAAATCGTCTTCTTAAACTCACAGACTACAGTGGACTGTGTTGTTGAGTTTCATACACACACTTGACTTCCTGTTTCATCACTTTCTTAAACCTTGAAAAGGCACAGACACAGAGCGCAGTGAGGACGTCCACTACCTCGGTGAGACCTTTAAATGACACCTGGCGTCACTCAGATCTAAGTGAGTCAGATCCAGGTTCGGTTGCTAACGCAGTCTCCTTCACATGTTCACCTTACAGAGGCTGCTCAGGATGAATCTGGTGAGTCGCCTCTCATTCACACACAGTCACTGTGTTTGCTGTCAAAGTCAGAGTGACCTGATGAACTGTTTCTGACAGAGGAGGAGCGGGCTGAGCCTGAGGTCGACAGCACGGGTGAGTGAAACCTCTGGCTGCTTCTGACAGACATGTAGACATGTGACCCTTTTTTATTATCTAATGTCCAACATTATCTAACTGTGAACTCCTCCTCCTCCTCCTCCAGCAGAGGAAGGGGGCCACTCTGACGCTGCAGCTCGTGAGGGTAAGAGAATATCAACCTGTAGATGGCAACAAAGGACTGAGACTACTGCAGGCCTGCTCCTCTCAATTCAATGACATACTCTCTCTCTCCCTCTATATATATATATATGTTGACTTACTTCCTGCATCTGTTAACTGCAGAAACAGTATCTGAATCTTCTGAGGAAGTCGAAGGTGAGACTGTGACATGAAACTTTATCACACATTAATGAGGCTTTAATGTTTTGACCTTCTATCACTTATAAATCCTGTATGTCTGGTTGTTTTTGGCAGGCAGACAGAAGCATGGTAAGTCTTTTTACACATGCACTCATTAGTAAAACAAGCATGTAAAACATGAGGTTGTATTATTTGTTATTCATCAGAGGTGCCCAATCTAGGGGGTCCTGACCCCAATGAATCCCCTTAAAGAAATGGCATGTGAACCCCCTGAACTAGGTTTTCTAGGTTGCTTAAAACTACTCCAAAATCAGATTGTTTTTAATTCACATTAAACCTGTTTTTCCATTGTGTTTCCCAGAGCATCATGATGCAGTGAGCAGTCTGGGTAAGACTTTGAGTTCAACTGGCCTCTGAAAACTCACCGCACTCATGAATCCCACATGTTAACGCGACTGTGATTTCTTCTCTGCAGATGCAGAAGTCAACGAGGAGTCGTCCGAAGAACAAGGTGTAAATCTTGCAAACGTGTTCTATGTGAGTTAATGAACAGCCACGTGACGCGTCCTCCTCCTCCTCCTCCCTGCCCCATCGTCTTTGCTCACATCATCCAGACGGTGATTAACATATTTTGGGGGGGAGGTCGCCGCAAAAGTACCTGCTGCTGTGGCTGCGAGATGTGGTGGAAGTGTGTTTTTGAGTCACTCGGTGAAAGTGAAATTGTAGGTTGTGAAATCAACTGGACCAGTGAAAAGAGCCAGTCAGAGCCAGTCTGGTCTAGACTTAAATAGTGTCAAACCAACCCCCCCCCCCCCCCCCCCGGCTGACTTCTACATGAAGAAAACAGTGAGTAATCACACATTTAAAACCCACTAGCTTTTCAAAAACCCTTAAGACTTGTTCTCTTTTCCCCAGGTTTGATGTATACAAACAGTTCTCCTTGTATGTGAGTAAATCTAGGACAAGAATCCAGGGCACGCTGAGATGTCCCCTGCTGCTTATTGTGCTTGATTTATTATGTATCATTGGCTTCTGGTTATTTTTAGACCAATAGATGCACTGTCCCTGTCCTGAAGGAGGCTCAAAGTCCTTTTTTTTTCTCTTCTAAAAAACAAGAAAAAAAGAAACATTTATTGAATTCTTTTCATCCAAGGTCATGGATGCAGTGATAAAAGTCGACTGTGTCATTCTCCGTGTTAGATAAGCCACATTCCTGAGTAACAGGTGTAAAAACATAAAATAAACTCAACTAGGGGTATTTAATTCTTCTCCTTTTGGGGGTAGAACAGGACTGGCATTGTGCTTTACAGCAGTGCGGTCATCACTCTGCCGTACAAGTGAGTCATACTAGAAAAAACTCATGTTTTTTCTTCCTATAAGGGAGCTTGGAAAACTACTGAATTGTGGCGTTTGCAATTTAAAGCTAGCGTAAAGGAATTCTCTCTTGTCTGTCCCTGCGTCACAGATGTAATGGAGTGAGGGGCAGACGCTGCAGCGCGCGGACACCAGCACTGACTCACCCACCTGATGCCTGAGCTGCACTGAATTCACGGTTAATAAACAAAACAAGGGGGAACACGTCCCACCTCTCTGCATAACTCGTGTCCTCTTTTATGTTATGTATCGTGATACAATAACATCAACACAGGAATGGTATTTGTGGTCATGTACACAACATTCATACAGCTTAAAAAAAAAAAGGCTTCATTTCAATTTCAGTGTTTTCCCATTTTTATTTTTGCTTTTTTCATTTGGAATCCATAGACATGGACCAAAGTATGTGTATTTTTTTTTTAAAAAAAAGAATGAAAAAAAAAAAACAACCTCGTCTTTGGTATCTAAGGGAAAATAAAAACAATTAAGGCAACTACAGCATCTTTAGATCTGAAATGCATTTAGTTCGGCAGCCAAATGGCCACACACTAATGGCATGCAACATATGTTTATCTGCCCAGATTAGCTCCACACCACATCACTCTGGTGACTTCCAGTTTTTTTTGGGTTCCTGTTCCTCTTCGCTTCAAAGCTGTAACTTCAGCTTCTCAAGCTGAGGGAGGGAGCAGGAAGGGAGGCAGGGGGGATGATGGATTTTGTCTCGGGCAGATGCGACCTCAACCCCAGCTGAGAAGCAGCCTTTACAAGGTGAACTAGAAAAACAAGTCTGAAGCAGGCCCCTAAAGCATTTAACCATCAACGCAATCAAGTTTTAACAGGAGATAGTTCAGGCCTCGCCTTGATGTTTTTGCAATAGTTGACATTCTGTGGTTACGGTTTCTCAAATCCAAGTCACCGAAGATATTTCAATTGGTCATTTATGTGCCAATTCAAGAATTTTAGAGCCTTAGGTGATTCTAATTATGACAGCAGATGATCCACTGACTTTAAAGGTAAAGGGCTTTGTCCTTTCCCGGCATTAGAGCGCTGACTTTTTTCTTTCTCTTTTTTTAAACACTATGACAATACGTCTGACGTTATTCTGCTGCTGGTTATCCAGTGTTTTATAATTAGTGCTTTTACCACATACTGTGCCATGTGGATAAAGGTTCACCAGCCTGTCTCAAATTCAAAATGAGTTGAAAGTCCCAAAAAAAAAAAAAAAAAAACACAAAAAAACTCCAGCACAGCAGCAACTATCCTTGTTAGGGGACGCAAGGAAGAAAAAAAACAAACAATCTTTTAGCAACAAAGTCTTGAAATTGGGGAAAAACATACACACCAAATACCTCACTTAAATATATTCCTTTAGCATCGACATTACTTTCCGCTTGTGTTATGATAGGAGTTACGTCTGCAAAAGTCTAATACTGCATTTTATTGTTAATTTCTGTATGTTTTAAAACAAAATTAAAACAGAATGGTTGTATATACACACACACATCATTTCAACTTAGAAAAAAAAGAAAATATGGAAGAATGAGCATTAGAAAAATGAAAACAAAATCAGCTGATGCTTTCAGATTAACTCTTACAGAATGATGAGGTACGAAAAAAGTCAGAACAAAGATATGCAAGCTTCCCTCTGAAGCTTTGTGGGCCAAATGGAACAAATGGCAAATTCTAGGTCGAAAATTCTGCAGCCAAGAACCACAGGCCCATATTACATGTCCTCAACACTTTTTTTTTCCTTTTTCTTTGTTGGTTTGAGGTAAGCGATGTATTTTGGCCTTCCAACGTCACACATTTTTCTCCTCCCCCTGCGTGGGGCCTCGCCAAATGCTCACGGTCCGATGAAGAACATGAAGAGGGCCATGATTGCGGCGCTGATCAGGCCCGAGATGGGCACAGTCACAAACCACGCCATGAAGATGTTTCGGAACAGACGCCAGTCCACTGCCTTTTTGGAACGCAGCCATCCTACGGCAACGACCGAGCCCACCTGGAAACACAGCAGTTGTCAGATACCTCACACCGTCAAATCATCCGTCTGTCTTTTAAAAACTTGTTCCACATTTAGAGCGTCTAGACGAGGCTGTGCCCCCCCTTGTCCGTGTCTACCTGCCAGACCACAGTGTTTGACCAACTTACCTTGCAGTGGGTGGTGGAGACAGGCAGGCCAATGTTAGAGGCCACCACCACAGTCAGGGCTGAGGCCAGTTCAATGCTGAAGCCACTGTGGGGGAAAGAAAAACAACACTTAAGTCTCTGCTAAATTCAAAAGAGTGGTAACGTCTGTGGAGGATGTGGTCTTGTGACTAAGACTGTCTGTTCGTACCTTGAGGGAGTGATGGGGGTGAGGTCCCGGCCCATGGTCTGAATCACTCTGCGACCCCAAACCCAGAGTCCAGCGCAGATGCCCACGCCACCGTACAGCAGGAGCCAAATGGGTGTAGACATGTTTGAGTCCACGCTGTTGGTTTCGTAAACTAACCACAGAGCGACCAAAGGTCCAATGGCATTACTGCAAAGGAAGGAAAGTAGGTCACTTCAAGACTTTGAAGGTGAAAATGATTTAAACATCTTTCCAGGAAAACAAACGCAACACAAGAGTATGCGTACCTAACGTCATTGCCTCCATGTGCAAAGGATCCAAAGCAGGCGGTGAGAATTTGCAGGAACTGGAAGAGCGTTGAGACTTCTGGTTTGTCTGCCTCGAGCCCATCATCCTCCAGAGAGCTTTGGCTGCTACCTGCGTCCTCCTTCCCTATTTCCACTGCCACTTCTCCGGCTCCCAAGCCCTCAGGAGTCGTGTACTCTGCCACAGCATTGCAGTAGCTGGTGTAACTGTCCATACGGATGCGCTTTCTTTCCTGGCTGCCTGACCCTGGGCCCTTGTCGCCGTCCTCACTGGCACGGAACTCACCTTCCCTATGCCTGAAGTCTCCATGCATGCCGATGATGGCCATAGTGTAGGAAGTGTAGCTGTTGTTGCGCCGAATTGGTCGGTCGCTACCCTCGCCCATGCAGTCGCCAACCTTGGCCAGGTGGAGTTTGTGCAGGAGGTCTTTGTAGAGACCAGAGTCCTTGTGGACCGTGTGGTACTGGCTGTAACCGTTACTTGGTATTTGTGCTGGCCTGTTGTTGAACTGAGCCTGATTGTTGAATTGGACTTGACTGGGAGGATTTGCTGACCCATTGGTGTGCTGGGCTTGCTGGTTCTGGTCCTGGTCCTGGATCTGGACATGGCCATTTGCCTGGACCTGTTTAGGTGCTGCAGAAACCGGAAAAAGAAATATTGAAACCGGTTAATTCAGTATTAATTCAGTTGAGAGGTTATAATTTATACCATCAAGTGACAACATTACATACAAAAGCAAAACATGTTTCTTGGCACACTCACCACCATTTGCATTGCTGAAGTCAATGTCATCAGAATCTCCAATGTCAAATGCCACCCTGCGTTCTTTATTATTGTCGACATCTTCAGAGTCTCCGATGTCAAACACGACCCTGCGCTCCTCACATGGTGGTTGGGGCAGCTCAGGCATGCTTTGATTGACAGCCGGGGTGATTAGTGTAGAGGGTTCCTTGGCAGCCGGTTTCAGGATTGGACAGTGAGCCTCTCTCAGCTCCCTCTTCTCCATCAGCGGGCTTTCAGCGGGGCTGGAGGACTTGATATCTCCTGGTCAGGGAGGAGTCGGGAATGAGACGTTACTTGGGTCATGGCCAAACATATACACTAGCACAGCACATGTGTTTCATTTCAACATGAATGTGCAGGGGAGCTGGAAAAATTGCATAACCACCGTCAGAAAACTTTTTGTCCTAAAACTGCAACGTTACCTGTGGTCAAAAGCAAGCGCCTGTGTTCCCAGGATCAGATAAGGGATTATGACCTTACAAGGAACATATTTACACGACCACTAGCAGCTTTACTTATGACCAGCTATAATACCCTGTGGATCATATGGCGGTTGTTTGTGGTTTTAAAGTGAATCAGATACTAAGTACCAATATTTTCTAAGAAAAAAAAAAAACACACAAGTTGGTCAAACTGAATCGTCGATCCTGACCTGAAGCAGCAGTCACCCTGAGCTTTCTCGCATTAACTGCACAGCTAATGCCAATGTCAACACCTTAAATCAACCATGGCTTATTTTAAGGCAAAGACCAATTGGTGGATCACAACTATTAATCAATTAGTCTGCTCATCAACTGAACAGAGTTCTAGTTTTTACAGATAAAACCTGCTGTTTCTCTCTAAGGGTAAGAGAGTCTATCCATAAACAGGTTTATCCAAATTGTTTAAAGAAACAGCCATTTTGTAATTATTCTCGTTAGTTTAAAGCAAAGCTAATAAAGTCAGACTAAAGCTTTTGACCAGACAATGGAATATTGATACAGTAATAGAGGGAACTAAACATTCATGAGGATTTTTTTACCTCAGAGCCACACTATGTACAAATGGCTTTTTTCATTAATCCAGGATTATATGAGGAAAAACTGGTGGCAACTTTTTAAAGATTTTAAATTGGATTATGTCCCTAAACTCCATTTGCCTGGAGTCCTTAGTGTGAATAGGCTTAGGTTTCATGTGCAGCGTTAAATTCCTCACTTGTCCAGTGACCTCAGAAAGGAAGCCTCTCAGTACAGTGGTCTGCACAAACTGGTGGCCACTGGGATTTCAGGTACTAAAAAATAACAAAAAACTAAATGCTACTTACGTTCAATCTTCTTCTTGAGGCGAGGGCATACAATAAACCAGACCACAAGGGCAGTCAGCAGTGAGCAGGCCAATGAGATGAGCAGGATGCCCCACCAAGGGATCTTGTCAAATCCCAGCACTGAAGGACCACCAGGTGCCACAGACAGAATCAGATACACAAAAGGCAAGCAGAAAGGCAGTTTTTAAAAAACAAGGCAGCATGTGCTACCTTTCCTTAAAGGACAACACACAAACTTACATTTCAATGAGACTATCTTACATGTTTTACAACTTAAGCAGTTTAATGAAACTAATAAAAAAAAAAGGGGGCTAAGATAGTTTTAATATAAAGGTCAAATTAGTATGGGGAATTTGTATCATATACAACATGGACAGCTTCACTGAATTAAGGTAAAAGTACTAACTAAAATAACATAACACGACTTCCTGACAGCACTGCCCTCTTTGTGCCACGTCCTGTTAAAAATGGAAAGCATGTGGCGTGGCTCTGGATTTGAACAGTTATGCAACACCTAATAGGTGAAGGAGCAAAAATGTCACCATGACCCCCAAGAACCCTGCTAATAACTGCCCATGGACTGCATGCACCCTGAAAGGCCACATTATTTAAGCAGGTGGTGTACTCATACATCCGAGCAGTTTGCTGTAGCAATAAAAGCAGCCACTTGCCAAGACTGCAGCAGAGCTGATGCAGCAGAGGTATAGATGTAATGCAGAACATGCTGGCAGAAACAACTCTTTAAATTTCCCTGGGGACACGGTCGTCTCCGACACACAGCAAGGATATATGTCAGCAGTGTATTTAGGAGAAAAACAAAAACAGGAGCTGTTGAAAACTCCAGACGCACCTCTGGTTAGGTGACCTTGGCCATGCATAATTAAAAAGAAAAAGAAAAAAAAAACTACCACGAGCTTGGAACTGTTTGGGAAGGTTAAGATAAACAAAAGGAAATGAGGGCCAAGGCTATGTGATAAGTGTCTCGTCTGTTGTGTTTGTTTGAGGGCAGAGTCCATGGTGTCCATTTTGTTATGCAATAGCTCGTTCCCTACAGGACAACACAGGGATGAGGAAACTGGAAAAAAACTGGAGGGTGGCTCTGGAACAACTGAGCCCCCAGGTCTTTTCTCTGAAGTACATCAGCTCACATGTGAGCTGATGTGAGACAGCCAGAGGCAGGTGTTGTTTCAGACACCGCCAGTACAGTAAACACCAAGTGTTATAAAAAGGGACACAAACCCCAAAAATGACTGGTGAGCCAGACAGTATTTATGTGGTGACTCTTTGTCACCATGACAAAATATAAAAGACAAAGCCCAGATCTACCCGTCCGATAAACACTCTCACACAAAAGGGAGTTATTTACACCACAGCCGTGCCGTGGGATGAATGGTTCTGCACAGGAAATGGCATTTTAACCACGGCTACGTTCCACACCCCTCCCTGAACCTCTATCCCGTGGCCTGTATTACACAACATGTTTGTTTTTCTCCCCAGGTTGTAATGTGCCACTCACCACTACGCCCAATTAAAATGACAGTTATGGTGGCAGTTTATGACTCACTTGGCAAAGAACCTGTTGGGGTTTTTTTTTTTTGGAACTAAAACCCAGTGTAGCACTTAAGGTATTAAGCTGCATTTGCACTGAAGGGATCTGTATCTACCCGTGATACAATGATTGACAATAGCAACTTTAGACTTTGTTTGTGGATAATGGCTTGGGTTTAAGTAAAACCTCTTAAGTGTGATGTGTTAGTTACACCGCTGATTGTTTTGTGTCCCCAGAGCAACCAACACCACCAAGTGTAAGGGTAACCCAGGTTACAAAAAAAAAAAAAAAAAAAAAATCTGTATCCCACATTTAAGTTTAAAAACTGTGTGTGTGTGATGTTTATCATCCCCATGACATTCAGCTTTGTGTAACACACAGCACTATGCTAAAGAAAAAGTATTTTTGTGTGCACAAGAAGCAGGCTCTGACACTTCTCTGTGAAGGCAGCAGATGTTTGAACAGAACATAGTATCTCTAAGACGCCAAGAAGACTTGATGGTGACTATACCAAGACTTGGAAAGCTGTCTATTCACATCCGGCTGACTGACATTTTAAGAGGATGGCAGTTCAGACCATGTATAAATCTGGGTAGATTTTCACTTCACAATGATTGGGGCAGCAGTGGAGTGACAGCCACTGAATCTTTTATAAGGTGTGAAGAACCCAGGTCACACTATACGTCTGTAAAGAATCGCCAGCTGACCCTCAGATTCTTTGGCCCAAATTTTGACTCGTGCTGACTTGAGGCCACCAGCACTGGAGCATATATCGAGTATGGGAATGTGCTGTGGGGTGCCTGGTGTCCAATCGCACCACAGTGATACGATGTAAATAAGAGGGACATGGCCTTCACTCCTATCACAGGAACCCAAATACACTCCACTCAGTTGACTGCAGATCCTGCTACCTCATAAGCGTGGAGTGCCATTATATAAAGATGGAATGACAAAACTGTGAGTGTGTTTAAGTTAATCACTGGACATAAATTAGCTGTGTTGCTTTGTGTCGGCACATCTATGGCTAACCTGAAGAGGATTATCCTAATGTTGAACTGGCTTCAATGCAGTCTTGAGGCTTTAGTATGTGTGTGCTGACAATGTGTCCTCATCTACAGTATTAAGAAAGTATGGCTAGTGTGCTGCAAGGTGTTTCTTTAGGTGTCTAAATGCAATCTCGCACCTTTTTTTTTTTTTTTTCTCTTGTGAGGTACCCAAGTACAGGTCCTCATGAACACTGTGTTGAGGTGACTTCACACAACTTTACAGAATGTGCCTCAATAAGCCCAGTAGTGGGCCATGCTGGAACTGCATGTGATCTCCACTGAGTGCGCTGATGTGCCCGCACACATCAACGCACCATATCTTGTCAAACTCTGGCCTGTAGCAGCCATTTAATGGCCCAGGCCAGCTAACATCTTGAACTGTAAGGCCCTGTAGAGAGAAAAACAAACAAAGGAGCAAAAGTTGCTCATTTAATAAAGCGTTTCAGGAGGACGACAAGTATTCAAAGCATAACTAAGCAGCAGTACAAACTACGAGCATTGCAAATACCCTCTTTACTTCTTTTCCTCCTCCATGTCTGAAGGGCACAGTCAGTGATGTCAACAGTTAAGTGAAAACCTTTTTCCATCTCCCTGTTGTGCTCCACTTTAAAAACTTTTATTGCAGCTATGACCCACATACAACCACAAGCAAAAAAGCCTAAAAAAACATGTTAAAATAAAACACAGTTTCTGTGAAAATGGTAAACACAGCCTGGTTCAGTCTGGAATACATGTGGGCATCCGGCTGTCTGGGGGAGCAGTTTATTTTAAGCTGTGGCTGGAGGCAGGCATGCAGAGCAAAATGACTGAAACAATGATACTCACTCGGAGCTCCAGTGTACATGATGGAGAACAGGTTGACTCCCATGGTCACCGCATAGAAGACGGGCAGGGCCTTCAGTCCATTTGGAACAGGGTCTTTCTACGGGGGACAAAGCACAGCAACAAATCAGGTATTAAGTTTTCAGTGACAACAAAACTTTTTTGTAGCCTGGTAACAATTAATAAGGGCGTGGTGGTAAAATTATGCAAATAACGGTGTCATCGGGCAGTAGTTTTATTGCAAACATTTCTTCCATTTCATTATAACCGTGGGCAAGTGCCGTGTTGAAAGTGACCCACACATCAGCCCAGAAGTTTCTCATTTAACTCAAATACACACACTGCCACAACGTTGACAAGAGCCAACTTACCTTGTGTAAGATGAAAATGCGCACAAAGTAGAAAACAGCCGCTGACATTATTCCAGACAAAAGGGGACTCAGGAACCATGAACCAACTGCAAATTAAAGAAATAAAAGTAGTTTTATTGGTTATGTAATACTAAACAACTCCATCATGAAAATTGAACATAAAATCACCCTGGCTATACATTTTAGACTGTTTATATTATTGGCATAAACGGAGACAATCTCTTTTTTACATAGCATGTTAACTCAATACATGAGGAACTTTGCGGAAATATTGAAATGCTTTCCTCCTTAATCATCTTCTGGGAAATCTAATAGCATTTTCTTTCAAAGGAAATTCAATACCTGATAAGCCTGGTCTTGGGTTAAACAGGAAATCTCAGTTATACCACTTCCTAACTTAATAATTTTCCTTGTAAGGTGGACATCCTTTGGCTATTGTGGTAATTACAACTACTTTTCCTGTGAATAGTCGAAGGGTAAAATGAGGCATTATTCAAACAATTATGTCTCATTTGACTGTAAACCAGGAAATACTGGGATCAAGGCATTTCAAACCGGTTACATATTTCCATGTGTTGTAGATTTAACTTTACTGAACCTGACAACTCCAAACTAATCATGGCTCATAAACATATGACAAAAAATGTGTTAATGTGTAACAGTAACACTGCATGTCACACATCAGCACTTCAACCTAAACAAAGAGGACATTTCTAGGTCAGATAATCAGTGTCAGGCTTACCGATGCGTAGGAGTTCAAACCACTTGACTCCCTGCTGTCCTCTGGCAACCAGTGAAAATCCAATAGTAGCACCAACAATACAGTGTGTTCCAGATATGGGGAGCTTAAGGAAGGAGGCAGCCAGTTGCCACACAGCAGAACCTAATGAGTAATGAAGTGATGACATTAGACACAACAGCTTTTCCATAAAATTGTAATGCATAAAGACATTGTAAGGCCAGGGTTCTTCTCATGAGGCTCTACCAAGAGATACTCACCAAACATGGCACTGACCGACCCAGCCATTAACACATGCTTAGATGTTTCGTACATGGTCACATCGATGATACCCGTCCGGATGGTTTCGCTCACTTTGGCCCCAAGGAGTACTGAGCCTAGAGTTTCAAACACTGAGGCCAGAATACAAGCCTGTCGCAAGGTAACCACTCCAGAGCCAACAGCTGTACCAAACGAGTTGGCAACATCGTTGGCACCAACAGAAAAGGCTAAGATGAAGGCAATGATGAAGCCAACAATTAGCAGCCACATGTACTCTGTCATAGCTGTGTGGCCTGCTGCTACTGTGCCAACCAGTATTATTGTTGCTGCTGTAGTTGTTGAAACCATGATTGTAGTCTATCTAACTGGTTCACAATCTTATAGGGAATGTAATATATATGTATATATATATAAAAAAAATGCTATTTCTAGACAGCAGCTAGTAAAATAAAGAGGTACTAGGTCAAATAAATAATTAGCTTCTCTACAGGATCACTGTCTTAAAACAGGATTTCAGCAGATTCAGCAGTGCAAATTGGTAAGAATGTTTATCTGGAACTGACCAGAAAACAATTAAAGGTAAACAATTAAGAGGAGGGCCTATTGCTATCCTGTAATTAAACTAGATCTGTTGTTCTTTTGTGAGTGCTGAGCTATTAAACTGAGTGAAGAGACAGCCATTGTGCAAATGTAACTGCAGATGTGCAGGTGTACATCCTGAAAAAGACAGAAAATGCTTGCTTTAATAATAACTTCCACATTCCATCTTCATGGGTAAATAGAGCTAAACAACATGGGTGAATCATGTACTTGGATTTTTTCAGATAGACATTGCAGAAGTGATTTGATTCACATCAAGACGGAGCAATATAATAACCCCTTTAACTTCTATATATTAATGCAGGGGCAAAATATTAATGCAGGGACAAGAATGTAAAGATGAATTGTTTCTAACCGGTCTTCTATTTTCATTTTAGCACACATTATATAACAAAAAAACACTGCTGCCTAAACAATTTGCTATTTGCAAAGACTGTGACATGGAAAAAAATTACAATGGACCATATGTGTAACAGTGTTTTCTATTGCTTTTGTGGAGAAAGGCTTTTTTAAGCTTAATTTTATTTTATTCAAGGTTTTGAGTTATAGCACACTGTATCTGTCAAATAAAAGTAAAATCATATAGATGTATGGAAAAGCCGGTAGTAAACGAAACGACCGGAAGAAGGATCTGGCAACTGCCTTGTCTAAAAACGCCATTTCGGGGCCATTTTTAGTATGTGACGCAGGAAGGAGCCGGCTTTTATATACGACAAAGTCATCGAATTTGACTCAGCTGCTTCAATTGTTAACGTTTATTATCGTTTTATTCAGAATAATTGACTAATTCATCCGTAAAAGATAAGGCGTGCCTTCTTTGTACATGGGGCAATATATCCTACGTGCGCACGTGTCGTCATCCATTCATACAACACGACCCTGAATACGAGCGCCGTCACGCGCCCGTAAAAATTAAATAAATAAACAAACAACTGGGACCGTCAACTTCAAACTTGACGACTAATGTTACCCAAATAATAACAAACAATCGTTGCTTCGTGTCGTTATTGTCCGCGTTTATATTTTAATGACGTAATTTTCCGTAAAAAGGGGACGTAACCATGGACCGGATGTGACTCCCACCGACGACCGGGAGGATAGAGGACAGTCTCTGCCGTGTGTGTAGCCACGATCTGCAAAATAATCTAGGACGAACTGTCAATATTGATAAGACTATGTTGACTTTCAATAACAGCTTTCATCGCGCCAAATAACCTTGTTCTGAGCAAAATGTTACCCAGACCTGGAGATAACGGGAACACAATGACAACACTCATTATCTAACGTCGTCCAAACAATACCTTTCACCTCCAAAAGTGTCCACATTCACTCATATAATACGTTAGTTTCTCATAAGTCATTCGGCTCGTGCCCATATTGTTTAAGATGTAACACTACGGGATGTTACTCAATGTAATTATTAGCATTAGCTTCGTATTTACACTGAATGGCGACGCTAATCATCATAAATGTCCGGTGGGAGACACACGACGATATTTTAATTCACACAAAAAATTGTAAAACTCACCACACGTTGCAGTTGTCAATCTTGTGAAGAACGCAGGCTTGCTACTAGCAGGTAAGCTAATTAAGAGCGCGCACTCAACGCTACGATAGCGCGCGCGGGATAATGAAGAAAAAAAACTGACTACGAAATTTAAATATATACCAGGAAAAAGAAATATAGCTGCCTTACGTTAAAAAAATCAATTAAACAGTTGTCGACGACTAACAGACTCGAAGTGTAATAAATCCGTCTTTACAAACTCAGAAACGTCCTCAATTGATGGGGCTTCGCTGCCGCATGTGTGGAACTTGCTCGTGCCGGTCTAAAGAACAGGAGGTTCTTTTTTTTTTTATTGGATACACCCACCAGAAAGCCCCACCCCTCCAGCTGTCACCAGGACAACCGCTTTCCTCCCCCCACTCGTTCTTCCCTTATTTTAACCGATCATGTGCTCAGTGCATGGGTCTCTTCTTCTTTTCAGCAGAGCTTTCCAAAGTCCAGAAATCTGAGGCCGCTTAAAAGATCAGCAAACCTCACGAGCCCCAATTCATTTCAATTCAGTCAACAGCTAACACTGACATGAGGATGTTTCGTCCCTCATACAAATTTATAATCACTATGTCCAGTTGAGGGGTGTGTGTGTGTGTTCCCTAAGGTACAAAACGTTGCACACTAATGTTCCCTCTTCAGTGGTAAAAACATGAGTAAGTGTCCTACTGGCTGCCATTCATTTGTATTGCATTCTAAAGCAAAATATAAATTAAAAAAGTGATTTGTTTCGGAAACACAATAAACAATCATTAAAATGTTAATTAGAAAATATGTGTCACAAAACTTTTCTATACGGAAAAAATGTTAAATGTACAAAAGTACAAAATCAAACTCCAAAAAGAAATATTGTACATGCTGCTCTTTATACATATAAGAGAAAAATCACTTTAATTTATTTAATTTATTTTTAATACATAGTTGAGGCTATTGGACACTCTAATTCACACTTTCACTGACATTTCTCCATGTACCAGTACGCAGGATATATCTGGTGTTTTTAATGTTTTTGCCATTAGTCACTGCCTCAATTGTCATGCACTCACGCTTCAAATAAAAGCCCATGAGCGAATAAACATAACCCTGACAGAAAAACCCAAACAGTCACCCATAGTAACCATAAGGATACAATCAAAACAACATTGTCATCCATTGTGCAATTGGTTGGAAAATGATAACAACATTCACTCTTTAACAAAGCCCAACGTCTGCCTGTCTGTGTGTGTGTGTGTGTGTGTGTGTGTCTGTCTGTCTGTCTGTCTGTCTGTCTGTCTGCTTGTCTGCTTGTCTGCTTGTCTGTCAAATTCACTCTGGTCTTCGCCCACTTGCCCACGTCACTGCTCTTAAAGATCATGGAAAATGTCCTCACCCACACTGTATTGGGAACTGTTTAGAGTGTTTACCAGGATACATGTAATTGTGAATTTCGTCCGAACACCTGAAGGCAGCATTCCACAGAAGAAGGAGTGGCGATTATAGCAGCTGCCGTTGTAGCATATCTGTTTCAAAACTACTAATTCGAGGTGTTTTATGCTGGAAATTTGCAAAAGTGCACTCGTACATTCGAACATCAAAACATCTACGACTCATTCATCATAATATTTAATCAGGATCTGTGTTTGTTCTCTTGCACTTATCTGGAAGCCAGGAAAATGACCTCACCTTAATCACAGATCAGCTTAACCGTCAAAGTCAAAGAGGGAATTCATTACTGTTATTTTCATTATTACCAAACCCAATAAGGTATAAAATAGACATAGCCCAGAAGTACTCAAAACACTTAATAAACTTGACATTATAGAAATCTACATCCTGCATGCAAATAGTGCTCAGCTCTCTGGAGCAGTCTAAATATTGATGATCATGAGGATATTTGCATTTGAGCTAAGTCAACAATGAGAGGCACATGCTATGGGCCTCATTATTTCTTCAAAAACATCTCGTCTCATGGTCTTATGATTCTTCGCCGGCTTTCATGAGCAATACACATTGTTTTGCCTGAAGGGCATCAGCTCCTTTTGATATTCATTGTCTTATATCGGTGTTGTTTATTTTGGCCAGATGAAGTCACGAAAAGTTCACTGAAGGAGTGGCTGAAATAATGTGGCGCCTGATAACACCACGGGCTTTTCAGGGCCACGTGTAGTCAATATAGTGCCTGTAGCGATGAAAAACCACTGATCCCAAATCTCTCAAATATTAAAACAACAACAACAACAAAAAGCCTCCATGAGACTGATCATTTCCTACTCTCCATATAGTTCAACAGCACCACCTTGTGTATATTACATATAATAATATTTTGACTCTCACGGCCATGCGATGGACTGGCGATCTGTCCAGGGTTTACCCCGCCTGTCGCCCTAGATTCCCCCCAGATTTTGAATCTCAATAATACTTTCGTTGCCTACATCTTTCTTATGTGTCCAGGTTCACCTTTTCTCATGTCTACTTGAAGTGTGCAATGACATAAAACCTCTGTTCCTTTTTCAGTGGTAACAAACACCATGGGCACTAATTTACAAGCACAAGTTCCACACAGATTGTTATATTTAGAACCACTCTTGCATTGTATATAACAACAAGTCATTATTTTACCTAAAATCAAACTTGATCCACAGATTTTACCATGTTAAATGGTGATGTCAAATTATATCCTGACAATGTTTCTCATTTTGGTCCTGTGGGTTTACTTAAAAATGTTTCTGAATTAGCCTTCAGCTGATTTAATCATAGCCTGCTCTTTGAATGTGTATCATGGATGAGTGATGTTACTATTAGGAATGTGGCTTTTTACGTTATTATCGGTTTGTGTCTTTTGATATTTTTTTCTATTATGAATCCCATGGAAAATGTGTCTATATTTGTCTGCATCATTCTGATTCAGTTCCTTGCTAAATTCCATACATACATATATATAAATGTATATATACAGTATTATGAACAAAATGTATAAAGTTAAATTCACATGTAATTAAGTCACAAACTAAACACATTTTTGTCTTTAATAAGGAAATGAAGTAGCACAAACAAAAGAGATGCAAAAATAATGTTTGCAATATGATTGATGGCTGTAGATTGAGTTTATTTTTCTTTTCTGGTACTCACACATTTTATCTTTCTGTTATTTTCATCTTTAAACTGCATAAGGTTTCACTTCTTGTTTGTATTACATCATCGCATTGTTATTGGTCATTAGAAGTTCAGAAAACAGTAATCCATGAAGAATATTTTTGCATTTTTAACATCAACATAAACACAGCCAATGAAATGGGTTTGACACAAATATGACTCATGTTTTATGATTCAGAATCTCTGGACACTTCCTCACTAAATTTAACTATCAGGAATTAACATATCACATATCAGCGTCATAATTCAGATTTGAAACATTTAATAACAGTTGTTTCACACCAGATTTATTTGGTGTAATTTTGCAGTGTAACTTTCTGTGACATGGACACTAGTAAAAAGATATTTAGAAAACGCTAATTTGTTGATGGTCCCTAAGTGAAACCATTCTTGTCAATGGGTAGCAAGCAGATATTACCTATATCTAAAACTAAATTGGCATTTCAACTGTAATTATGACAAGTCCGAGTTAAATGGTAGATGTCCCGAGCTCTAATTGTGTCATAATTCAGTTGCAAAGTGAAATAAATGTTCCTCTGAGGACAAACCTGCGATACATAAAGGGAGAACGTTACGTCACAAGGAAAATGTTATAACGGCTTTGTATACTTTACTTCATTCCTACATTCAGAGTTCCGTGTGGAACTTTTATTCCTGTCATTGTGGTTGGCCTTTGTTTGTTTCTCTGTGTAGTGAGTGAGTGAATAAGTGGACTCTGAAAACCGTAGCTCTTAACTTGAGAGACTTAGACACGAAATCTGATCCCAAATCAGCGAAGAAAAACGGCGAAGTGAGCATCTGCTGCTAGATTATAAAACAGACAAGCACAAGGACCAATGAAAATCGCCTCTGGAGAACACACGTCCAATAATCACACATACCGGAAGTTGTAAGGCGGGGTTTCCGAGTGGGCGTGAGAAAGACAGCAGGAAAGGAGGTCAAATGCAACGCAGGACTTTCAGAAACGTGTCTCCAGCAGTAATACACAGGTAGATAATAATGCTGGAATAACAGTAAACCATAGAGTTTACATTTAGTTTCAGAAATAAATGTGACGTCGTTGTTATGTTGTTTATCCGGTGTGTCGCACTAGAACATAGATAACATTAGCAATAGCATCCCGTGCTGCATGCTCACAGTTAGCTCAGTAACTAACGTGAGGACGGCATTATAATCGCGGTTTTTGGTCGCCGTGCCGTACCGTCACCTTTTTAGAGGTGATTCGTATCACGGCAAAGTTGTAGCCTCGTGACCACGAAGTGCATTAGCTAGCTGCAGCACTCAGCAGCGTTTGGTAATCTCGTTTGTCTTTGAGAACTTGTGTCACGGTCACAGCCGTCATGTTTCACCCAGTGTCCAGTCGTCTGATCTGCGAAAGCGGCGTAAATACGATGAGGCTTCAGAGCAGCAGGTCACTCAGGCAGAGCACTCAGACTCAGATAGAGAGGTTCCCGTGGCTGGGCAGGAAGGTGGACCTGCTGCTGTCCTGGATCCAGAGGGCAGGTACCCGCGAGGCCGCGGGCTCTGGTAAGAAAAGGAAGGGCTTGCTCTCTATTTTTGCGGACCACTGCGGCTTTGTTACTGGACAGAGGGTACGACGTGCCTGTCAGGTCGGCGAGCTTTACTCTAATCTATACTCCGAGCGCACCAAGTGGAGCCTGGTTGGGAACATTTGGCGCAGATTACAGAGCAAGCATGCCCCCTCTGGAAGACTGTTTGCGGCCCTGGCTGGTGTCTTCATGTGGGAAAGTGAGAAGATTCAAGATGAGGATATTCGCAGGTGGGTAATATTTCCTAAAATGTGTTACATACATGGTGGGATTATGCTCAGTTGAACAGTAGAATCACCAATGCATTTGACCAGAAGGATGAGCGAGGGTTGCACATTTGCTACACATCTGCAATGGGGCATTTAAGTTTGTTTTGAGACTCCACAGTTCACTAACACACATTGCATAGTTTTCCCTAGGTGCGCTTGCAGCCTTTCATGCTGATTTGACTATTATCTTGAATGTCAGATGTGTTATTCTGAATACCCTGTCCTGGTATATGCAGGTGTGGGCTGGAGCTGCAGCAGCTTGAGGCTGCAAAAAAGCCAAGCACCTCCTCAGGGTTAGTGGTTGGACAGCAGGAGGATGGCTGGGAAGGTGTGATGGAGAAGAAAGACTTCAAAGTGTGGAGGCGGCCTATTCCTAACAGTCACCTTTATGAATACAGAGGTCAGTTAAATCCTATTGTCACATGTTTCACCAGATGTCTGAAAATTTAAATTTCTGGGGTTTTTTCTTCTGATTCTGAGGATAATTATACAATTTATCTGAGTCGGCTTCCTTTTCTGTGTTTGTAATTGCAGTGTTGGGCTCCTACAATGATGTCACACCAAGACAGTTCTTCAATGTACAGGTACAAAAGGAATAAAGTGAAAAATGTGTTATATTTGGGTGTTATGCAAGTGTGCCTGGCTGACCATGAAAGGTTGAATGCTTGATATGGGCATAGCAGTGGGGATTGCACATGTTGATTTATGATATGGCTGTATGATATATCTACAGCTTGTTTTGCATTTCTATTTCCATTGCTGCTCTTGCGTAACTTGCATGGTTTAGCTGTACACGTGCAGCACAAAAGCAACTGTTTTTTTTTATGACACCGTGAACTATATTAAGCACGATACCCTTGACTTATGCCTTTCCCCTTTCCTCTAGTTGGATACCGAGTACAGGAAGAATTGGGATTCGCTAGTGATCAAGCTTGAAGTTGTGGACAGAGATTGTGCTTCAGGCTCTGAAGTTGTGCATTGGGCCACACACTTTCCTGTGAGTTTATGTTTATTGATTTTAAGGTTGTAAGTGTAAAGTTCACACAACACCATTGGCTTTTGTTGTACAAGCCAAGTTTGAAGGACATTCACAATTGCACACTGCATGAGCAAATGCTATATTACATTAATCAGTCACATTTAGCTCTGAATGTAATCTTGTTTGATCTTCTTTCATAGTATCCTTTGTACTCAAGAGACTACGTGTATGTGCGTCGCTATGATGTTGATGTTGACAACAACCTCATGGTGTTGGTATCAAGGTAAGACTTGGATTGTTTCACACACGTATGGATGCAATCTTTAGGGATGGGTATCATTAAGATTTTAACGATATTGTAGTGGTGAATGTACACTTAATTCCAACGCCACTGAATAGTTGTTAGCTTTACCTATGGCCTTGACTCGGAGGTACTGTTTTAATTCATCAACCACCAAGGCAAGAGAGTGTTGTCTGAAGGGTTTGCACATTTATTTCCACTTGCCGTACATCCAAGTTACATTTCTATCCACATGTATCCAAATTTCATTAGGATCAACAACACATACAACAACACCTTTTTCAATACTGCTTATCGATCCGGGGATTTAACACTACTCTTATTGTGTCTTTTTAGGAGAAGGAATTAAACAAAATAAGTTAAGAATAAACATTTTATTTCTCTTATTATTAACATGTAGGGGAACACAAACTGTGCTATTTTAAAGCAGGTATTTTCTTTACAGAACTTTAATAGGCTCAAACAACCATGTTTTGGACAACACACTTACCATCAGCTGCTAGGATTTAACCAAAATGTTGCAAAATTTAAAATTGAGAATATCTGGATGATCTGTTGGCAGCGACAGCACAAACATGCAGCAGGCTGGGACAGAGACACACACAGATCTCTTCTCTTGTGAACAGTGAAAATCTGACAGACAAATGTCAATTTTCCCCCTAAATTCCACTAGCAGCACCATAAACGTCAGCGCTTAGTGATATTACTGTACTTTAATTTTAGTCCTGGGACCCATTTAGTACCAGGTTTCGGTACCTATATAAACCTAGTTACCTTATTCATGTAATTTTGTTGTCCAGAGCTGTACAGCACCCAAGAGTTCCTGAAAGTCAGGAATTTGTGAGAGTCCATTCATACCAGTCGAGGATGGTCATTCGTCCCCACAAGTCCTTTGATGAGGTTTGTATTGAATTATGTAAGTTTCAGCCAGTCTTCTCTGCCGGCAGCCTTTGAGTCTGATTTTGTGTTTCTATTCACAGAATGGGTTTGATTACCTGCTAGTCTACAGTGACGACCCTCAGACTGTCTTCCCACGTTACTGTGTGAGCTGGATGGTGTCAAGTGGTGAGCAATTAACCCTTATACTGCTGCAGTCAATGCACATTACAGTTAATATATACAGTTGTGTGCAAAAGTGTTTGCCCCCTTCCTGATTTCTTATTTTTTTTCCTGTTTGTCACACTTAAATGTTTCAGATTATCAAACAAATTTAAATATTAGACAAAGACAACCCAAGTTAACACAAAAGGCAGTTTTTTTAAGTGATGATTTTATTTATTATGGGGAAAAAACTATCCAAACCTACATATGGCCCCTTGTGAAAAAGTAATTGCCCCCCTTAGAGAGAGACCACTTAAATAGAACCTGTCAGACAAAGTGAAGTTGGCGACTCATCTAAGAGGTCACAAAAGAACCCAGAACAACATCTAAAGAACTGCAGGCCTCACTTGCCTCAGTTAAGATCAGTGTTCATGACTCCACCATAAGAAAAAGACACAGCAAAAATGGCCTGCATGGCAGAGTTCCAAGACGAAAACCACTGTTGGGCAAAAAGAACATTAAGGCTTGTCTCAATTTTGCCAAAAAACATCTTGATGATCCCCAAGACCTTTGGGAAAATACTCTGTGGACTGACGAGACAAAAGTTTAACGTTTTGGAAGGTGTGTGTCCCATTACATCTGGCGTAAAAGTAACACCCCATTTCAGAAAAAGAACATCATACCAACAGTCAAATATGGTGGCGGTAGTGTGATGGTGTAGGGCTGTTTTGCTGCTTCTGCACCTGGAAGACTTGCTGTGATAAATGGAACCATGAATTCTGCTGTCTACAAAAATCCTGAAGGAGAATGTGCGGCCATCTGTTCATGACCTCAGGCTGAAGCGAACTTGGGGTCTGCAGCAGGACAATGATCCAGCAAGTCCACTTCTGAATGGCTAAAGAAAAACAAAATGAAGACTTTGGAGTGGCAAACACTTTTGCACACAACTGTATATCTTTTATATATTGTGAATGTATTTCTGCCTCATACATTTCATGTTTGCTTGCCAAGCATGCATATTCTCCTGATAGTAAAGAGGTTCTCCCCTTGCACTTGGCAGGTATGCCTGAATTTCTGCAGAAGCTGCACACTGCTGCTTTGAGGGCAAAGAACTTGGAAGTTGGAATCCACGACTATGTAGGTGTCATTAAATCCAGCGATGGCAACCGCCAGCCGAGCCAGGAGCGCCTGGGTGGAGACAAGACACACACAGGTGGTCCTGGACCGATCTACGCCTGAAATGGACATTTTACAGATCACAATATGTGTCTGAGGGTTTTCACTTATACTTGAATGCAAATCAAACCCTCTAGCAGCAGCCATGCGGGGTAATTGTGTGATCTGCAACTGGAAGTTGAATCGGAGGGTTAAAAACACATACAGTGAAAGTCCATCCATAGACATGGATGTAGAAGTTGTAGATGATGTGTCCCAAGAACAATGCACTGTATTGACGACTGTCTCACTGTCCTTTGCAGAAAATATTGCCAGGGAAACGTTTCGTCCAGACTGATGGTCTTGGCCCAATTTTTTTTTCTAAGCCAACCAATGCCACATTACATTTTCTGCTTCCTTCATAATTCTATATGTCCTGCAGCCATTGGACACCTTGAGCCAAAATTGTATATGTCGTGGAGATGGTGTTTTGCCAAAATGGTATCTCTCAATTCAATGTCCCGTCTTTTTCAAGGCTTGACACGTCAGGATTGCCAGCAGCCTTGTCACTCTTAGTGTTTGGTGTCATTTTTGGTCATTTGTTGTGGGAATGGCCGCAAAGTAGTGGAACATAGGACAGCAACTATGACTGGCTTCTGCTTAGCATTGTGACTGCAACATAAAACTCGAGCTAGATATTCTTGACTGACAGATGAAGGCCTGCACAGAGAGCGACCTCAACAGAAATGCTTTCTAAGCTGGGGGGACACAACACAACTTTCACAGTTACAGATATTGTTTTGATATTCCCACTACTCCCTGTCGCCTTTGTCTTCTGACGCTGTTTCCTGTCCCACCTACTCTTTTTCATTGGCGGTTGGCAACTTGTGTTTGCAGTTGGGTGGGTAGTATGTCTACCCGATTGCGTCCATATTCGGCTCAAAAAGGTTTGATTGACTGCAACTGAAGTCAGGTTGGGTCTGTTACCTTTAAGAGATTTCTGTGCCAACTTGCCGTGCCGACATCCTCAATTCAGTGCTGACTGGTTTGACCAACTTTGAATCGTTGGTAAAATTGGGTAAACAAAATCTTGTAGTGTGTCCCCCAGCTTAACATATTTCTTCATTGTGTGAAACAAAGCAACTGATCGCCTGTTGGTTTACAGCATACGTGCTTGTTTGATCTTCATATGACTGGATGGAATGGGCTGCAAAAAATAACTTTCGAAAATGTTGCTGTTACTGGAACACCTGGAATTCAAAATGTTATATATTGTGTGTGTGTGTGTGTGTTTTTGTGGGGGAGGGGGGGATCATTGGCATAATGCAAGCACATATAAGGTTTCACTCTGTCCACCACACTGTGTGACTGTTAAAAAACTGCCAGTGTTGACTAAATAGCCTTCCGAGTGACGGTAAACCAGTCCTTCAGCATTTGGGGCATAGTGTCTTATAACAACCAAGTCAATCCTCAGATTTAATGGTACTAATGTGCTTCTTCACGGCTCTCCTGTAGACACACTCCAATAAACCTGTGCCCTTTCTAAAGAGAAAAACAGAAATTCACCTACATTTCATAATGGTCAAACCTTGCATTGTATCATTATTTTGTTATCCCAGGATTAACGGCTATCATTTAAGTTTGCACTATTAGAAGTCATCGGTGTTTGTGTTTTCTCTGTGTTGCAGCACTAGATCATACACCATAATCCGTGCACTGGAATTCTCTCTTGTGAATTTCCTGCCACCTAAAACAAGCTCTTTCTCCCCGCATTCTTTTTTGCCATGGGTGTTATGAATGTACTGAGAGCACCACCGTCAAACATTGCCTATTAAAGTACACTGTTTACAGCATGACAATCTGATGCAAGTACTTAAAAATCCATCTCTTCCACCAACTTCATGCACTAAAAAGTCACGTCTCTACATTGTACGTTAACACAAATCAGCCGAAGTGCATTGGGTTGTGTCCAGTATTAATGTTTCCAAAGTCTTCTGTTTTTTTTACTGGTCTTTCATTTTTTAAAACGATTGCGCTACAAGACGTAAGATATGCCTGGGAATTGAAATGATTGTTAACTTCTATGTTAAGACGAAACTGAGTCTAATGAAATGACTGAATTGAAAATTCAACTTTTGTTAAGCTTGAGCCTGTAACATTTTTAATTTTGTCGTATGTAGATTTCTGCGTGCCACCTGCAACCGTCTAAAATGTGCTTCTGTTTTTCTTTCTGCAGACACTTGACATTTGATTTGTCACCACGTGATTTGGATAATGAGCTTGTGTACTTGTAACCCCATGATTTCAGGAGTTGTTGAAATGGAAGAGCTACTAATCAGATCAAATAAACAGATCTTTGTGTGTCAAGGTGTGTTTTCAAGCCGTGTGTCTCTCTTTGAACACGTGGTGTTTGAGGAAATGGCGGTTTAACCTTGTGTCCTCAAAACCCTTTGTGTTAACCTTGTGCTCGTGCAAAGCAGCCTCCAGTCTAATTGGATAACCTTTAATCTTACATTTCCTGTCTGGGCATGAGGTCAGTGATGGGCTGCACGGTTTAATGGAAGCACTGTCTGGTCATCTGATCAGCCTTATCTCACAAGACTGTTAAAGGTCTCGTGTGCAGCATTAAGCAGAGTTTATCAGCAGAACTGGAACGTGCTGCCCATACAGTTAGTATGTTTGTATAAGTGAATGACTGTTGCGTCACTATGTTTCTATATAGGCCACACGGTTGGTGTAGTGGTTAGCACTCTTGCCTTTGCAGCAAGAAGCCCCGGGTTTGAGACCCGGTCAGAACAAGGGCCTTTCTGCGTGGAGTTTGCATGTTTTCCCCATGTGTGCGTTGACTTTTCCTGGGTTCTCCGGCTTCCTCCCACAGTCCAAAAACGCATTGGATGCTCTAAATCACAGTTGTCAAACTGGCGGCCCGCGGGCCATATGTGGCCCCCAATCAATTACATTCGGCCCATCACGTAATATGTTGTAATGAAAACAGGACCCACAACCTCCTAATACTGTAATACTAACTACTACTAAATACGTCACAATTGTTAAATGTATCACATTCAGCAGTAAATTCTATACATAAGCTTATTCAGTTGTTATTTACTAGATTTCACATTGATTTTTGTTTGTTTTTGATATTGATAGACTTATTTTGCATCATATACATGTATTTATCGTGAAGTGTGCATCATTCCACATCAGTTCAAAGACTTTTGCTTTGAAATTTGTGAAATATCATCACTTTATTTCGATTGTTGTACGATAATATTGCCCACTTGCAGCAGTTGTTTTCCTCACTTTTTTCTCCAGACCGGCCCCCTCTTGACCAGACTAGACACTCATTGGCCCAAGGTTGGAACAAGGGCCTTTCTGCATGGAGTTTGCATGTTCTCCCCGTGTGTGCGTGGGTTCTCTCCGGGTTCTCCGGCTTCCTCCCACAGTCCAAAAACATGCAATGTGGGGATTAGGTAAATTGGACACTCTAAATTGACCATAGGAGTGAGTGTGAGAGTGAATGGTTGTTTGTCTCTATCTGTGTGTGGCCCTGCGATGGACTGGCGAACTGTCCAGGTTGTACCCCGCCTATCGCCCGATGTAGCTGAGCACAGCACCCCCCGTGACCCTCTGGTGGAGGACTGACCTCTGCTCTAAATTGACCGTAGGTATGAATGTAGGAGTGGATGGTTGCCTCTGTGGGCCTGTGATGGACTGGCAACCTGTCCAGGGTGTACCCTGCCTGTCATCCTATGTCAGCTGGGATTGTCCCAGCACCCCCCGTAACCCTCATGTGGAGGATAAAGTGGTAGAAGATGGATGGATGTTTCTATATTAATTAAGGAACAGTCCACTGTTTCTAGTGGTTAATCTAGTGGATTTCTTTCCAAGACTTCTTCTATGTAGCTTATTCCACTTTTGTAAGTCGCTTTGGATAAAAGCGGTGCAGAAAGATCAGTTAGTGTGTGCTTAGTGCGTTGAAGCGGAAGCTAGTATGCAAAGGTCACTGTAGTTTCCTGATGCAGTACATCTTTAATTGATTTGTTAAAAATCGACAGGCACATGTCACTGACTGTTACACACTGCACCTTCAAAATGTATTTATTTTATTTCATTTTTTTCCATTACCCTGGAATGAGCGTTTTATATTTATAACAGGAGCTGGGACACATCTGTGGAGGCCGCCGTTTTGCACCACCATGTGTTTTAAAAAAGCCCATAATTGACAAAGATATTTTGAGTTTTGACGTTAACTGAAGGCTACACGGGGTGAGGTGAAGGATATATTCAGCTGCAAAATGCAACCTCACCAGTAAATTAAGTGTTTACGTTTGAAGTGACATGAGTTTCTTAGACCGGAGAAACTTTTTGAGTATTCCTCTACTTTGGATGGAATCAGAATTCCATAAAGAAGCTGTCCTTCCTGCTCCTGCTTAGAATCAATTTGCATAACATGATTATACTTCTCAAAAAAATGAAATAAAATATGAATTTGTAAGAAAACGTCGGCTCTGATCGACCACAGCGAGACAGAATACTGGTCAGTGTCAGTTACAGCCTTCGTGCAGGAAATGTTATGACCGTTGTGCTGTTGTTCCTTTTTTTAATGTTGTGTTTTAAGTTGAGTTAATGAAGGTCACGTTCCATTTAGTGACTTCAGCTTCAGAAAAGTCTCTTGAGAAACTTGAGTAACACAGAGTATTCATGCAATTTTAGTCATCTGTCCTCTTTTTATTTGATGAATTGTATTGAGAACATCACATATAATGTTGGCTGCATTAGGATGGCAACTTCAAATGAGGAATAGCATACCACTTCATCCGTGGTCAGAGGGCAGTGTGATTTAATAACAGCTGGAACTATCAACAGCAGTATCCATCATTTTAACTGCAGGGCCGAGACCACTATCTTCTGGAAATATGTAGGATAAAGTGCAGTGTGTAAAATAAATCCAGGATAAACACTGTTGCAATGATCTTAATGAAAGTAACCCAATATTTTATAGTTCGTTCGTTGTCGTCTGAAGTAAAAAACTTTGTTCATTAAGATAAGAGTCATGAAGAAATGAGTCGGGTTTAATCATTTCAAATTTATTGGTTTAGATTTGACCTGTGAGACATCGCTGGCTGAATTCAGAATGAGTAGCCAAGCACCTTACGGAAACCAGAGCAATATAATTTTATTATCGGTTGGAGAACACACTCCCTTAAAACCACGTGCATGCGTCTCAGGTGTTGCACAACGTGTCGCTCTTTAATTTATAGATCTGTGGTGTGTCCAGTGTCTTAACAGAGTGCACGTTGTTTTAATATATGACCTCTACCACCTGGGATTTTTAGCCACAGTTAAAAGCCACTGAGCACTTAACCGTAATTGATCGTTTCCACAAATCTACCATTTTGGAACCGACCAGCTTGTAGAAAATGACATTTTTATTATTGTAAACCCCCGTAACACACACATACACACACACACACACACACACCCAAGAAAAAACCCAGTTGGCGCCAGTAAAAGACACAGAATGTATGAATGATATTTATTGATCGTTTTCTTACAGCGTGATATAAAAACTCATACAACTGTATATCATAAAAATGACCCACCTCATCTTTTTTTTGTATCTTTTGCTTTGCCGTTGTCGCCACATATCACATATGCAGTCTTAAGTTTTATTGCATGGTATTCGTGTTTATTTTTAAATAGGAAAAATTCAAATGGTTAAAAATTGTTCTTCGACGTTCACGACAACAGGTGGATGGTGCTCCGAAGCCTCCAAGGTGCTTGGCACAACCATGGACAGAAGATGCACTGCATGGTTAGATCAAGCACAATGGAGTCATGGGCAAAGAAGAAAACCCCAACACAGGCTCCGGTTTAGTGTGAGGCATCTGAGGGAGTTGGAAGCTGTTAAATGGGTAAAATTTTTGATGTAAAAAAAGAACAACAAGTTATATATTTGCTTTCGCTAACCATGGCAAAGTAACGACACTTCTTCTTTTTCTTGGTTTCTTGGCAGCATGAAGACAGTCCTACGAATCGGTGCTATCTGCCGTACGAGCAAAGGAAAAGAAGTCCAAAGGTGATTATACCAAATATGGCGATTATAAAATGTAACACAGATGCAGTTAAGAGCATCTGCAGAATAAAAAAAAAAAGAAAAGACAAAAAAGGACAATGATTAGTCATAGGTCACACTCACTGCGGGGAAAAAAGGGCTACACCCTTCCTGCGCACAAACTGCGACAAACCCCTCCCTCTCGCTCTTAGCGCCTTACACTATCGTCACGACAAAAAAAAATCTGAATTAAATAAAATCGAACAATGTCTTCGTACAAATATTGAAAATGTCAACATTTTGAACATTTACAGCAGGCCCGAAGAGAATGTTCAAGGCTCAATCAAATCAGTCCTCCATCAGTCTGTTGGTCGTTTTTTCCCAACTGATCAATGAAAACTAAGTTTGGATAATTCAGTAGCATCTCACTGAGTCCAGACCGTGACATTTTACTTGTAATAGACTAAAAAAAAGAAAAGATCTTGTTGGCCTGTCACACAATGAACTCAAGACTGATGTTACAGCTAAACTGACGTTGTCCATCTAAGGACATTTTCTGTCTCGTTGGGAGTCAAGACATCGCTTCTCCCAAATGTTCTATTCCTAACTGTGTTAGCGGTCATTTAGGTGAAATGGTTAAGAGTCATGTCAAGCTTGGAGAGCTTCTCTCCCCCCCCCCCCCAAAAAAAGGGTTTGACAATCTTGTTACCTTCTGTTGCAGTTCTTTCAGCTCCCCGGGGACGTCTTACTAAAATGAGAAAGCGTGGTGCGATAATCAACTTAGACCTCGGGCAACTGAGCCACTCTGTGTGATGAAATTACGCCGCTATACATATGAATGTATGATGGAGAAAAGTCGGTGCTTGGCGTGACCAAATGATATGACAGTGGGAGTTGTTTGGGTGAAGATGGTGGTGGTGGTGGTAGTGGCGGGGAAACAATGAGGATGTTTTGAAGTGATGTTGAGTGGTTGATGAGATGGTTTTTTAATGCAAAAAAGGATTTTGAGACATTATGGATACTCGCTTACCTTGTATATTGGAGTTTCAAAGTTGCGTATAAATCTCACAAAGAATTTGACTTTAAATTTGAATGACCACAGTTTTTTACTCTACACACCAAGAAATGACCTAAAAACAGCTAAAAATGCTACTTTGTCATAACTTATTTACTGACTCTCTCCAGCTGCTGTCTGTAGAAGATCTCTTCCAAAGTCTCTCTCTTCCAAAGAAACCCACCGTTTCCCATCCGCTGGCCGCAGAAGTCGATGCTAGGTGCAGTTGGTTGAAGGGCGGCGAAGGAGCGAAGGAGCGAGGGTGCTGAGCTGTCTTGGGGAGTCCTCCAGCTTGCTCTACTTGAGACAGACTGTCCTGTCTGCGTCCTCAGCACCCTTCAAGTCCCCGTCTACTGCCCCTCCTTCAAGCTAGGAGGGGTTGGTGATGTTCTCTTGGGATAGGTGCAATGGCAAGGAGGACTTGGTCAGGCTGGGATTGGACGCAGGTTGAGGAGTTTGGGGGGGCCGTTGGTTCCGCATTTCATAAATATTAATACAAAGTCCTCCCTCTACAAATGGGTAGATTCTTTAATTTTGTTAGAGGGGGAAGTGCTTTATTCACTTAATGGCTTTTATTAGTGCCCGGTCTTCAACTCTTTCATTAGCTAAAGTGCTGCTATAATTTACAGGGTAAAAGGGGTGGGGTGGGGGGAGGAGGTGGTGTCTGAGGAGGGTTGATCCTGCTGCTGCTGCTGCTGCTGGACAGGCATGCATTACCTTCCACCACTGCAAACAAAAAGTGGATTTTCTCTCAAGTCTTAGTAAGAACTGTAGCATCAAATATCTATTGATAGTTCCCGTGCTGTGTGATTGAAGCGTTGTTGTAAGTGATTTGTCTCTTTTGCACACTGACTTCTTTTTTTATATATCACTTGGCTGAAGACCTGTCCTGTTGCAGATCTCAGTCCTTGTTCGTCACCCATGTTGTTCTGAATCAGTGTAACCAGTAATTAATTGGCAGCACTGATACCACTTTTGAAAATGAAAAGGTTGCTTATATTGTGTATATATATACATATATGTATATATACATATATATATATATGTATATGTATATATATGTGTGTGTATATATATATATATATATGTATATAATAAAGTGGAAAAAGGATTTTTTGGTGTTGCAGAGCAGTTCTGATGCGTGACCACACTTAGAGGATTTCGTGCACTGAATCAATTGTGGATCGAGAACCAGGGGTGATTGTGTAGTACACATGATTATTATATGCTATTTATTTTGTAACATACCAAGAATTTCAATCTGGCTTTTGTTATATTTTATAAACATTACTGTGTGGGTGAGTTCAAACTGACAGAACTACTGCTACCACATCTTTGTAGCATATTCAACATGCTGTGAAACAAACGCATGCACTAGTGTGTGCACATACATTCATGGTTGCTCTTCGGAGTGCGCTCTTTATTCTTCAAATGTTCAACCTTGATACTATTGTGTTGTATTTACTTGGGCATGCAGTGGCGCCATCCACTGCAGTCGCAGGCTACCGTCATGTGCTTGGGTCACAAAATGGCTGCTGTACTTCATTCAATTTGCTACATATTGACATTAGACCACGTTTGCCTCCAGAAGTGCTCCCGGGTCTGAAGAAATACTTTGGATTTTTTACTATGTGTAGTCTTGTTAGTAGTGAACAGCTGGTGTGCGATGTCCCCAGACTGTGTCTGAGTGAATGAACTGATTAACCTGAGTGGCCGTCCTTACCAGAGAGGGGGTGGGGCCAACAGCCTGAATAACTGCCTTCATCATCAATGTCACATAAATCACATAGCTGGACAGGGCTTCCAAATGAGACTTTTTCTTTTTTCATTCTCTTCCCTCTGAGCCAAAGTGGTTGTGGCAACACTGTTGCCGAGTACTGCTGTGTTTCATGTAACTGAGGACATTTTCTGTGCTGCTTGAGCAGCAGAACACATGTAACACATTGATTTGAACAGACACAAATTCCGCCGTGATTCATATGGATGCATTTACACAGCTGGATTAAAAATAATCAACCAAAAGAGCAAAATGAGGCAAATTGTCTTTTATTTGTTTTATTGTACAGATTTTAGATTGTAATGCAAGTCTGAACCAATATTCAATATGAACTATTCATGGTGACAAGTACTTGGTTATTTTAAATGTGACACTTCCATTAATTCCATTGCTTTTCCATTCTAGCAAAAAAAGGGGGAACCACATGACACAGATGGTCCGATGTATGTATGACACTTTATCGAGCAGCAGTGCAGAATGCTTTGATACACAGGCCATGCACTGAGATTAAAACTCTTTTTACTTTTTCACCAGCTGGATAACGTCTTCATCATCCATCACGTGGTCTTTGCCCACCTTTTGTGGGTTATGCTTCACAGATGATCCCCACACAAGAGCACTGAAAAAGGGTAAGATTTGGAAATGGAAATCAAAACGATTGCACATGCAGGATCCATCGAGGCAGCAAAAAGGGGTGTATTCATGCAGTATTTCTACACTGTCTTAAGCAAAAAGAGATGACAAAGCTAATCCTCAGTCATCCACAGCACAATTCTAAATATTATTAAAGGTTTCTTAAAAGGTTATGCGCTACAAACCAACCTACAGTGTACAATGACATCCTTTAGTTACAAAGGCTCCCTCGTCGCAGTGTGTCACTGTCTGACCCAGTCATTCCCTGGAGGATGGGTAATGCTCAGTAGCACTAATGTATTGACCGACTGACAATCTCCGCTCTCTCATTTGAAGATGGTGGTGCAACATATCATCTCAGATCCTAATCCAAAACCTCAAATAAATGCTTATCTGGTGTATCTTGCCAGTAAGATGACAATGGCTGTCAATAAAAATTACTGTTGTTTTAATCACTGCATGCAATTCTGCTGCAGTGTAGTTCCTGAGCAGAAATACAGAATAAAGCACTTTTGTTATAGATATCGAGGTTCCTTGTGTCCATATGAATAAAAAGAGTTTTAGTCACTATTTAGCTACAGGAATGTAACAAATCCACAACCTTTTAATTTCCCAGTAGAACGGAACAGATCATTTGAAAACAGTACTCACTATTTTAACTCCTTGATGAGGTTTTTGTGAATCTTCAAGCAAAAATCCTCCACTGCAGTATGACCATCGGGGAGTACAACGGGAGATGTGTAGTCAGGAAGTTGGCCTTTGGGTTTGGTGTAGCTGAAAAAAAACAAAGAAAAGAAAATACCTCAGTCAAATAAATAGGTAGTGGTCTGCATTTATAAAGCAGTTTTCATAAATGTATTTTCTAATAATAAAACATTTCCCATTCAGACAGCACTTCTTCTTTCTTTCTCTTCCCAGTGAAATCCTAAACCACTCTTACATTCGCACAAGCTGGAGATAATCCCACATCTTCTCCAGCAAGTCATCGAAGTTCCAGCGGTGGTGGGCTGAGATGGGAACACAGTGGGCAACCTTGTAGATGACGTCCAGCTCCTCAATAGAGATCTGATCGATTTTATTGAGCACATATATGCATGGTATGTAGACCCTGTGGTGACAAAAAGACACTGTGAGACCCTGTGACTGCACAATCACTTTTTGCTATTTTAAAACT
Source organism: Solea solea (assembly GCF_958295425.1). Classification (NCBI taxonomy): domain Eukaryota; kingdom Metazoa; phylum Chordata; class Actinopteri; order Pleuronectiformes; family Soleidae; genus Solea; species Solea solea. The sequence continues at coordinate 13,597,056 of NC_081152.1, forward strand.
ATAACTGACTTAAAAAAAAATAAGTGTACAGTATTTACACCCACATCATCCCAATTTAGTTGATTACACTGAGGAATAACAACCTCTTAGGTTTCTAGGATAATTAAATAGAGATTATGCATGTCTGAAGAAATTGGAAATACAATTGTAGCAGGAGGCCCGCATCGCACATAAAATGCATTTTCTAATTTGTCTGCATTGGTGTAGAGGGAACTGAAATAAGGTTTCAGTGCTCCATCAGGCCACACCCACCCGCGCATGACTAAGAAGGGCCCATTCTGGCACTTCAGCAGCTTACCGGTTTCCCTCCACCACATCAATGAGGTCATCAGCAGTGCAGTCGCCACGCAGAGTGATATCGGCGTTGTGGATCTTGTACTCTGCCAGGATAGTCTTCACCGTTTCAGCATCCATCTCTGTTTGTGCACACTAAAAATAGATCGAGAGGGGGAGAAGAACAGACTTCATGTCAATCAACACAAAAGAGAGAGAAGATAAAAGAAATAAATACTTCTAACACATTAAGTAAAGTCCAACTATCAGTCAACATAGATGAAGATGTTAGGGTAAACAGGTTCTAATTTCAAGACTATTACTGGCTATTTTTACATTATACAAAAAAACCATCATGTTTTAGCTCACATTAATTAATGTAATGCAGAGTCAATGGTAACCGTTTCAGATATAAAATGAATGCAGCTGTTTTAAAGCAATGATGTTTAATTTCATTCAAGTCCACCAGAGGGCAGCATTGAAAAGGTGTTTCAGTGTTACTAGGGAGATTAGACCTAATGTGTTTTTGGCATCTAAGCCTGCAGATCAGTTCAAAGCTTTAAAAGAGGATAAATGGCTTGGAAAAAAATTATTCACATAATTAAAATGACAGACAGTCATCTACAGACACTTGTGACTCAGATAATGCCATTAAATATATAAAAAAAACTGAAAGTTTGCATTTAAGTGCTGTTGAAACGTACTGTAGTCGTGAAGTTGATGCCTCCTTTGTCCTTCTTCTTGAAACCAATGTTGGGTGGCTGCTTATTAAGTCGGATGCCAAAGCCCTCCAGCTCGTGCTCTATTAGCCTCTTATGAAGAAGAGGCTTCAACACATCCAGAACTATGAGGATTAGGTTGCATGTTCGAGCCACTGAATCAGAAAGGAGCAAACAAACCAGCATTTAGAAAACTGCTAGAAAAACGACTGCCACTTGTTCATATTGCTTTAGCCCTCTTTTTGTGCCTGTATGTAACCACTAAACGCATCTTTACCTGCGATGACCTGTCTGCCTCTGCCCTTGCCATCCTTGGCCCCCTCAATGATTCCCGGGAGATCCAGGAGCTTAAATAGGAAAAGGAAAGGATAAGTGAACCACTGCAGGGAGGAAAAACAATTCATCACACATGTGAAAAAGAATTTCTTAATTACCTGAATTTTGGCACCTTTGTAGCGAATGACTCCAGGTACAGTTGTAAGAGTGGTGAACTCATAGGCAGCAACCTCCGAGTATACACCTGCAAGGTTACTTAGCAGTGTAGATTTCCCCACTGATGGGAATCCAACAAAGCCAATACGAGCATCGCCGGTTTTTGCTACATCAAAACCTGAAAAACAATAAAATCAGAAGCTTTAATAACACAAAATGCTTATTATGATAGTTTAAAGGACAGAAACAGCTTACAGCTGTGTTTGTAATAAACCTACATTTAGAAGCACAGACGTGTCTCTTTTTGGTAACAGTGGCAGAAACAGTTGACTTATGTATTTTCTTGCCACAGTGAGTGCCTAAAGGAAGTGAAATGGTCTTACCCTCTCCTGGTCCACCTCCACCACCTCCCTTTGGTGTGATGAGCTCCCTTCTCAGTTTTGCAAGACGTGCTTTGAGCAGACCCAAGTGGTGAGCTGTGGCCTTATTCTTCTGCGTCCTGGCCATCTATGGATTAACAGCAACATTGCATGAAAGGTATGTAATAAGCAGTGTTTAATTAACAATTAATCATAAGCAAATCCTGAAGCTTAAAAATGTATTTGAGTTCCTTATTAGTTTTCAAAAACAATGTTTACCATAGCAACAAAACAATCTACATCAGGGGCCTTAAACTCAAAATTATCTGAACATCTAGCCTGGTCAGCCAGGGGCCGGTCAAGTAAAAAAAAACAGTTTGGTCAAAATAAAGAATATTAAGGATGATGTTGCACACCATTTCAAAGCTAAAGTGTTGGTTTGGAAGTATTTCTCACAACAAAAAGGACATATTTATGATGCAAAACGAATCTGTAAATGACAAGAATGTAATAAATGTAATCCAATGATTTATTATAATAAAAATATTGTTCAATGTTGGTCAGTTTGCATTATAATTTTAAAATAAGTGCAGGGCATTGACAGTGACCGTACTATGGATTTGCAATATTTAGTATTGCTATTAAGTCTACCTTAATTGTGATATAAACATTCATTGATCCCCATTAAGATTTTCTAGCTCACTTTACTAAGATTATCTGCTTCATACCCCTACTACTCGATGGGCAGACAAATAAGACAATTGTTCAAATAACTGCAACACTTATATTACATTTAAGTGAGTTATTAGTTAAATGTACACAACCATTGACAAAGAGACTAGTTAAAAATCTAAGACTAGTCTCGGTTGGAGTGATATGGCATGCAGTTACTATAGCCGTAAGCCGGTTTAACCTTGTAGCATATATTCTAAAAACAGCTAGAAGAGCGCAACGTCCTCCAGGTTACATATTTTGGGTCAGAACATATACATGTTTTGGTAAAACGCTATGACTTGTCAAACATATTTAAAACGCGAAAGATACGCATGTGCGAGGCCCAGCTGTGGGAACTAGCGCCATCAGCTAGCGCTTAGCTAAAACGTGACTGATTAATTGGGCTGCTTTTTCTTGTCTCCTGTTCACTCACCTCATTTTCAATCTCCGCTATTTTGGCGAGTATACTCATGGTGATTCCTGTCAACAATCGGCGCTTCCGAAACGAAATGGGAGGATTTAATATGCAAGTTAGCAAAGTTAGACTTGTGTTTAGCGAGCACACGTAGCGCCACACCACGCACAAGTACCGCTGTGCGCGCTTCTTCGCGGTGTATCTCGCGAGAAAAATGCTTGGGGTCAAAAACGTTATGCCCAGTGATATGACTCACAGGAAATTAGGTTCAATTTACAATATGACCATTATTATGACAAGAAAGTTACTATTATTTGCATATTCCACATTTTTCAGATTTATTGTTTACTATAGGACACAGTAATGCGTTTGTCCCTGTATAATTTTACATCAAATGATCACAGAAAGACCGTGTTATGTTAATTTCTCCAGAGATGCAGTTGTTGTCTGGGTATTTCTTTATATTCAGTACTTGCTTTAAGATGTGTGTAATCTACCTTGCCTGCTTTTGATCTGAAGACCTTTGATCTTTATTAATTTTCTATGACAAAAAATTGTCATAGAAAAAAAAATTACATAGTTCAAAAAAGTATGTTAGTTAGTTGAAAGTTGAAGTAGTTGTTGAAATGCAGTTGAAGAAAGGAAGAAACACAGAGCAACCAGGAACATGTATACCATAGTTGGGGATGTTTAGCATTTAGGTGACTTACATGTGACCCAAAGACTCCAATACCAAATTTGTATGACTACCCTAAACAAAAAGATCACATCTTTTTTTTTATTAGATTCAATTGATTGCATATTATATTTTACATCATGTTTGGATTAACACCTTTCATGTCAGGTGACACTGAATCCAAACCATTGCCACAGGCTGTTCTCACATTACCAGGCAATATGTGGTCTTAGATTGGATATATAACACATGACCATGCAACATGTTGTGTTCTGTTGTGTTCTGGCAGCACAGCAAAGCCAAACAACAATGGAGGAGAGTGTGTGCATGTGAGCCATTTTAGAGGACAGTTAAGTTCACCTGACAGTCAGATGCAAGGTGAATGAAATCCGTGACAAATCAGAATTGACCACTGCTGCTGGTAATGTGAAAGCAGCCAAATTGTGCTACTACCTCAGACAAATCGGACACATTTTAGAGCTTTTATTTTGTTATTAGGGCCACCTGGTGGTGGACGTTGTTGTTGCCTCTCAACGAGAGGATAAATCCTGGTTTGACCAAAAATTAGTGGTTCCAGTTTGTATGTTCCACTCGTGTGTGTGTGTGGGTGGATTCTCTGCAGGTATTCTCAGTCGTGACAGACATGCAGATTAGAGATGTCTAAAAAGACAGTTGGGTTAACATCTCTAATCTGCATTTTTATTTTTTTTAACTGAAATGTAGTGCTTCTTGTATTTTAAATTTTGTATGTGCAGTACAGTACCTAATTGTATATAAAATTTACTTCATCATCTATCCATCTTCTACAGCTTTATCCTCCAGGTGTGCTCCAGCTGACATAGGGCGAGAGGCGGTGTACATCCTGGACAGATCACAGGGCACCATGACAAACTTCATTTAAAAAAATTCCACTACAAACTAGTGGTTAGCACTCTCGCCTTGCAGCGAGAAGACCCGGGTTCGAGCCCCGGTTGGAACAAGGGCCTTTCTGCATGGAGTTTGCATGTTCTCCCCGTGTGTGCGTGGGTTCTCTCCGGGTACTCCGGCTTCCTCCCACAGTCCAAAAACATGCAATGTGGGGATAGGTCAAATTGGACACTCCAAATTGACCATAAGAGTGAGTGTGAGAGTGAATGGTTGTTTGTCTCTATCTGTGTGTGGCCCTGCGATGGACTGGCGAACTGTCCAGGGTGTACCCCGCCTATCGCCCGATGTAGCTGAGATTGGCACAGCACCCCCCGCGACCCTCTCGTAGAGGATAAAGCGGTAGATGATGACTGATGATGATGACACTACAAACTATTTCAGCTTCTCACAACAGAAATGACTCAGGCCTGTCAAACTGTATATTTTTTATTATTTAATTGTTTATTGTTTAAGTCGCATACAGTATAATCTCTCATTGGTTTCTATGTTGCAGAAGTTTGTGGACTGAACATCTGGGATTTTGTTGACCCTTTGGTCGGTATTTAGGTTGGTGCGTTGTGGCTGATTTGATGAGATTTGACCACCCGATCTCCTTTGACCCGGGATGTACTACAGTATTATAAGGTGAAACTTAATTTCTAAAGGAGTTATTAAGGGCCACATCAGGGCTTCTCACACAGTTGATATGGGAAAAACAAATCTTTCAAGTGCTTTTAAAAGTAAAATAAAATGTATTAGAATGATTTAAATAAATAATTAAAATATATTGCTTTGCTTTTTGATATTACATTTTTTTAAAACTACCCCCTTCCAGCACAGCCCAGGGTGTTATTTAAAGCATGTTATGTAAAACTTTAATGCAAGCTGAGGGATAGTGAGAGTTTAAAATCTGTTTCGAAGATGACGTCAGGAGAAAAGTTTACGAGTGTTTATGTTTCTCAACTCCAGTCCAGGGATTATGTAACCAAATGCTAGACATGCTGAAAAGGTCATTTCTTACATCTCCATTGTTGTTTGTTTCTTTGTAGGAGGTGTGCTTGTCCTCATGAAAATATACAAAAATAGGCATTTTCTTTTTAAAAGGTAGACATGGTCTCTGCAAGTTGTTGTTCAGCATTTCTTGTTGCTCACTTGGGATGAAAGGGAGCATAAATAGCACAGGAAGGATGGGGACAGGAGGTGAGACACAGCATGACAAGGGGGTGATTACAGATTTTATGAACACGCAGTACATTTCTGCAGATTTCTGCAGGTCCAAGTTAATGCTTTCTTGTAAACAAAACAAAAAAACGAAAAACAGAAGGAAGGGCTTTGACTTGAGTCATCGACGTTAGTCACATTGAGAACTGACAAGAATAAACCCATGCCCAAACATCTCAAATGTTCTTCTTTTAATGAACAACGCATCTTTATATCATATGTCAGTCAGCATTGAAGTGCATTGGTTAAAAATTAAGTGCAAGTACAGATTTTAATGCATTCACTTTGACTAGAGGAGTAAATTATTTGCATTGTCACCCCCAAAATAGTCATTCTACAGGGCCACTCTGCAAAAAGAAAACTGCTATAGTTGATGCTGTTTCTAACCTAAAAGATATATGTTTTTTTTCCCGCTCCTTTCAAGCCTTTTAAGTTATCTCTGAGTGACAGTGTGTAGTAGTGAATTTCATCTGCCTTAAATTCTGCCTGCTGTCAGTTCACTCCAGGCCATCAATCATAGCATTTTTCCTCACCATTGTTGACTGATCCCTGACTGATTTCTCAGCAGTTTCTTAGTTTGCTTTGAGGGACACTGAAAGTGAATCAAGCCTGCAGAAGCACAAAGTCTGTGAGAAGCACTATTTTAGTGCAATAGTTTCACACTGGTTAACCTTGCCATCTAAACCTGGCTACCTCTGCATAGAGATGGAGAAGAGTTCTTATCACAGCCCCATCGATAGGCCTTAAAGTTTTTACTGAGAGAAGCGCCATTATTTGAGGTCTTGTCACCAGAGCAAGGATAACAACATCTTTTGAGGTAATAAAAAACAAATAACAGCATGAAGTTATCCTTTAAAATGCATTGTCCCCAGTATCTTGGATTCTGTCATCAGAATTTGGATAATACGTATTGAAACCATAAGGCTTTACGATAAATGCAACTTGGCCATATGATGGCAAAAGTCTTCAGTGGAGGCATTCCCCTTGGACTCTAGCTGCTCTCAGAGGAGGTGGGTGGTGCAGTGGAGGACGACCTCCGCCGGGACACCGACTGTGAGCGCTCAGGACTGTGTTTGTCATAAGGCTGGAGCTGCACCTCCAGGAAGTCCCTGTGCTGCTGGCTGATGATCTGGCTAATGAGTCCTGGCAGAGCCTGCAAGTTACTTAGTAGAGTCTCAAGCTTTGTCTCCAGCAGGGCGATCCTCTTCTCCATGTCCTCGCCTCGCTCATTCAAGTCCGAAATCATGTCATACATGATGTTCTGAGTCTGGAAGAAGAGAGACGAAACACACTTAAGATCGTCTACCAATGGGTGGTTATCGCTGATAATGGACAATCTGAAAATTCTGTGTCCAAATTTAGCAAACAGATGAAAGATACAACACATAAGCGTCATTGACACATCAGTAAAAGTGTAACATCGTCTGAAAAGTGGAAGAAAACAATTAGAAGAAGAGTATTAATATACAAAATTATTTTCTTCATTATCTGACACAAATATTGAATGCCCTAATTGAGTTTCAGTACTCACATGCACCTATTTTACCAACTTTTTCGTGTGAGAGATGAGGACAAAATCCACAGCAAAATAAATTCAAAAGTTTGAATTGAAGTTTTTCTGTTGCTGAGCTGAAACATTTCATGTATACTATATAAGAAAAAGGTTTGGTGATTGTTGAGACCTCATAACACATTTAGATTGTGCTGTGGATTTCACCCCGACATTACTAACTGTACACTGAAACAGCTTTAAGACGGTGTCACCTTATGACCAGTGCAAACCAGTGTATATTCATTTAAAAGCTGACAAAAAATAATGTGCGTTATCAACATGAAAACGCAGCTTTTATTACTAATTCCTGTCATGGAGTCTTTGGAGTGTTATCTATTGCAGCGACTGTCCCATTGTCATCCACATTTGGACTAATGAATCAACACCTCTCAAGAGTTAACAATGTTTCCACGCGAGTCTTGAGCAGACAGGAAAGGTGCCTGCTGACTTTGCATGGTATTTTTTTTTCTTTTCTCTCTTTTAATGCATCACCCATCTGCTCAGAGACTTGAAAATTCACTGCGGCTGCAATTTTAGAACTTCCAAGGTTCAGTCTTCAAATTAGTCAATGGCAGACTAAAGAATCTTTGTCACACGAGGCATGAGGAGTGGGAGCTCTGCTGCTGGAGGGCGGTCTCTGAGGTATTATTCAGTGGAGGACTAAATATCCTTCACAGTGCAGAGGAGGTGCCATCCATCACTTACCTTGTCTCCTTCTGATTTAAGGCCAGAATTATGGGGTAGGTTGTTTATGTGAATCACTGAAGGTGCACTGATGCACTTCAGCCTGAGAGCTAATCTCGTACTGAATTTCTGTGAAGACTTGTCGGTGGGTTAGAAATTGACTGAAGCATTTAAGCAGGTTGTGTATGACGAAATACTAATTACTTTATACTTATACCACCACTGAAGCATTTTCACATGTCCCTCGTCAAAATTACAAACCGTTTGGGACAAACGCCATAATTGGCTTACCCACCAAATGTTATTGTTATTTTAAATTATTTTACTGTGTTTTAATTGTGATAGAGATAAACTAAGATAAAAGTATATCTCTGCTGCGATACAAATATCTGAAAAAGGTGAAGTGGTGAGGTAGAGAAGTGATGATGGAAAGCAAAAAAAAATAGAAAAGAAAAATGTTCACATTTTTAGAGTCAATATCGCTGTATAAACTCATAGAGATGAAGCCAAACACCTCTTCCAATTAATGAGGTTAAGGAGAGGAAAGTTAAGAGATTTGTAGCAAATAAATAATTAGCCAACATTTCCAAATGATATATGTGTCAAAGAAGTTCCCCCCAGCAAAAACTAATTTAATCTCTTTAATTTATAGAAAAATAACTATTGTATTCCGTTTTTGCGTCATGTCTGCGTCAGTGCCAATGGAATTAATGAAAAAATGCATCCAAATCCCTCCCATTGTGGGTCAATGTGGATACTCAGGGCGGAAGTAGGAAGGTCGAATTTTGACCTGGATGTCAAACGTTTGTGGAAACGCCCCCAAATCATTTCAAAGTAACACAAATGCCGCTATATTAGCAAAGAACAACAAAGATGTGGACTGAGACGTGAGTGATATAACAACAAAGGTAACATTTGACGTCGCTGTGTGAAGAATTGAACACAGTTTTTTTTACTGTTTATAGCTGCCGTAAAGTGAGTATTTTTGTTTTTGTTTTCTGTGGGCTCTCTGTTTTGTTGTTAGCATGACGTTTGTGAGCATGCGCTGTGTGTTGCTGCTGTAGCTGCCATAGCTACGTTGTTTAGGGTAAACACGTTTTTAAATAGATGTTAAGCAGAGTTTCTTCCTTATTTAATTAGTTTGTAGCTTGTCCACTGACAAACTTAAGGCGTGAGTGTGATTTCTTTGAAAAAGAGCCAGGTTTGATTTTAAAGAAGGAAAGAAAATGGAAAAGTAACAGGCATTGTCTACATGTTAAACTGTACTAAATCAAGCCAGGGCCAAATCTGTAACATGAAACAATGACTGCAACTAACGATTATTTTCGAAATGGATTAATTGAGTAATAGTTCAGAAAAAAATTCAAAATGTTTTGATTTGATGTCTTGTTTTTTCACAAACCAAAATTATTTAGTTTTAACAATTTCGTTGTCATATGGAGCAAAGAAAGCAGGAACTATTCACATTTAAGAAGCTGAAAAATTCAATTAATAGATTATCAAAATAGTTGACGATTAATTTAGTAAGGGATTCATAATCGTTGCAGCCCTGATGTGATGGCGAGCAAGACATGAGGCAGGAGTACATCATGAGGAAACATATTCCATAATACAATTGATGCAGCAGGAATATAACACAGTTTATTAGTCTATTCATGTACATAATCAACCTTCAACCTTTAGGAGAAGAGAAAAGGACAGAAGAGGAGAAGAGATGATTCAACATGCGGCGTGGGTGAACAGGTTTTCAAATGTAGGACATGTAATTCATTTAATGGTTATAAAATGCAGTGATAAAATACTATATTTAACAGTCTATGGCTTCAATTACTCTCATTAAACAAAAAAGCCCAGTACTGAGACGCACAGTGCAGTGTGTCTCAGTGCGTGAACCTCTTTCAGCTTCTTAAGGGGGACATGCCAGAAAAATTTCACATTGCACTGCAGTGGCGATGCAGCTGCCATTGGTATGTTCAACTCCATTTAGCTCCATCTTTCCACAAAGAGCATAAGCAGAGTGAAGCAGCACTGCCCCCTTGTGGCCCCAGACTCTTATAACAATGAGTAAAGAGCCAGTTTATCGACTGTCACATCGCAGCTCCATCTACTGTTTTTGCAGCACCAGGTGATTGGACAATATTAATGTATACCTTTCATGACACGCTGGCCTGAATCCACTTTGACTGTGGTGGATTCCTGAATGTCAGAAGAACCCTCTGCCTTTTTTCTCCTCTCTTTTTCTGTCTTTAATTCTGGCTGAATCATCAGATTGCAGTGTCTCCCTTCCCAGGTTACTGTTTTTGCTGTGTCAGGCTGGCGCACTGCCTGGTCTTTCCCTAAGGTTTGTCAACTTCTGTTTAGTGCATCTGGAGACAAATATCAGAGAATGTAGTAGGTGGAAAAACTGCACTGGCTGTTCAAGTATACACAAAAGTGTTTTGTTGTAATTCTCATTTGGTAATTCTCTGTGGAACACCTCCTGGAGATAGTAGTTTTAACTGTGAAATAAAGATAAAAACGTTATTATTTCATACTCAGATGTTTCAAACCGCAGGTGAGAGCAGTCAACCAGAAGCATCACACAGATTTATTTTGATCACCATTTTGAAAAGCCTGTCTGTTTATTTGACACCTGTAGACTTTGGTTATATGAGAAAGTACAGCTGCTTAAGTGAATGGACCGGCATGCATTGCATTGAATTCAATCACACAAGAGGAAAAAGCTCAACAGGATGGTTTGTCTGTCCTAATGCACAATGCAGCAGTAGACTGTTAGTCTAGCTTACCTTAGCAAGGTCCACTAGAGAGTTTGCTTGGTCATTCAGCTTGCGTTGCTCCATTTTAACACTTCTCAATCTGAACACAAGACCATTCAGAATCCAATAAATGAACGCTATCAGAGGTTTTATTTAGTATTATTATTTTTTTTAAAGAAATGTGTGCACACACAAAGGCATACACATGGAGAACACTCCTATAGGACATGCACAAGATGTGTGTAGAGAATGCAGGGATTGCAGGGGTCAGTCTGTTTGGTTGAGCTGCATGCAAGTGGAAAGGAAAACCACGCAGGTGGGGGGAGAGCTGCCACTGGAGAGAGAATGACAACAGCTCTGCTCAACCAATACATACAACCAAACTAAAGGGATGAGTCATAGCAGATCGCCTGTGCAGTGTAAATTGCTGTTATGAAATACTATAACTGCATGAAGTGTCTGATTATAAAACACCAAAAAAGGCCCTTTCTGTTCTATTGTTATGGATGTTCAAGACACAAATGTCACAAAATGTGACATCATTTGAAAAATATCAGCACATTATGCCAATTAAAATAATCTTTTTAATTGAAGCTGGTATCAATAAGTCATTGTTCCTGTGGCAGTTTTCTTGTGAGATAAAAATATTCTCCAATTTATTTTTTACCACCCTAAAAATCCCACCTCTTAAGTTTAAACATCTCAGCTACTCCATAGAACATGCCTTAATAATTCACATTTCCAGTTTAATTAGGCTTCTGAAGCCTATTTTTTTATCTCTTCGGGGGCTCGAAAACAGCAACTGTGCAGTATTGTAGAATGTCGACTACGCATGGTTTAAAAATATTACACAAGTGTGAGTCACTATCACTGGCTAAATTACTCTGTAGCCTAGGCACAAAAGCAGCAAGTTTGTCAATGTTTAGATTTAAAAAAACAAACAAAAAAACCCCGATAAAACTAATGATAGCAATATTAAAAAAACAATCAAGTAACAGAGTCATAAATATGCATGGTGGGGCATCTGGGGAGTGGACTAATTAGCCGAGATTCACCCATTCTCATGCAATGCAGGATCATTTATCAGTTCACTGAGGACAGACAGATGTTGAGCGAAGATGACAGGTTTAGACCAACAGAGGGTGCAAAAGGAGCCACTAAAGTAAACTACAGGCAAAGGGAACATGTCCTGGCAACAGAGGACCCAAATGATTGCACAGAGCAGACTCTGGAGACAAGTACAGCATACTAAACATGTTTTTTTTTTTCTTATTTCATTAATTAAGGAAGAGAAGAAAAGGGGGTTATCTAGGATATAATGTCTAAAATGACGAAAAGACGAGAGATATTCAATGTTTAATGTTATTTTTTTTTTACTTAATGTAAGACCTGTACACATTTCCCAATTGGATGACCAGGTGCTGTTAAATAAGGTCAAAGCACAGGGCAGCTTGAGGTCAGAATGAGGATGCCTTGTCTTTTATGTTCCATGCGTCTCCGTTTGTCACTTAATCACTCTCGTGGGCAGGTCTCCCTTTTGAATGGACGCTCTGAATCCGTTTGCTATTCATCAGGGGGAAAACAGCTACGCTAAGCTTTTCACTACCTCAGTAAATCTGCTCTGGCAATCTCAGTTAGTGCTCGGCTGTAATTCCTACTTTCACGACTTTCTTTGTCACGACCTCCGTTTACCTCATCGTGGAAAGACATGCTAATTTTTCCTCAACGTAATGGACAGGGTGGTCACTCTACAGTCCTGCTTTTTCTTCTTTTTTTTTTCTTAACCCTCTGTCTCTGCTGTGAAAGCTTCACGCTGTCGGTTACAATTGCAGCCTCTCGGGCACAAGTGAGATTGTACGGAGGCTTTACCCTGACCTTTCTCTCAGGTCACTTTCCTGTTTCAGTCCACTGATCTCCGAGGTAACAAGCACTCCTTCTTCTCACCATGCACGCCTCCCACTTTAACCTTGTGGATGGAGAGGGACAGCATTCCCACAGGGCAGGAGATTGTTAAACTGTACTGGCTGCGACGCTTGACTTAACGGCTGTTATGGCCCACAACATACTGCGACATCTTGCTGGGTGATGTGGTGAAGAATGCACCATCTAGATAAACCGTGCGAGTGTTCCAGTTGTGTCTGACTGTCACTAAATCTGCAAATTCCTCTGAGTGCAGGGATGCATGATATCTCTATGTCCTTCTCATTATGCTGTTTACAAGCCGTGGCAACACCAGATCAGCATATTTGCCTCTGTGTCATCCAACAGAGAAATGGAGGAAATGCGGCTGCAAATGTAGTAACAGGTGTAACAATGGTTCCACACACCGAAAGACGACCCGGAGCCCTGATCCGCATGAGCATGGCCACTAAGTTTAAATAATATCATGAGTTGAAGGAAATTATAAATGGTATACTTGTGCTACTGCAGGTCTTGAGTCCTGTAGAGCTCTCGTCGTCATCCTTCGGTACGTGAAAGCACAGTTGATTGGAGTTTAATCAGTGGCTTTCTGATTAAAGATCAAATTCTCATCACATCCATGCAGAAATGGAAAGAAAAACACCCTCCATCACCGATAATTGAAATTCACTTATTATGCATTTGTGGGTGTGTTCACCAAGGTGTGATAGGTGCTCGTGCTGTTTGTTTACAGTTGGTTGATTGCAACATAAAAATGCTGGAGAGTGAATGTGAGACCGTAGTGTGTGTGTGTTTTTTTTTTAATCAAATTAACCTGCAACAAACCCTTTTATCAGTAGTTGGAATTAATGTGGCAGCGCGGTGTTTGTGTCGTATGAAGCAGCATTTCTGTGGCATGAATTTCACTTATCAAATGAGGGAGTGTAATTTTTTTGGTCACATTATTGGGTTCAAGGACAAGCTCTCGTTTGGCATGCACACAACAGGTCTATAACTACATGTGAGGCGAAGACTTACTTTCGAGCTCTATTGCATTGTGTGGACACAAACAGGAAAAAAAGGAAACATGAAGTAGACAAATGAATTATTACAACATCAGAGAAACATGTTCAGATGGCAAAAAACCTGCTTTCTAAAGTCTGGCTGCTGTAACCCTCATCATTACACTGCCACCTCTCCTCCACCTCCTCCTCTTCTCCAACAATTCTGCTTTACTCATGTCTTCTTGCAAACCGGTGTGTTATCTCTGCATTTGGACCATTTCCTGCAGCCGCAGCTTAGCTCGCACTCCTATTCTAATCCCCCTTTCTTCTCACTAGTGCCTGTTATCAGTAATACCGTCCAGCCGTCCTCCTTAACATCTGTGAACACTCACCAATGAAGACAGTGCCTCACAGCGTCTATGGTCCCGTTTATTGCCTCTTAACACCTCGCATACTTCAGTGTAAGTGATGCTGACATGAGTTTTCCACACTGCCTTCTTGACCAGAGGAAACGGGTCAGACATAATCTGATTTGATGTTTTGATATCACCTTATGGCACATCAAGGGCAGCTGTTTAGAGCCTCCACTTGAAAGAGGTGCGCAAAGTAAGGCAACTTCCTATTATTATAAAAAAATCATTCTGAATTCAGTTTTTTCTAGGGCATCCTGCACACAGGCTACAGGCAATGTGAAGCACACACATTCCTTATAAAACAACAACCCAGTCGCTATTGTACATTTCTGCAAACCACAGATATGTGAAGTTTATTTCTATACATGCTCATATCAGTGTGTTTTAACCGCTTGTGGTGTTTTTTTTAACAAAAAAATCATACATTTTTTATTTAATTAACTATATTATGCAGCAAATATGTTTATTTCACTTTCATGGAGTGACATTGCTTAGAGTAGACAAATGATCATGGTGTTGCGATTACATCTCTAAAATGTCACCTCCTTCAGCAATCATACCATGGGAAACACAGTTGACTGACTGCTTGCACCAATACAGAGAGAGAGAGAGAGCGGTTGTGTAATTCAATGCTGCACACAACCTGAGTGATTCCTACAGTGTGTGGAAGTGATGACTGACGAGCTGTTAAAGACAGCTCATACCTTGACAAAAATGTGTGATTTGTGATGGGATTTTGATTCCTCGACACTCAAAAATCTCACAATATACTTTGAGACCGGTTACTTACTGGCCAATGCCTAAAAAGCTTTAGGCACAAAAAGCTCACAAAATGTCACAACATCCTCTCCAAGAAAACAATTTGTCTTTAGGTGCAACATCACCACCGACACCTCCTTTTCCAGGTGACAGTTTAGCCTCGAAAATGTCATCATAATGATATGACACGACAACAATATGGAGTTTGCCATTTTGCCAAAGTTTCACATTCAAGCATTTATTTCCAATGACTCGCTGAACTTCAGAAACGCGTCTATGCAATGTGGAGTTGTCACACAAATGTAACGTTACCTATGGTTTGCAGAAAAGTATAATAGTTCAGTTAATTCTCCGGGAAGACACATTTGTGACAGGAGAATGTTGACACCGTACCGAGTATCTGTCCTTGCACACAGAACAGGATGATATTTCCCCCAAAATCTGGTCCTTTAGAGATTTCCATTATTAGGCTGTCCTCAAACTAGAGGTGGACATGAGACATTGTCCCCACTGCTACAAATTGCCTGAATATGGCAACAAGGACATAATGACTCGACAAAGCAACCTTGAAAAAATGCTTCATGGTTTAATGGCCCAAAATGTGGATGTTGGTTGCAGCAGCAGACGATTTGTGTTTCTTCACCTTTGTTATTTAAACTCTTAACTGTCCATACAACATAAATGTATGTTCAAAGGATTCATGAGCAAATCAAAGTTGTACACAGGAGACCACAACAATCCATATACATACATAAAACCACAAAACCAAACAGCGCACAAAAAAAGGGGGGGGGGGGGGACAGTTTACTAAAGCATAAAGCCGCATTATAACAAAATCACTCTGCTTTAAAGACAAATTAATGCAGGGAAACACACCACAAGATTAGATGTGCATGTAAGCACTGTAGGTTGAAGGAAAAACAAGTGTGAGGTGAGGCTGAAATCAATAGTGGTTGGAGTTAGGTAGCACTTTAAGTCATCCTGAGGGACCCGCTAAAAGACGAGCTGACAGGTAAGTGTCTGACCAACGGCTAGAGAAGTAGAAACCCACATGTATCAGCCCTGAGGTCAGCCTGACATCTGACTCACAGCAAAAGAGACACGCAAGAGCCATTCTGACAGCAAAAGGTGGAAAAGAGAGAGAGGGAGAGAGAGATCAATATCATACTGATGTGAATTCTGTAAATTCAGGTGGATATAATTATTGTTTTTTCCCTTACGAGTATGTGTAAAAAAAATGAGGCTATTGAAAGACCAAGTGTTTCCAAAGTAACCATGTTTCCCAAAGCAGTTTTACAGAGATAATGTATAAGTATTAAGTAGGGCTGTTTTTCTTCAGAATAGCAAAATATCTCTACTAGAAAACAGTTTCTTGTTTTCTGCTCATGAAGAAGTTTAACTTTTACTAAGGAGGTACAATCCCTCACATCACCCTTCCCTTCCAAGTGTTTTGGAGAAACTATGTAGCCTTTAGTTAGCACCAAAACCCAAAAAATGTTCAGTTTCTTTGTCCATTGAGGGCTTTTGTGAAAACATGGTGGACTAAAATGGTGGCCTCTGCAGAGCTGACCTGGCTCATGATATAAATATAAAAAGGCTTATTCTGCGGCTATGAAAAACAACAATTCATACAATCAGGCTATTGTACATTAATATAAAAAAAAATCTACTACAGTAAAAAAAGATTACAACAATCTCTTGCATCAGTGATTAATATTTCAATGAATTCAGTTCCTTATACCATTCTTGATGATGCTGAATATAGAGGCCAACTCTTTACCCCAACTGCAAATGCAAAGTTAGTCAAGTAAGACATGATGATGATGTACAAGATCCTTCAACAGTATAAGCACGTTTTTGCTACAGGTGTCAAACAATTCAGAGTTCAGGTTTGTGTTACATCGCTGCAGAAGCGTACACAAAACACTGCTGGATGAGGCGGTGATATGAAACCAACATGAGCGGCAAGGCCGGGGGTTATCGGTCGGGTACCTACTGGTGAATGGCTTGGAGAAATTTCCTCTGATGCTTCCTGACTTTGGCGTGGTCCATCTTCCTCACCAGTTTAGTGTTCTTGTAAATGAGCCACGTCTCCCTGAGAACGTTCGCAGCTGTGTTTTTCACCTGTGGTGACAAAGCAATTAGACGCGTTTTACAAGAGCACAGATGTGTGAAAAATATCGGTGGAAATCGAATGCCTTCACTTACTCTTTTTGTTAGCTGGGTGTCCATCATAAAATTGTGGACATGTTTTTCAGCTTTGGTTAATTCCAGTTTCTTTGCGACCACAGCTACGACCAAAGCCGTGCAGCCAGCACCCTGCAAAACAACAACAAGACTTTTAACTTCGGTCCAGGGAGGAGCTGATGTGATACTCAGCACCAGTATCGGTCAAAATCAGTGGATAATGGAAAGAGAAAACACTAAGCAAAAGCTAACCCTAAAAGCAAAGACTGTGAAAAATATGAGCTTTTTACTTCTTCATTTAGGACTGGACTATTTATTATACAGTTGCTACCCTATGTTTTTGAAATAGCTGAATAGCTTGTTATGGCTAGGTGGTAAATTTGATGGTTTAAAAGATGTAATACTCCTTGTGCTAAGTTTGTAGTTTGACTAAGACTACCCCAGTATACAAGCACAAGTTGGTTTATTTATTGAAGTGTGTCCACCTTCACTACGCTAGTTGGCGATACACCCCCTTTTCGCTTGTTAGTATGAGGCGGTTTCCAGATTTGCTGGTGGCTAGTTTTTAGCACACCGAGTAGGGTTGCCAGCCTCCTGATAAGAAAACAAGGAATGGGTTGTACAGTACTGTTTACACATTGCACCCCATTTTCTGTTGGATAGTAATGACTGAGCTACAGATCCAGAGGGCCTGACAGCAAGAGGCACTTTTTACATTCCCCTCATACAAAGTGCACAATCTTCATTCGTGGACTAATCTGTAATTTTTCTGTCATGGTTTTGCACTGACTTGATAATCAAAATATAAAGAACAAAGTGTTCCTTATCTGTTCAATACGGAACACGTCGTTTATCTTTCAAATAAGGAACAAATCCTCAATTTACAGAACGGTTGGCAACCCTCATGTCGAGAGTTTTTCTACCCTCCATGAACTTTAAAATATTAAATTCTTTAAGCTGAGAATGCATCAAACCTGTCTCCTTGTAGGTCCAAAACCAGTTTTTGTCGCTGTTGTGTTATTCTCTCGTCTACTGGCTTTTTTGTTTTATTGTGGATTTAAGCGGGGGATGGAAACTGTGGTGCATGCTCATAGCACCCAGGCTGGCTAAAGTCTGAATCTGGTCTGACCGTAGGTACACTTGCAGTTGTAGCTAATTTTACAGTTCTGGTCTTAGTCAAACTAACACATTAATTAGTTTTTTCCTAATGTCATGTAAACGCACTGTATCAAACTAATATCGCTAGTTAGTTGAGTGGTGATATTGTTATGGCCCTCTTTACTTATCTCATTTGCTTGTCGGCTATTTTTGCAATATATAAATTAAATGAATTATTAGACAACCTTTGATGTCTCCAGTTAGTTTTTCAGTGTTTTTACAGACTGAAAAGGAAAAAAAAATAAAAATCAGTTTATCTCACCATGATGCCAGTCAGGAGGCAGACCCCTTTCCCACAGTATGTGTTTGGAACAATATCTCCATATCCAATGGTAAGAAACGTGATTGAGATCAACCACATGGCTCCTAGAAAGTTGCTGGTTATGTCCTGGTTGTCATGGTACCTGTAATAAATAATAAATGCAGTATGTTCACAATCATCCATGTGCCTGCAGAAACCTCTGTATACTCAAGCGTGTCCTACAGGACCCATTTTTGTTTGTTACAAATAAGATCAGATTAAATACTGTAGGACTGTTCTTACAGCATGTGTAAATCTTTCTAGCTTGAAGCTCAGATGCAGAGCGAGCTTAAAGTGTGTGTACACTATCTATTTTTATGCCTTATCTATGTTTAATGCTTGTAGCACAGCATAGCGTGAGAAACTGATCCAGGCACCTCTCGCAGGCTCGCACAGTCCATGCAGCAATGATCCACAGCGAGATGGTGAAGACCAGCAGCACGGTGCCGGGACAGATGGTCATGAGGGTCTTCATCACAAAGCGTGTGTTAAAGTTAATTTTGTTGAGTGCTCCGATGCTGCGGGAGGAGGCGTCCGTGAAGAGCTTGCTGTGCAGCAGCATGACACGAGCGATGAGGTACAGCCGCAGGAACATAGGTATAGACAGGATGATGTCCACGTCTGCATCTGTCTTTGATGGCACATAGGAGTATGCCAGGCGTGCGGTCCAGGTGAAGGTGTAGTTCCCTGGGATGGGGTGGATTGCGCACACCAGGATCTCCAAGCAGATGAAGAAGATGCGCTCATATGTCATGGCTATCCTCCAGTCATCAGCTGCGTTGTCCACCATAAATAACTGCAAGGAAAGGGCACAGTGAAGCTGATGGAGGGTAAAAGCTAGCTCACATTTTCATCATGGTGACACAGCAGGCTATAGGAAATCATTAAACCCATTACACAATAAGTCACAAACAGCCCAGAGTCATTGAATTACGTTCCTCTGTCACCGCTGTCATTTCCTCCCTATTTATGAAAAGCTAAGAAGGAGAAAAATTAAATATCAAACCTTTGATTTTAGAAAAAAAAGACTATATTAATTTATTCAGGTGAGAAAGAGAGTAAAGGAAATTTCAAACGTTTCAAGTCTTCAATTTTCTTTTTCATATAAGTGAAATTGATGGAAAATAACAGAGAAGTTCAGAATCAAAATTTGAGCAGGCTGACTGATACATGTGTGAGTTGTTCTGGTTCACTTGAACCAAATGTCAAAATACGCATCACCTCGGGCTTTTCTAATAGAATAAACCATTAATCTGTATAATAGATAAAGTGATAATGACAATAATTGGTTGCATGTCTACTCGAAATATTTAAAAATTGTAAGAATTAATGGTTACAAAAAATAAATAGCAGAGCTCATTATTTTTGATAATTGATCTATTTATTCTATTATTCTATAGATCTATTTATTATTTCTTGATTAGTCGTTTAGTTTGGTTCAAAAAAGTATCAGAAAATGTTGATCGATGTTTCTTGAAAATGTGTTTTAAAAGGCCTTATTTTAACCCACAAACAAATTATTCACTTTTAATGTTGAATATTGAAGAACCCAGAAATGATCCCATTTAAGAAGTTGTAAGATCAATTCTCAAACCAATTAATCGATTATTAAATAGTTGGAGAATCATTTATTAATCGTGTTATAGTTGCAGGCCCTTCTTTCTCCCACTGCGTTACGCTCCCTGCATAAAAAAAAAACCACCAGTAAGTGCTGTATTAGTGGCACACAGAAGCTTTTTCATCTGCCTCAAAGTGAGATGAGAACATCTGCTGCCTCCACATTAGCATTAGGCTGTGATCACCTGGCCACCCTGACCAGAAGGTAGGCCATTTCACTGGGGACCTCAGCAGAGTGGGTGGATTTCAACAGCCCCTCATCACTCTTCTCCACCCCGCCCTCTGTCATTGTACTGTAGTTTCCTCACATGGTCACCACTCCTGCTGCTGCTGCTGCTGCTGCTGCTGCTGCTGCTGCTGCTGCTGCTCCCTCCTCCTTCATCACTTTTCCATCCAATCTACAGTTATCTCCGCTCAGAGGATTCACTGCTGAGTGTATTCACCCCGAACTAACAGCTGAGCCTGTGTCTGCCGTCGCCGGGCCTCCTCGTGGTGTTCGTGGCCGCAGATCTACTTCCTCAATCTCGCGCCTCACATTTTTATTGATATTTACCAGGGCCAGTTGCAGATGCTATTAGCTTTTCCTACATTTGTCAAAAAATTCCCTTTTCTTGACATCATCCCACGCTGATTTCCCTCTACAGCTGCTCCTGTTCTTTGCACTCAATCACCTCAAGGTCCTCTGTATACCGGCCATCACAACTGGCAGTAGATATTTCTTATGATGTTGCTGTCAGCAAATTCAAGTGAGGTTTCCCTGAGGGCTGTGTGTGTGTGCCTTTATAAATAAGAGTAAAGGAAGGCTGCACGTTTGCCACAAAACCTCTCTCACATGCTTGGCAATAGATTAAATAGTAATGCTATGGTCATATAAGGATGTAATATTATTGGGATACTGTATACTTATTTCCAATGTAGTAACAAGGAAAAAGCTAATGTTTAAGTTAAAAATGTAGATGAACTCAGATTCAGGATTGATACACAGAAATTACAACGGACAGTTTAATTTGTTGTTGTTTTTTGAAAACAACGAATGGAAGAGTTCAATGGACATTTGAAGTTTGTGGACGGTACAAAAATTGCATTTGCAGATATTTTGTTGCAGAAAAAGGGTCTTAAGAGCAATATTTTAATTATTAATGGCCAAGAAGAGTACATTTTGTCAATGGCAGAGAACAAATATTACATCCTATTATGGCTTGATGTAATATTTGACAGACAGTAGATCCGTCAGCTGTCCGTCTTTTTCTTTTATGAAAAAGAAAATTGAAGACTTGAAACGTTTGAGATTTCCTTTACTCTCTTTCTTTACTCTCTTTAGACAAGGTCTTAATAATTTGTTGGTATAGATTAAACATTATCTCTGTAAAAAAATACCAGAACTTCCCTTCCCTTTATTCTTTGTCATGACAAAACTATGGTAGACGCATCATAAAGAGTGAACCAACAATATGATGCGGTTTCTGCACAGCACAGCCCGTTTTACTAATAGATGAAGCAAAAAAAAAAAAATAGATAAAGCGAAAATAATATTAAAGATGTGAAGCCCCTCACCCTCACCTACACCCTTTCACTTATTCAGTAACTGTGGCAATAACCGTTGTTGATGTTGTTTGTTTGAAGAGAGCCGTGGGAACGCTTGACGTGCGCCATTGGTTTACCATTTATCTCATATTCTTGGATATTGTTATTGAACTCTGAACTTGTGATTTGGGGCTGTAGAAATGATTGTGTGTTATTGAACGTAACGGAAAAAAGTTTCAGGAGTGATTTTCCGCGCCTCACAAAACCAGGTTGCTCAGCAGTTTGACGGGATAAACACTCCCTCAGTCAGATCTGATAGTTTAGGAGACAAATAATGTTACATTGTTTCTGTTCATGGAGACCAAACAGACATCGGTATTAGTCGGTATTGGTCCGATATCGGTCAAAATCACTAAATCGGATATCGGACAGATAAAAACGTAAAATCCGATACAATCCAAAAATCATACATGACGCATGCTTCACTGTAAAAATGTAAATAAAAATCAGCAAAAGCATTTTAGCTGAGTCATGTTTGGGCAGTTTATTACAACAGTAACAATTATGTATTTGACATGACTTGGCATAAATGTGTTGTTAACAGCTTCATAATGATTTTTCATTAATGGTGTAAAATTACCTTAAGGTGACTTTGTGTTTAAGAGGTTTCTGAGTTAAAAGCAAAGTCAAAACCAAAAATCCTGTGTTTTTTTTTTAAACTTCCTTGAAATAAGTAAATTTATCAGCCAAGCAGTTTAGCAGTTTTATATCTGTGAGAAATAAAATTCCCGGCACACATCACGACCCTCCATTATGCCAGCGAGTCTCCATTTAGTTTAATTTGAAAATTCTCATTATACCAGTAAAAAACTATCCCAGTCCTGGAGGGCTAATGGGATCTGTGACCCACATTGTAAATCTAGACCTGATATGTTGCATAAAAAGGAATAATCGTATTTCTCATGTTGAAAAAAAAAAGAAAAAAAGAAGCTCCTACATGTTCAAGTCAAGGACACAGAAAGAGAAATCAATAACACTGCCGCCCGGCCACTTTCCCGACAGACATGCATGAACTCTCAATATACTTTAAAGTCACCGTGACGCCACCGCTTCACTTAAACTTCACTTGGACCCACAGCAGCAGACGCTGCACACTCATTACAGCTTCCGAGCCAATTATGTGCCCAACAGCTACTGTACAAGAAGTATCAGCTCTCAACAAGCTGGCACACAACTACATAAACACAGCACATGTCCCTGATCAAACAGCGCGGCTGGCCCCACAAAGCCTCTGCAGCTCATTTATATTTATTTAAAAGCCACAATCAGTTTCCCACAGACACGCGCACAATAAAAAAAGACAAATTAAAATTTCAGAGGCAGTTGTTCATATCAAATGAGCCACACCGAGCTCCCCTTTAACAAACTGACATCTGTCAGAGAAGTGTGTAACTCTAACCACAGCTCATCTTGTTCAGCCGTCCATGTGAGTGTAATGTAGACACGGAAACGCAAGCTGTGACTCGGTCTCTTACTTACAGAATTAGGGCTCTGAATGCAGCTTAATCTATTGTTTGCACCGCGGCACAAGCGGCGTTTTACCTTACATTTTAAAACGACAAAACCCGTCCTGTCAAAAGCAGTTACAAAGTTTGTTACCTCAAAACAATGTAATTAAACATTTAAATGCCGGTTGCATAAGGAACGCCTACTTGCTCGGTAAAAGCAATTATAGTAATGGATGACCTGAAATACAACACTCAAGGGCCCTTTACCTCGGCGCATCGAATATTCCATGCTAGCTGCAGAAGCAGCAGTTATGACAAGGGAGGTGGAGGAAATGATGTCTCTGGTGGAAAAACATTAAACGTGTGTGGTTTACACCATGTCAGAGTGTGCAGCGGAAGAAAACACCGAGGGGCAGGGAATTAAAACAGACAGCTGATGAGCCAGGAAACTTTTAAATTAGTTACAGGAGGCTGACGAATAATTTACACGCAGCAAAGTAAAAGGATTTCCAAGCCGGACTGAATTAATGACAACATGTCTGCAAAGGCTAAGAGCAACGTGGAAGTCAACATGTCTGTCGCCTACTTTCAGACGGGGATAAAACAAGTGATTATATAATAATCTGTGACTAATAACCCCAAATTTCCAAAGACCATTTTTTTTTTTAAATGAAATGTTAGTAATTTAATAAACTTCACTGCTCTCACAATTTGACACGATTGCGATCATTGTGTCGGTGATTCGATTCGATGCGTCGCACGCTCACGACTGCTTTTTCATCAATCAATATGAACTTAAAAAAAAAAATATATATACTGTATATAGATATTCCGTCACCCACAAAAAAAATAAAATAAAAAGCTTCTGCAGTGGAGCAGCGACTTTTTACAACGGGATCGATGATGTGCCGTCATTGTATCAACGCCGAATCATCCGTGTCCACAATGCATTTTCAACAGTTCAGTTTAGTTCAGACACTATATAAATAAATAAATATCAGTGTTGTAATGTCACAAAGTACTAGTTATTTACTCCACTACATTTCCTCTAACTATCTTTGTTACTACCAAATAAAATCAGAAGAAGATGAGTCAGTAATGATCTGTATTTATATACATAGCTAGTCTTGATGAGCTGCTTTACACTATAGTTTTGCCATTCACCCATTCACACGCTGCAACATGTTGTTAAGTGTCTTGCTCAAGGACACATATAGACTTTACTTTACTTTGTACAAGGCTGATAAATATGATACAACAAATGAATAATGAAGTGACCAGTGAGGGGTTTTAAAATCCTCCGTTA
Source organism: Solea solea (assembly GCF_958295425.1). Classification (NCBI taxonomy): domain Eukaryota; kingdom Metazoa; phylum Chordata; class Actinopteri; order Pleuronectiformes; family Soleidae; genus Solea; species Solea solea. The sequence goes on from NC_081152.1 coordinate 13,621,439, forward strand.
AACTTAGGCAAAACTGCATCAACAAAGAGAAACGGCCGTTTCAAGTAGGGACGCACCGATACTGATACTGATACCAGTATCTGGTGTCGAAGCTGCCCCCATGTGCTCGTATTTTAGTCATAAAACTCCTCCGATTCTGCTGCACCCGAGTGAGTTGAGCAGGTGTGTGGCGATAAGCGGCTGCTTAATGTCAGCCGAGGCAAAGTCTTTTGATAAAACATCCAAAGAACCGAAGGATTTGCCACTAAATATTAAGTATTATTCATTTAAATGTAATGCAAGTCTATCTGTTCCTGTTCTAGTGCTCAACTTAAAATGTGGCGTTCCACTACAAAACAGTGTCATCACATCAAATTTGTTTAAGATCACTATGTAAATACCTGGAAATAAAAGCTGAAATACTGAACTCTTAAAGTCAAATATAAAGTCATTGGTCTCAGTCTTCCAATACTTTTGTAAATGTTTAAACAGCAGCAATATTATCTAATGTTGTATTGTGTTCACAGTCAAAGTGAGGCAAATATAATTTGTTTTCTTGATTTAATGGTGTTAAATACTCGGCAAGTACAGAAGTGTAATTGTACTTAGTCATGTCTAACATGAATGTGATAGAAAAGTGAGTGTAAAGGGAGCTGTCACATGCTGCTAATTTGCATCACAATTTAGTTGCTTTACGGGTCATTACTTTACAAACGTGTACAGTATTTTCTCACCTCATTGTGCAACTTTTGAGAAATGTCCCCTAGATTCCCCGAGCACTGAAGGAGGTGACCGGCCCGAGAAAAGTCAGCGATTCAGCAGAGTGAGTCAACTTGATAAATGCGCAGCATGAAATTCCTTTACAACGTTTAATAGCAAATTCTCAGAGAGCCGTAAATATTCCGCCCCTCCCGAAGAGCATAACAGTGGAATTTACATTTAAAAAAGTTTGAACAGCAGCAGGAGCGTCGCTTTCTTCAGACGTGAATGCCCTTGTTCAGTCGACTGAACAAAAAAACACCAAAGTGGATAAGACCAAAAATATACTGGAGATAAAACAAATTCAAACGCATCTGTTTGCTCCGATAAAGTTCAAGAAATAACAGTGTATTATTTTGACATTCAAGTTATTATTGTTTATGGCCCCTGTGCTGCGTTTATCAGCCATCATTTATTTCGTGGATATACACAGATCAGTGCAGGCTTATGTGACTTTGCACTGAACCTAAGAGTTTAAATCAGGTCTTCAAACTTTTTTTGTTTGTCAGAACTATGAGCAGCTATTCATTCATTCATTTTTTTAATTATGATTTTAATGTTCTTTTCATGTCCTTTAATGCAATTGGAAGTGTGTTAATTACAATGTCCTTGTATCTGCTGTTTTATCTCTGCTCAGTTTTAAAATGGCTTTAAATATTTTCAGTTAGAGCTGCAGCTGACGGTGACATTCATTATCGATCAATCTGTTATTTTCTGGATTAATCGAGTCATCGTATGGTCCATAAAATGTCAGAAATTGTAGTAAAATATTGATCAGACCTGAAAATGATGATGTTTTAATGATTTCTTTGTTATATGGAGCAAAGAAACCAGAAAATATGTACACGTAAGAAGCTAAAACGATCAGAATTCTTGTTTTAATAATGAATTTATTTTGTCTTCTAATGTCTTGTTGAGTCAAAGTTATGATTAATTTTATAATGCATACTTAAAAAAGAACCCCCACGGGAGTAGCAGTAAAGAAGTCACAAAATAGACAGTTTTTGTTTTATTTTTGTTCATAAAACAAAAAAAAACCTCAGGTGAGTTTATATAGTTGGTGAAATTAAACCCCCCCCACATATTTTTCATCAGATTGCCAATGGGTTGTGCTGAAAAAAAGGATATAAGACACTCTCTACTGTACATCGTTGTAGTCTCTGTATGTACATATTTACACTGTAAGGGAGAAAAGCAGCCTGTGTTCTAAAGGTTAAACGAGTCGACTCATCAAACTGAATCAACAATAATTTACTAAATGAAGTTTTTTTAAATGAATTCTATATACAGTCTAATCACGAAGAGTGCTCAGTATTCGCTCATCATGGGAAAGTTACATCCGCGTCTCCGAGGAGCTCACCTGCGACGCTAGCTGGGTTGGTTACTGGTTTCACTGAGCTCAATATAACTAATGGAGTCCAGCTCAATATTTAATCTGTGTAATGTGGAGATGGGAGCATATATCTTGTCACTGACAATGAAATCACTCAATCTCATTAGTGGAATAGGTTGAGAGGGTCGACGCAATTAGACGTTAATGCAATGCTTTATTTATGGTATCAAAGTGAGCCACTAAGAGGCCACTTTGCTGAGTAAATCTGAGGCCGTTGCAGATTCCCGTTTGCTTTTGTTTCTGAAATGAAGTTTCACTTTGCCTGAGAAAAAAAAAGTATCCAAAGTAAAAAAAAAAAACAGCATACATCTTCCTTTTGACTTTGGCCACTGCGGCCAAGTAGCACCGAGCAATCCCCTAAAATGATCTGTATGTTTACTCATAGATAATCTCCATGATTCTCAGCTCTTTGGGGAGGCCGAGTGTCTTTGTCCTTGAAAGGCTGAGCGTGTAGTGAAAACGCTGAGGTCACCAGCCAGTGGTGGTTATCTGACTCCAATCAGGAGGCTCAGGTAGAGGACAGATTTCACAGTGAGAAATGCAGAGCGTCTCCTGCTGTTACTCCATATCTCTGACACAAACACGCCGCCACCACCACCACCCAGGGGTGCACTTACTAGCACGACGCAGCTCGGCTTTGGCAGCGTTCCCCGGGAATGCTTTGCAGTGATGTGTTGTTATTCTATCTTTTTCTGCAGATTGTAAAATGTAATGCCGTGCAAATGGGAAAACATCAGCGCTTGATTTTATTTGTATCACACAATAGTGCACATCAAAGGTATAGCACAGCCCTCGGGGCATTTCACATTAGGGTTTTAAGAAATCTCAGCAGAACTGTCAACGCAAGGTATCACAACACGGCGATCGCCCCGGACACAAACGGCCCTCGGCAAGAGATCCTCTGATGTGAAGGGGAGAGAAAACTTTTAAAATGTCAGTTTCAGAAAGATGTGAAGTCATCAAGCGCTGCGGCAGTGAGAGCTGATAGGTGCTCCCAGCCCAGTGCTGGAATCAGACATTGGCAATGACAAATCAAAGTCAGGAGCGAGTTCAGACTCTAACCTCTTCATTTCCACTCAGACTGTACAGCAAGTTGCTGCCAAAACAGCAAACTCAACTGAAAAAAAAAAAAAAAAAAGGCCTAAAAATTCCTCGGGCAAATCGCCAGCTGTCATCGAAGACATTAGCGGGACTAAATCAGCTTCCTAATACATAACATAAAAGGTACGAGCTTCAGCTTTCCCAGAACAGCAAGGAAAATCGGCATTTATGTGTCCTATATAATTGCAGATGTCGGGACAAATCTCAGGACATTTGGGGAGAAACAGGGATGTACTGTCTAATCTCAGCTCTGTGGGTTCAGCCGTCACAGCACAAAAGATGCAACAACGCGCAACAATAACAAATGACAGCTGGTGTCCACCTGTCTGTGTTGACCTTTAGAGTTGTCCGTCTCTCTGCAGAGAAAAAACGAGAATGCAGTCCATACTGGACTTGACAAGTGAATCAGTTTTAAGGGGCTGGGAGTGGTGGGAAAATATTGTGCCTCAACAATACGTCTGACAGGCATCTGTGAGTACACATGGATGTGCATACATAATCTCTCTCTCTCTCTGCAGGAGCCGAGTTTCCACGCGGGAAAGTGCACTTAGCTCCGAAAGTGCCTTAAAAAAACTGACTCGAATGCTGGAGACTTTGCAGTTTATCCGGAATAACAACAACAGAGAGGACAGAGTGTTAAAAGTATACTCGGTGCAGTTCGGGCCACAATATATAAAATATGGAGTAAAAATAGTCACTAAAACAACAATAGAAGCCTGGAAAAAAGAGAAAACGCTGCATAGAGGCTGAGTTGACCCTTAACGGTGACCTGTGTGCGACGCCAAAGTCATCCTGAAGTCTGTTTGTTAAAGAAAATGATGAATTGATGGCGTGTCGGTCGACAGAAAATTACGGAGCTAAACTCGCCCTCATTGTCAAACCTGAACAGATCAAATCCAATATAGGCTAAACTGCAGTTTTTAGCTCCTCCTGTATTTAATTTCTGCCACTCTCAATTAAACCATTAACAGAAGTAGTTGGAATCACAGGAGCCGTGATCCAAACGTTTCCTTTCTCACTCTGATGTTTCACAGGGGATTCCACAGAAGTTTACCTGTCATATACAAATGAAACACTTTTTCGTTTTGAAAATGGTTCAGGAGATGTCTTCATCCACAAGAACCACCAACCACCCCCCACCCCAACAAAAAAAAAAAACCTTGTAAAAAAAACCTTAACATTGTAGTACATATACCATATGTAACTGGTGCTGTAACATTACGTTAAAAATGCAGAGGAAGACGTGATAGACACAGAAATTGAGCCATAACGAACTGAGCCAGGGGAAAGAAAGCAATTTAAAAAAAGAAAACAGGCAAACAGACCAAATTTTGGCTGTTGTCAACAGCGTTGACAAATTAGTCACTATATTAAGCGACTTTACAGATCCACAGCAACTTTCTATCAACCCAAAATAAGCGGCCAGATCTGCCGTGCGAATGAGGTTCATTTTCCCTCCCCACTCTGGGACCCGTTTTCAAAAAATACAGGTTTCAGGTCTCCCAAAATGCCGTTTCCGTGTGGACGAAATGCCAATACGATATTCACCTACACTTGTTTCTATGTGGACGGGCCCTTAGACCAGTCTGTGTGGCAACAACCACCATGTCACATCCATAGGGTTAGGGTTTCTTCACCAATCTGAGGCTGAGTTGTAACTTTGTCTCTTAACTTAAGTGAGTCATCTTGACCATGTCTACACGCCTAAAGATTAGATTGTCTGATTCATTCATTGTGTTATTCACAGTTTAGCAGGTGTATGTACGTATGTATGTATGCATGACACACTACTGATGCCTTCAGCAGAGAGTGATGTTAGAAAACCACTGGACACCACTGTAGGTTTTCTAAAAGCACCAAGTTCTGGGTCTTTTTCTACACAGTTTCCTGTGTTGCGAGTTCCTCTTGAACTCAGCAGTAAACAGAGTGAGTAAAGAGCTGCTTTGGTTCTGGCTGTAAGTAGGTCTTTGTATCCAGCTGAAGGTGACCCTCAGGTTTTTTTTTTTTTTACTTCCAAAGAAAACTCTTCTCCTCCTGGAGTTTGAAGTAAATAAATAAATGCAAACTCACAGTGTGACAGTGTCTGTTTTTCTCTGTGCCCAAACATAGATGCTCTATAAAACACCAGTGGGATTAGGAACAGTGGGATTGACAGCTGGAAGCATCCGATCGGAGCCTAATCGCAGGAGAGATCGCTGAACTTTGGAAAATTGATGTGAGTATTTCAATTTCATGATGCTTTTAACTTCACTATACAAACATTTATGTTTCTTTTTTTACTTCCTTACATCTGACCTGCATATTAGATTAAGTACATTAATGCTCAAAATATGACACAGGGTAAAAGATTAACTTGTATAATAATTTGAGTTTGATGGTCAATGTGATGGGCATTCATCACAAGATTTATTATTATTTTATTTTACAAAACAGAAAAATTGATGGATTAAGTGAGGAAGCAACAAGCAGTAGATTAATTCACGATGTGAATAATCGTTTTAAGACAACAGGTCTTTAAAACTGGTGTCAGAGTTTTAAAAGACACATTTTTCATGGAGGCTTGTAACCAACTTCTAATTAATGAAATAATGATCCACTGTTTTGCTGTTTCCCCTTTTAGTTTTGTGAGTTTATTGATTAAAAATGGGACATTTGTTGTCACAGTGGGATCTGGACATGACCCATGATGAACCTGTCACGGACAAAACTGGGAATCTTAAGTTTTGGTGAGTTTAACATTTCAGACGCGTTCACCTCTGCATCAACCCGTCACTGTGTGGTCTTTAGATTTAATGGGTCACATTTCAAAGTCAACTCACACACTTTCACGTTACATCAAGTCAAACGTTAGTGTTTTGTTTTTTTTCTTGAGTTTGTCACAGCGCCTGAGTTCAGCAGCAGATGCACAGAAACTGTGAGGCAAACACACATCACTGCAGCACCTGTGTGTGTGTGTGTGTGTGTGTGAGGTCATTAGGCAGAAAGGTGTAGAGGTGTGTGTGTCTGTGTGTGTGTGTGTGTGCATGAATGTGTTTGTGTGTAAGTCTACATGTCAGTCTGTAAGAACCAAGTAATGACAGATTAGCAACACCAGGCAAAAAAGCCCCAGAGGCAGAGAAGGGAGGAAGGAAGGAAGGAAGGGAACTGCTGCTGTGAAGGAAGTTGAAATATAAATACTGTGAACTAGATTTAAATAGTTTTCGGGAGCCAGTTTCCAAAACACTGCCTGATAGTTTGTCCCAAAGGACTTGATTAGAAGAAGACAGACCTTTATAATCAACTTTAGGGAGAAGCAGTCAGTGGTTAGTGGACCGCGGTGACATGATGATGTTTTCTGATCCATTTAAGTGTTCGGACTTCCACGCTGAATAAAGTGTATATAAGTGACCGTGTTTAGAGGGGATATGCGGCGAAAAGTGCATCGCAGTTATCTACTCCAAGGAAAACACTTGCCTTAATAACATTTTCTAGGTCAGCAAAGGAGGAAATGACTTCATTGTGAAGTGAAGACGGAGAGACAGAGAGAGAGCAAGAGCGAGAGCTATCTAGGGTGAAAAATGTTTTGGATATTAATGTGACTGCCAAACAGAGGAGTCAGGATTACTCCCAGAATTGTAAATCTGCAGCTACTAAAGGACGGGGAAAGAAAAGCTCGTTTCAGAGCCGAGATTAGCTTTTCACCTGCACTAAACGAAATAATGCGGCTTCACGCTTTGGGGATCATCACTCGTGTTATTATATAAGATTATACAGTTTATATGGACCAAAAGTGGGTGTGTGGCTTTTACATATAAATAAATGTCCATCACATTCAAACCAGTGTCAAATTAGTTTACGCAAAACTGATAAGCCTCTCAGATCTGAACGGTCAGTATAGTTGTGTTTGTGGCCACATAACCTTGCTGCACACAGGAAAGTATTTGTTTTAAATCAAGACAGACAAACATTGCGCTAGTAAAGCGAGCGGGACCACTGCAGCCAGGTCAGAGTGGGACTGAAAACACAACGAAGCGCAAAAGAAAACCAAACAACAAAAACCCCTGTCAGCAGTTTAAATGCTTCTTGTTCCTGCCTGTCCAATGCTGCAGGTGTATACACACAAACGCTCCCTCAGTCAGGTCTAATAGTTTTGCTTGACGGAGCCTTTTTCTTTTTTTTACAGAAATTGGACACAAAATACGTGACATCATTTCTGCTCGACAAGCCCAAACAGCGGCAGAATAAAAACATCAACCACAACAAAACTCAGCAAAAATTACACACTGTGGCTTTAAGCTTTAAAACCGACGTACTCTCGACAGTTAAAGTGTCACTGGGGATGAAACCGACAAATTCACCCTCCTCAACACACGAGTCGCACGTACATCGTTACATTGTTAAGCGTCAAGGAAAGTTTGTACAAGCGGGAGGTGAAAAAAGCTCAGTTTATGAGCTGAATAATTTACATGGGATTAGACTAAGAGGTGCAGAGGCGGTGGGACAGAGGGAAGAATGAACACGATACTCTCATGCAAACATACAGCAAGTTTCTACTTTAGAAACAGGCGGCGGTGGGGGTGCTGTCTGCAGGGGGAAATGAAAACACATTTGTCATGCACAGGAATATGGTAATGGTGTCAGTGCAATTCTATCATTCCCTCCATAAAGAAAGGTTTACAATGAGACGTCTGAAGGGGGCGACACATTTTACTGTTGGGCCGTTTCAGTGATGGATCCTCTCCTGGGATTTATGAATATGCCGAGGCTGATGAATATACTGTAACTAATGCAACGTATCCTGCTTTTCAAAAAAAAGCTAATATGCATCTTGAATCTAATAAAGTAAGGAAATCAGCTTATAGAATTTAGCTAAAGGCCTTTCTTTTCTTTTTTTTTTAAAAGAATAAAAATCCATCTAAGAAAGTCTATCAACATGATTGGGCTGATTTAATAAAAGAAAAGACAAGGGTGAACTGAAGGAAACACAAGTTTTATGGCCACATATGGTCAACCCTCTGCAGAAGGTGGTGCAATTATTGCTGAGGCTGTTTAACAGAGACACAAATGCTGAAGTGAAGAAAGAACTTGAAGAGTTGCTTCAATTGCTCGGATGCTAACAGAGTCATAAAAACTGAACAAGAGCTGGAACATTTCAGGCCAAACTGGCAATCTGTATTCCTTTACACCGAACACGGTGACGGCTTTCAATTCATTTTTTTTCCAATTGATCAGGTTAAGGGCTGATTATTTTCCATAACCGTTAGTTATCGTTTGGTCAGTTAAATGTTGAAAAATGTGGATCAAACCTGGAAATGATCATGTTTTATATGGAACAAAGAAAGTAGAAAGTAGAATCTGAAAAACCCTTCAACCGATTAGTCAGTTATCAATATAGTTGACGATGCATTTAGTAATCGATTAATCGAGTAATTGTAATTCCTTTACACTGAACACGGTAACTGCTTTCGATTCATTTGGCCTTTTTTCATTCCCAAGGTGTAGGGCTGATTACTATCATTATCAGAAGATCAGAGATGTTGAAAAATGTGGATCAAACCTGAAAATAATTCAGTTTTAATGATTTCTTTGTCATATGGAGCAAAGAAACCACAACATATTCACATTTAAGAAGCTGAAGAATCTGAAAAACCCTTAAAAATTGTTGAGAATTTATTTAGTAACACGATTAGTCGAGTAATTGCATTTCCTTTACACTGAGCACAGTGATGGCTTAAATTCATTTTGCCAACTTTTTCCCTCCAATTGATCAGGTTTAGGGCTGATTATTTTCATAATCTTTCGTTATAGTTTGGTCCGTAAAATGTTGAAAAATGTGGATCAGACCTGGAAATGGTGATTTTTTTTAATGATTTCTTTGTCATACAGAGCAAAGAAACCAGAAAATATTCACATTTAAGACTTGTTAGTTATCGCTTGGTCCGCTCAATGTCAGAAAATGTTGAAAAATAATTGCTCAAACCTGGAAATGATGATGTTTTAATGATATTGTTGTCGTACGGAGCATAGAAACCAGGAAATATTCACATTTAAGAAGCTGAAGAATCTGAAAAACCCTTAAACCAATTAGTCAGTTATCAAAATAGTTGATGATTCATTACGTAATCGATTATGGGAGTCATTTTTTTCCAATTGATCAAGTTTAGATTAGATTAGATTATTTCCATCATAGTTTGTTCTGTTGAAGGTCAGAAAATGTTGAGAAATGTGGATCAAACCTGGAAATGTCTTGTTTTGTCCACAATGCAAAAATTATCCAGTTTTAAGGATTTCTTTGTTATGTGGAGCAAAGAAAGAAGAACATATTCATCATTTAAGGAGCTGAAGAACCTGAAAAACCCTCAAACCGATAAGCCAGTTATCAAAAATAGTTGACGATTCATTTAGTCATCGATTAATCAAGTAATTGTTTCAGCCCTTATCAGATCAATTGCCATTAGTGCAAATTCAGTGCCTAACTCCTCACTTTTCTTGTATTTTTTTATACAGGTATGTAAATGTGATGAGATGAAGGGGACAAAAACAAAACAAACAAAGACAAGTGTTTCAACATTACCTGTATCTCTCTGGCGTGGTATATGATGATCAGCCCCAGGAGAATGATTGTAGAAAGGCTTATCAGGCATTTTAGAGCTAATGAATACAGGGACTCCTGGAAAAGAGCAACAACACTAAAGCCAAACAGAAAAACAACACATACACGACATCACATCACATCACACTATTCACAGCTGCATGGAAAAAACAGCTGTCACTAACATCTGGAGAAGAAAAAAAAATACATAGAAGTAGGTGATTTTTTAGCCTCTTGCCACAATTGCTGACATTGCATCTTGTAAATTCCCATTCACTCACTGAGCATGGGCTCAGTTTGGCCTACACGCACACACACACACACACACACGAGACACTTAGACTTTCATCAACACTTTTAAGTGTGAAGTTTATTTCACATCCACGCACTACCATATAGTGTCACTAAATCAACTCAAGCCACGCAGTGCATGAGGGGAAAATACGCACCTTTCCATAGGCTCCCCATGAGAGTTCAGTCTCTATAACCATAACAACGATCCCAAACATCCCAAAGATTAAAGCATAGTCGCTGAGCCGCTTCCTCTTCTCAAACAAGGCCCTCCGGTGCCCGAGCTTCTCCCCAATGTTCTGGTTCTTCTTTTTACCCGATTTGCCACCACCACCTCCTCCTCCTCCACCGCCGCTGTGGCCGCAGCCCCCTGCTCCGTCCCCCGATGCGTAAGGCATCAGGCTGCTGGAATTGTTCTCCGGCTTGGACGCTAGAGTGTCCGACGCATCTGCGGCGGAGATGGGCTGCAAAGGCTGGGACTCGGAATCAAACTCGTGTATGTTTCTGCGGGACGCGCTCAAGTTGCTCAGCGGCCGCATGACGCCGCCGTTGTATCTGCAGCTGCTCATGGCTATTTCATTGTAGGAGTTACTGTCTTTGTGCAGGCTGCTGCTGCCCAGGCTGATGCTGCCCCGCTGCTGCTGCTGCTGCTGCAGCTGAGGGTGAGGAGGATGATGATGATGATGAGGAGGTGGTGGTGGTGGAGGAGGAGGATGATGTCTGGATGAACTACCATGACTAGAAGGTGTGAACTCGCAGACGCTATAGTGGCAGCCCTGCCTCGAAGACGTTTCCGAAGGCGTCCTCAAAGTTCCCACAGTGGTTGGCGACGTCCCGCGGAAAACGAGGCTTTTCCTCGCGTCACAGGTGCAATAGTTGCAGGTGCAGCACTGGTCGTGCCGCTGCTGCTGTTGTTGGCCGAGCCGATCGTCTCTCCTGCAATAGTGCTGCTGCTGGTACTTACTGTGCTGGAGCTGCTGCTGCTGCTGCTGCTGCTGGGGAGGGAAGAAATCGTTGTGCAGCTGCAAAGAGGTTTCCATGTCAGTGCTGCTGTTTAAAGCAGCAGCAGCAGCAGGGAACCACGGAGCCGCCGCATGCACAGACCCATTTCGGCTCCGGTAGAGTGTGCAGAGAGAGGAGCCTCCGATTGGGCAGAGGAGACCAAAACAACTGGCGCGACGTCATGGTCATGAACCGTGGGATGTGGAGCTCAGCCTCACCTCAACTCAACAAGACACTACACACCAGAAACAAGAGTTGACAAGAAACACACACACACACACACACGCACACACACACCCACACAGACGGTAATTGATTAGTATTCTTAGTTGTATTTAAATTGGACATGAACCTGCTCTTTTTGACCTTAAATATTTACTTAAGGTCAAAAAGGTGTTTAATTAAAATCTGTTCTGAAACTGAACTTTTTTTTATGATTATATTCTATGCTACTTAAAACTCATTTGGTGTTTCCTCCGCTCCCTTTTTTTTATTTTATTTTATTTTATTTTTAAAATGTGTTTCCCCATTCTTATTCTCAATGATCTATCCTGGCCCTTTGTGAGCTGTATGTGTCACATTTAGTGATTCTTTGTGACGTGTTAGTGTATTTATTTGAAACACCGTGTGTTACATTCTATGTGAGGAAGTGCTACACCAATGAAGTTGACTGACTGACGTCATACATGCGGGTATTTTGACACGACTATACTGTCATTCCCCCATGTGTTATTTCATGTTTGCACTCAATGCAACATGATCAGATTTTAAAAATACAATGAAGACACTTGCTTTTAAATATAATGCAGCACAAAAACATAGGAATATCCGAAATGTAACTGTTTCCTATCTATATTTGGCATATAGTACGTATAGTATATTATGTTTGTTTTGCATCATATTCTGGTTTTACATGTATGTATATGTAATGGTGCAGGGCGACCTTTTCTCTGAGTGACAGCTCTCTCTCTCTTTTTAAACACAGCAGGAAGACAAATGCAGCCAGACCCGAACCCGTTCATAAATCCCCTGACTTAATTCCCCACGAATTGACACATGAAGCACACGTGTGGCCGCTGATTTACAAGGGGCTCATCTCATTCAGCTCATTGGCCGCTGTACCACGTGAGCGCGCGTGCACGCATGTATGTACGCACGCACGCATGCATGCATGGCTGTGGCGTGCACCTCATACGTGACATGACCGCGCGCGGCAGTTGAGTGTTGTTTTTTTTGCACCGCAGCCGCACAGATTGATGTGGCCGCTGCTTGTGGCTGCGTTATTAATGGAGCACAAGAGTTATATCAGCCCGAGAAAAATCCAGCCAAACTGCCCGAGATTGAACAGCTGTGGAGGCATAAACCAAAGCCTGGAACCCAATCATCCACACTGTCGCGACGTTACAGCGGCAACAAATTCACTCTTTGGTCTGTTAGGTTGTACTGGAGTTATGTTTTTGTATTTTTGTAAGAGCTGCAATGTTTGCTCACGGTGCTTTTTCTCATATCTGAACATGTGTGAGGTCGGAAGCGAGTTTTTACTGTGATATATGCACGCACAAGCCATTTTATTAGGCACACCTGTGCTATAGTGCCTACTATCGAATGATTGAGTCGCATGGCTGCAACTCAGTGCAAGGTGGCGTTCAAATTGTGACAGTGGGTGATGAAAAGGTGATTTAAGTGACTTTGAACACCAAGGAACCGCTGATCTTTCTGGGATTATTGCGCACGAGCATCGCTAGGGTTTACAAAATAAAATCCCCCTGTTGATACCAGAGATCAGAGGACAGCGGTCATCAGGCACAAACACGTCATAAAGCTGATACAGCAGCCGCTTTATGTGTTATCCTTTATACCTAATAAAGTGACCAGTGAGTGTATTTCATGATACATGTGTGTTTTTTCATCTTCTTTTTTTTAATAAACATATGATGATAGTGGTGTCTGTTCCCTGAGCTGCATTCCAGTCCATCATAAATAAACTTTCAGCACCGCGGACAGCTCCACTCACCCATTGATCACTAAACCAACCCTTGAATAAAACAATCCTGCACAGGATCGCAATGCGCACTTACTCCTCATTGGCTGGCACCGTGTACCACCTGACTCCTCCCCCCTCCTCCTTCTCCTCCTCCAAACGGAAGCCTCTGTTTTTTTCCTCCTTTTTTTTTTTTTTTTTTTTTCCTGTGTGAATGAACGCAGGCTTCTTAAATTCGAGCAACATAAGTAGGGACACAGTATCCTTTCCGGTCAGTGTAGCCACATTGTAGGAAACAATCAGAGGCTGCAGAGCTCATTCAAGCTGAATGACCACACTAGACGCCATTCGTCTTCATCATTCACATACCTTAAGTACATCTCGGTCCATCCAAAGAGGATTGTGTTTCCCCCCTGATTTAACGTGGAGCTTTTCCTGCTTTGTTTTTTCCCCTCAGTAATTTAATCAGATGCTCTTAAACCTCCATCTTGGTAATCTTTATCCACACCACAGCTAATAACTGAACTATGGATTTGGCTTAATGTTTCTTTCTTTTTTTTTTTCTTCTTACTCCAAACAAGTTTTTCAAAAAGCATAGAGAGATAATTCACAGTGACATGAAGTGCATTTACTGAATTATCAAAATCTGTGTTTCCTAACATTCTCTTGAGTTAATTTCAGATTTGTGTTGCCACATTATTATCATTATTTAACTGATATCACATTCACTAAATTTCGAAGTTCTATAGTCCTATAGTATAAATGTGTTAATCAATGCAAACATATAATCAATGCAAATATTGTGTTTTTGTGTGTGTAACTTTGTTGCTCCTCCTAGTGGTGGGAAAGGCTATGACGACTTAAATTGTTATTGCCCCTGTCTGAGAAACAAAGATAAACACCTTTACTGTGTGTTGAGGTGCTGGTGCAGATGGCACGTGAAGAGTCAGACCTGTGTTTCAAAGTACATGTATGGTGGATGAAAAGAGAAAGATAATAGATAAAGGGGTGGGAGGCGATGGAAAGTGGAAAGTAATGAATTACATTTACTTGCGTTACTGTAATTGAGTAGGTTTTTTGTATACCATTTTAAAATTTGTAGTTTTACTTTTACTTAAGTATTTTTTTTGCAAGTACTGTACTCTGCTAAGTTTTAAATCACGTATGTTACATTTTTTTTATCATGCACCCGAAACTTGTGAGGCAGTGAATGACGAGGACAGACAGGTGAATGTTGAGGACAGGTGAATTGGCACTAATTAAGGTCCCTGAGTGAGTGAGAAAGTGAAAGCATTTGTGACCTTTGACCCATTTTGACTGTTTACATATTTTATTTTGTCAGCATTTTCATTTATAAAGGTTTGCCTTTAATTAAAAACAATTTATGTGAGATTTGTGTCCCATTTTCCTTTTTGCACGACACAAGAAAAAACCCCAACCTTGTTAAAATAGTAACTAAATAACTTAGTAAACTTAGAGTACATTTTACACAAGCTACTTTTTACTTTAACTTAATCCATTTTTGGACCAGTACTTTTTCTTCAGTAGAATATTTCAGTACTCTTTCCACCTCTGCCTTAGCTAAAATAAATAATAATAATAATAATGTCATTATATGAACATGCATGACAACAAACAAAACTGCCAAATGCAAAATAGTAACTCTGCAAATATAAGTAACCTTTGAAAGGCAAAGACAAACAACAACTCTCTAATTTCTTCTTATATGTAGAGATTGTACATTTCCTTCGGTTTAAATATGGCTATTATTTTCCTTCAGAAACAGGGAGTTTTAGGGTTATGAATAATATGTTTGTCAGGAGTGTTGCAGCGCTTACTGTTTTCTTTACTGATGTACCTTAAGAAAAAAATAAACAAAAACAAAAAAAAGCAGGGAAATATAACAGCTCGTTGCACAGTTGCAGAGTCAGCACCACTTTTCTTTCCATCTGTTTTGCTACTGGACTGTGTTTGGATCAAAGTGACAAGAAGGCAGAACAAAATGTGGAGCGAGGCAAGAGGCAAAGTGAGCAGCTTGCTTAGGTGAATAGAAGAGGTCACGTTCTTATTCAATATTTATTTATATATTTATTCAACATATTTATTTATTTCGGTTAATACTAGTCCATTAAAGTACATTTAAAAATGTGTGGCCATTCTTTTACCAAACTGCTTATTGTGCTTTTTGTAAGTAAAAAGCACCTTTTTAAATGTTTCACTTGAGCCCCCGCCCCCTTAAATCTGTGCATGCTAATATAATCGTACATATTATATTGCAGGTATGAATTCTTTATATAATAATACAGCATGGTGATAACATGATAACAGTATGTTTATTTGCAGACTACGTTGAGGAACTTGCTTGAGGATTCCTATGATCCCCATCGCGTTATGTGAAACAGATTTGTACCATAATTGTATGATTTAATTTTGGTTAAATACGGTTTAATTTGCCTCTTTATTGAAACCCTAAATGCCTCAGGTGACTCATAGATTAGATACTGGATGGAAAAAGATTAAAGCAATCACTTTAAGAGTTTAAGAACCTCACTGCTAAAGTGATGCTGTTGCAGGATCCCCAGTGGTTTCTAATGAATGCCTTTCATCTCATTCATAACACTGCAGCATTAGTGAGGCATACTGAGATCAATATTTCCACTCTGACAGTTGTAAAAAAAAAAAATAAAAAATATCACTGCGGTACATTAATTCACCCACAAAACAAATAAAGAAATAAATAAGACAAGGGCAGCGGTGACAGAAAACACAGAAAAACTAATTTAATATATTAAAACATTTCATTTTCACCAAAAAAAATCCAAGGTCACCTGTCGCCATTGTGCCAGAAATGAATCACACATGATTTATTCATTTGAGTTGTATGGGCAGTGACTCCAGTGCGAAACGTGCCCCGCAGCAGCATTCTGCACCTGTTTTCCTTCCAATTGCTCCTCTAATGTCACAGATACCTGAATCCAGACAGGCTTTTAGACGTGTCACACCTGACAGAAGAGCCATTTGTGGTGAGCTGGAGATTTACCGGCAATCTGGCTTAAGTGCCACACTCAAGGGCATGATGGCACGATATACAGCATGGGATTCTGACTCTCAGGTTTCAAATGTATCTCCATGGGCAGAGTGATGGACCACTGCTGCGTGGCGCCGTTTGTAAATCTGTCATTTGTGATGTGAAGCGCGGGCACGTGTGGGCAGGAAATTCCCAACGTAATTGGTCTGTCTGCCATGTTACCTTACAAGTGTGTTTTATGGCCAGAAGACTTGAGTGTATCAATCCAAAAGTAAAAGCTGTGTTTTCTGAACACAGCTTTTTTTTCTGTGTTTTTCAAAAGACAGACATAAATGTGTCTATTTATTTATTGTTTGTTTATATGATTCCTTTACTTGATCTTATCTTACAGACGTTCACTGACCTGTTTGCTTTTTTATTGCTGTTGTTCATCTGTGTCTTTGAGGTGCAACATATTGATTCTTTCGTTTTGTGACTGTGGTTGAGGGTAAGCTGCAAAATGAATTGCACTCCTGCTGTCAATAATATTGTCAGAATCTCAATCTATTTCTTAATAACACCAATGCCATGACGGGCACTTTGAGCTCTGCAGGTTTTATCCTCTCATTGTGTGTGTGCATATCTGTTTACAACCAAACAAAGACAAGTTACAAGGTTAATAGAAAAGTTCAAACCATACAGAAGTACTGTACAGCATCACCTGGGTACTCTACTGTGTGCAGTCCAGCCACTCTGATGATGGTTTATTTCAAAGTCTGACACCAGCTGCATTGTTCTCCTTTTGCTGCTCTTGGATCTTTTATGGTGTGTAACCCATTAGGCCATCCCATCATCCACCTGCAGATGAAACCCCCCCCAAAAAACTCCACTTCAGCCAACTCTTGCAGCTGGATGCAGTTCAGTGAAATAAGATGAATATAGTCCTACATCTCTAACATCTCTCACGAGTGCGATAAAACCCACAGTAAGTTAAATTTTGCTCTTCTACTGAGTTACATTAGAGCCTTAATTTAAAACAAGACTAAGGGTTGTATGTGGCTAATGCTAGTTACTGGTATTTATGCTCACACTGACTGCCTACATGCTGATATAATCAACTCAAGCAGGTGGAGTATGTTTGTCATCTTGACTTAATTTAGCTTGCTTGGTTAAGTTAATTTAAAAAAATGTAAATCTGAGGCTGAGGTCATTAGTGTTTGATCATAAACCAAAGCACTGGAGAGGTGCTAAGTTTGTCTTGGTCCAGTGTGTAACATTTAGGAGGGTTTATGGTAAGAAACTGAATTCACTCCCCATATGAATGTTTGTATAAGTGTATAAATGGTTTAAAACAAACAATATTCTTGTTTTTAAAGCTTCAGGATAGGCCTGCCATTTCTACAGCCGCCTACAAGGACAAAACAGCATTCTGAGGTTTACCATGCAAACGAAGAAGAACGGCATCCTTTCAGGTAAGTGAAGGCCACCGTAGTTCTCTAAGGAGAAGTCTCTTAAATGTGGGGTGGATATAAGTCACCTTTGGAATGGACAGGCCTATAAAAACACCATCCACTCATATTGAAGTTCCTGAACAAATTAACTGGATCGTGATACATCAATCAAACTGCAATCTGACCCCCCTCCCCCTATGCGTGTAGTGCCGGAAGTTACCGATGCTGCGCAGTGGTCGTTGTGCGTTCTTGTGCTCTGGAAGTCTACTTTTGAATCTAAAATGTACCCTGCTTGAACAGTTTTTCCAGGATATCCAACCCTAGCTTTAATACTGTAGCTATTCATACTTAGCTTTAAGGTAAACATGAATATATGAACCTACATTTGATCTACTTCATGGTTGTTAGATGTGGAGATATCAAATAATCACCAGGGCAAATGTGTCTGTGAATGTGAGCTGATGCTACATTTTTAAATGAGTATTGTGTGTCTTCCTCTCGAGTCTAATGGCAGATCCTCTGTCCCATCACTGCCTCTTATCAAGTTAGTGTACTGTACCTTTCATTTTGCCTTGAATTTCTGATCTAGTAAAAGCCATGATGCAGTTCTTGACACATGACCCCCAACCACCACCTGCTTCTGTAGCACTTTGAGTGCCAGTGAAAACTCCACCTGTGTGTAACCTTTAACAAGACTAATGACTAATAATTTGGCTAAGTGCACACTTTACTTCTGGCCGGTGTAGTCAGTCATCTTCAGCCAGCCTTTGCCAGTAGAAAACCTTTCTTTAGCTTTAACACCTGATCGCTGTGACTGCAGCGGAAAGAGCCACTACCTGCTGCATTCATTTAAAATTAGCTACCGCTGCATGTAAAATCTCTTGAGCATAGTGTATGAGTTGTAAAACCATCAGTTGGTATTAGTTCCTTGTGCTGCACTGCAGCTCCCACTCAGATAATGAGAATGTAGAGAGTATGTGACTGAACCTGAAAAGCTCCTTGTAAAGTGAACCTGTTAGCCATTCATTATTCATGGTGATAAAGCGTTACCATGACTCTCTGTCTACTTGGGAGGACCTTACGAGATTGGCACAACTCCTTAAGTGTCTGCGTCGGCTGCCAAGTGTTTGATGGCCTGAAACAATGAGTCCAGCATTTGTTAGGGGATACACGCGGAGCATATCAACTGCACTACTGTCTACCCTGTGCAAATGTAATGTAAATGGTCATATGTTTGTCTTGATGACCACTCAAAGCATTACAGTTCGGCCATTCACCCATTCACACCCATATTCATGTAGCGTACCCATTCACACACTGACTGCACAGCCGCCAGAAGCAGCAGAGGACACATAGGCATGAGGAGCATACCTACAACTTTTCAACTTTCTGTTGGAAAGATGTCTTGCTCTGAGTCACAGCCACCAAAGCAAGAAAAAACAAAAAAACTACTCTTGACAGATGGATGATGTTGCTTGGCAAGCTTGAATAGTTGTGTAAGTCACTGTTAGTTTTGGCCAAATTTTGGCAGATGTTCATACAGATTATAAAAAACACAAAAACAGCACATTAAGCAATTTTAACAAATTCCTCTGTTGACTTTTACAAAAATGATAAATGACCATTAGTCCAAGACTGAGAGTGTGTGTAACAGATAGTCAGTACCTTTACATGCACAGTTTACTTGATAAACAACTTGGACAACTTGCCAAGACTGACTATACATGCAGAGGAGGAAACGATTCATTGTATGTATGCTGTATGTTTGACTCCGCCTTCGTAGGTGGCACTGTTTCTGTCTATAAGCTACTTGGCATTGAATCACTTTCCTGTTGACCTTTATGTCACAGAAAAACAAACAGTAAACGGCAAGATGGACAGTGAGGTGGATCGTGCTGTATGTTTCAGACCTGCTGTACATGTTAATTGTGATAAAAATTAGACGGAGCATGGCTCTTGTGGTTGCTGTGTTGTCCAAAGAAAGACCATATGATTTCCGGCAACATTACTGCAGTTTATACGTCGTCTCCTTCTATTTCCAGGTCAAAGACTGGGGCGGAAATTTTGGTGCATGCACGGAACGCCAAGTCCGACTCCAGTCCGACTAAGCAGGAGTGCAGGAGTAATCAGACTATGAATCACATTATCCCGGTATGTTAGTCCGACTAAGACTAGCTCAATTTTAGTTGGACTGACTTGTTTACATGACATTAAGTAAGCCAAATTACTGACTTAGTCCGACTAAAATTTGACTTTTAACATGCATGTAAACACACTAGGTGGCATCTAGTGGTGAGACTGCAAATTGTGCTTCTGCTTATTGATGCAAAACACGCGTTGTTGCTAGTTTGTCTGTTTGGGCTGCTGTAGAAACATAGTAGCGCACATTGGCGGCCTCTGTAAAGTCCATATAGGAGGTTTATCTAAGTTTATATTTGTTTTTTCTACAAAAAACTATTTTTTTTAAATTATTTTAAAACAGTTATACACTTATACAAGCATTACATTTATACAAACCTGGACCTGTTTAAATCCTGTTTGACATACTCATAATGGTAGATATTAACCTCAAATGTGAAGCTTTTGACTTTTCATGTCCTTTTCATGTCCTCTTCACACCTGGTCTGTTAATGTAAAGTATGAACTGTACTGAACTGAACTGTAAGGATATGTTACTTCTTTGTTCCCAGTGATCACGCCTCACTGTTAGTTTGTATAAGCAGGAGACTGGAGTTGATTCTTTCCACGGAGCTTAAAAGAGAAGATCACACACATACACTTCTATGTGTTGCTCGCAGCGAGCGGTCGAACAAATAGACCCACAGCTGCTAAAAATAACTTCAATGCAACAATAAAGTCGACGAGGTTCAGCTGGTTTGCAGTTAAACAGCTGGTCTGTGTGTGAATAAATTCAGAGCTTTATAGAATGTGTTTGATACATTAGCAGATATACTACTCCTCGTCATAGGGGTGGATTTTGTCTTTCAAAACAAATCATATATATATATATATGATTTGTTTATGTATATATAGGCGTGAGTTCACTCAATGCTGATGAAGCTCCACACAACTCTCTCTGTTGAGCAGCTTTTCGATCCCATGTCAGTTTCATGTGAAGTTTAAGTTGCAAATGTGAAATCTACTGCTCAAAAACCATGGTTGTTCAGCAGTATGGCGTGTTAATTGCTCTGATAGTATTGCTTCACGGAGCCAATTTTCACACGAAGGACGCAGCGTACAAATACTGATGTGTTGTTTTGTTGTTATGCCAAACAGAGGCAGAATAATATCATCATCAACAACAAAAAGGACCAGCTTGACATACTTGGATGTAAAAATACTTTAGTTCTTTGCAGGAGTTTGGTGAGAAGCTCCAAGCCACTTCACAACACTTTGCATGGCTGTCTAAAGCTAAAAAACAAACAAAAATAAACCAGTCAGCCAGCACTGAAAGGCTTTCTCATTAACATGCCTTTATCTTTGTAATATGTTGAGAAAGCAGTGTATTACCTACAAACACACAACAGTGATATTCCTCTGCCTAAGAATGAAAATATGTATATTATTCTTTTTAAATGTTTCCTCCTGTCTGTTGTAAGCTAAAGAAACGTCTTCATGTGATGTAATCCCTGAAGCTAATCTTTAAACCCAGGGTTCAGTTAATTTGTGAAAGTCTGTTAGATTTTAAAGTGGGACAAAGAGGAGACACGTCTTTATCTTCACTTTTCCAGGTGGCTAAAGTTAGTGTTTCACAGTAGTTCAGTGCAGGTTTCCTCAAGCTTTTAAATAGATTGTGAGACAATAAATAATTTTTTTGTAGAGGCTGTTCAAAGTCTCTCATCATTCTTGTGTGAAAATCCTTCAGTAAACAGAAACAGAACACAAGCATGTACACATGCACACGCACAGGCACATCTTTGTGAGAACATACACTTTTATTTATTTATTTATTTATTTATTTATTTAACCAGAAGTCCCGTTGACACAAATTATTATTATTTAACCAGGTCAGATTAAAAAAACAGATTAAAAACTGTTAGGAATGCGTTCACTGGGACACTGAATAAATTTCACCCATCGTTGTTTTTCTTTCTTTTATTTATTTACAAAATGTTCCGTAGTACAACAATTACATGACGTTACATTTTATGTAATATTTTATCTTTGGCTTCTATGCTAAAGGCCCTTGCTCTAAACCAAACTAAATGCCTAATGCCAACTAATTTAACAAGGGTTAGTCTGTACTCTAACCAAGGCCACTTAATACCTAACCCTAACCTTAACCTAACCACGAGTCAAACTTAAATCAGTTCCTCAGAAAAGATTTTCTGCCTCATAAGGACCAGGTTTTGGTCTCCACGAGGGGGTCCCAACAAGGTTGGTGTTTGTGCCTCGAAAGGTTCTAACGAGGTCATAAATAAATAAACAAATAAATAAATGACCAAATACAAGAGCACAGCCTCCCTGTTGGAGAGAACTTTTGCTTTGTCACTTTTCATCGCACAAGGTTAATCATTTCAAGTCTCGGGCCACACCAGAGTCTCAAAGTGTGAACGTCTTATAACATTTTGGGACATGACAGTGACGACCAGACTTCAGCGATGACTCAGTACTTAAAACTCCTGGTAAGAAACATTTAACGTTTATTAATAATAAGCAACATCACCATCATGATCATTTATGTCTCGACCTCTCTCGGGATACACGTGTGACAGCCAGGGTTTCAATTAAAACTTAAAAAAAAAAAAAAAAAACTTCATTTTAATTAAATTGTCTATTTCATTAAAGGTTGTGACTGATTGCTTTGCTGTTCGCTGAGCCAACATAAAAAATTCAACACACAAATATGATAAATGCAAGCCTTGGGCTAAGTGTTAATGGGAATGTGGACTATAATAATAATAATAACAATAATAATTGGTAGAAAGGTTGTTCTTGTTGTTTATGTAAAGAAATGTTGCCTGTAAAAGTCAATTTCTCTTTTTCTGCAGTTAGACCTGCCTGTTGTAATAGCTACAATTTTTATCGCTGGCATAGGAGGCACGTTTCAGTATGGATTCTCTGTGTCTGTGTTGACTTCCCCTTCCGTTGTAAGTCGAACTACCAAACAAAATCAGCACATTTAATGATGTACAAGTGTGTTTTTGGGTTAACACACACCCAAGTGAGGTTAAAGTACAAGTGTATGTCACATGAACTTGGCACTAACTGTGCACGTGGTGTTTTCAGTTCATAATGGACTTGGTGAACGAAACGTGCGTGCAGAGGTACGGCGTCTCCTTGGAGTCGTGGCAGGTGTCTCTCATCTTTTCCTTCATTGTTTCCATTTTCTGCATCGGAGGGTTAGTGGGGTCGCTGGCGGCGAGTCCACTGGTGTCCAAATATGGCCGGTTAGTGATGCTGCTGCAGCTAATGTAGCATTAAAAAACTTATTTTTTTCAATTTTTGGATTATCTGCCTCAAACACGGACGTTTCTGTCTCCCTGCTCTACAGGAAAAGATGCCTTTTGTTAAACAACTTTGTGGCTATACTCGGAGCCTTGTTGATGCTCCTGAGCCAAAAAGCGCTCTCCTTTGAGATGATCATGGCGGCACGAATTCTCTATGGCATCAATTCAGGTAAATCTAGTATTACACCTCTATCACTTTCTATTTATACTCTTCAATGTCTTAGTTTCATTCAGATCATTTGTCAATAATTCCATGTGTCTTTCCCTTCTTGTGTACGCCTCCAGGAGTCAGTCTCTGTGCTCACACCATCTACCTCATTGAATGTGCGCCCAAGAGGCTGCGAGGAATGGTGGGCGTCACCGTCGCTACCTTCATCTCCTTTGGGAAGTTCTGCGGTCAGCTGCTGGGGATCAGGTAAGGAGTCCGGGCGTAACACACACTGTGCAGGGGAAAGGTGAGGGGATCAGGTGCTGGTCAGATCACATGACAGGTCAAGCGTGGGCTAAAGGAAAGCCGATCCGTCCATACCACTTTTTCCCCTCACATTGAAGTGACTTTTGGATGAATAGCATTTTGTACAGACGTTTAAAAAAAACAACAAAAAAACAACAACTCTAACTAGTAAATCCAGCTGACCGTGGTGATATTCTGACTGTTCCTCTAGCACCACCATGAGGATAACATTTACACTTCTTTGTGAAATGTAACAACAGTTTCCCTCAAGATGATTTGTAATGAAGTTTTATCAAGTCATCAGTTCTAATAATGACGACATCAGGATGCGGCAACATCTACAAAGAGTTAAATGACAGCTAAACAAGACATTTTTCTAAAATACTTGTATGAGGATGATTTGTGATGAATTGTGATGAATATGCTTTCTTAATCTGATAGGGTTGTGTTTTTTCCCCTTCTTTTCTTAAGTTATGTACCTCCACTCTTCTTTTCATTTTAATATTGAGAGGATATTTGTAAGTTTCAGATAAATATCGTGTATGTTTATTCTGTTTGAAAAGCATTTTACTTGCACAGTTTTGCTTGGACACTGTTCTCTTGTGTTTTCTTATCTGTCCTTTTTTTATTTAATTATTTAATGATCAAAATAACCTGGGTGTCTAGTCTGGTCAAGGGAGGAAAAAAGTGTTTAGTAAAGGGTTGGCAATATGATATTTCAATGAATTTCAAAGTAGAAGTGCTTGTTTTGATTTGGAAAAATGTATACTTCCCAATAATGACATATGAATCTATTAATATCAAAAGCAGAGAAATACATTAAAAAAAGTCAGTAAATAATAATGTGGACAACTGTGATTAAAACACCAAGCTCACAATTTAATGCTGAATGTAATACATTTAATAATTACAACCGAATGTCTTATTATTGCTACTAAGACTAATATATTTAGGGTCCGACCCTATTAAGACTGAAGGAATTATTCTTCTCTTTATTCTTCTTCTTTTTATTTTTCCTTGAAATTAATCCTTTCGTCTGAAAGTGGTTCGGTGAATGGGCGTCCAAAATTGGAAGTGTAAAAAGGGGCTGAAAACATTAACGTGCATCAACATGTTTATTAGGTTGCGGCGGTCAAAAAAGTCGATGAGGGCCTATGGTTACCCAACAGGTTGGCCGCCATCTTGGATTGAACGCCGACTCAGATTTTGGCAATTTTGCACCAATGGTATTTGTCCTAGAGCTTTAATAAGTATAATATTCTGTCTATATTCTATCACCTCATTGTGTGTAAATGAAGAGTAGGTCATGGGCACATGTAATCTATCGAGGGCCGCCCGTTTGACAGATCTGCTCTAAACATTCAAAAACATTATTACTGAGACTTGGATGCCTCCCTTTGTATGACTGATGATGATGATATTGCCACTGTTGCGTGATACTGAGCTGTTGTTGCTCTTGCAGTGAATTACTTGGTACAGCAGAGAGATGGCCATGGCTGCTCGGTTTCAACGGCTTCACGGCGTTACTTCAGCTCGCCACACTTCCCTTCCTTCCAGAGTCTCCCAGCTTCCTGCTCCTGAACAGAGGAGATCGTCAGGCCTGTGAGAACGGTACGAAAAGCTCTCAATCTGGCCTCCCCTTCTTAATGGGAAGTTTCAAGCTATTTTACTGTAGAATTTACAAGTGAATTAAAGTTTAACTCAGCTCAATGTTTAATAATGATGACATAATGTCCTACAGCAAGAAAATCCATTAAGGGACTGCTCCTAAAGGCTCCCTGTTCATATCAGAGCTGCCCAGGCCATTAAGTTTTTAGGTTTAGCTTTAGGTTTTTGCTTTTTTTGCTTGGGATTTCAAAATTACTTCAAGGGAACAGTGCTAACCACTACTCCACCGCATGGACCGTGCTTTTTAGTGGTTGATTTTAATTTATTTAAATTTTACCCTGTATTTTAAGTGTCTACAAGTGTCTAAATAAACATTGAACCTGATCTTATTGTTCAACTCAAAGGTACATTACACCCAAATATTACTTTTTCCCAATACTTTATCATTTGTAGAAGAACATTACTGGGATTGTCTCAATAAACAATGATCATCACCACCTAAATCTGGTGCTTCGCTCTTTGACCCTCAGCTTTGAGGAAGCTGTGGGGCAACAATGACTACACCAGGGAGATGGACGAGATGATGAAAGAGAACGTTTCCATGCAGAACGTCAGCAGCCGCTCACTGATGGACCTGTTTCGGGACAAAAGTATGCGCTGGCAGCTCATCACCATCATCATTACCTTCATTGGACTGCAGCTCTGTGGCATCAATGCTGTGAGATTTCACCACCTCTTTAAACTTATGCAACATAATAATGATCAACTTTGTGTCAAACACATGCTGTGGTTTATTATGCAGATACTGGGATGTAAGATTGTCACACAAATGTTTTACAGTGTTTGGGTAACACTTTACTTTACTTTGTCTAATGCAGTTTATAGCTTGGGAATAACCATGGCAATAGCATGGTAATATGTCAGTCACACCACATCATTTCTAAAGTAATGTTCAGGTTAAAGGCTGGTGATGATAATGATAACTACCTTCACATGAACATTTCTTTTGTGAATCTAATTTGATAATTACCAGATTATGAACTTGAATGAATCCTCCCTGATGTCCCGTACACACACACACACACACACATTTTTTAAATTGTTATTACCAAACTATGACCGTAGAAATAAGATGTTTTTTTTTTACAACACATTCTCACATGAGGAGTATTATATGACCATGTTATTGCTGTACTGTGATGATAAGAAGCATTACATGTATTTGTACATGTACAAAACATTTCGATAATCCAAAGTCTTCACTCCACAGGTGTACTTTTACTCTTTTGATGTGTTTCGTGCAGCAGGAATCCAGGAGCAGCAGTTACGTTACGCTGCTTTGGGGACAGGGCTGTGTGAGGTGACCGCCTCTTTTGCTTGTGTAAGTAACATTCTTCGTTGAGAAATCACCACGTTCATCTCAATTAGGACATTATCGGATATATTTTAGTTTTCCCAAAATACAGTGTTTTGCAATGTTTAACCCTAACCCTTTTCACAATAGGAATGAATGAAGAAATCTTTTCATACATCTTTCAACTCCTTCTACTCACTCATACTTCCACTTAGTATGAGTACTATACTGTGACTTTTTGGGTGATTTTAGTCGACATACTATACTATTATGATGTTTTGGTGTCATTTTGAACGACATACAAAGACAAAATCACCCAAAAAGGTCACAGTTTTGTATGTTATCCAAAATTACCCAAAAAGGTCATACTTTAGTTTGTCGTCCAAAATGTGACAAAAAAGTCATAGTTTATTATGTCTTCCAAATGGTATGGACGACATATTAACCTATGGCTTTTTTGACTGAATTTGGACGACATACTATACTATGATGTTTTAGTGTCATTTATCAACATACAACAGAACAGTCCATAAGGTTGGTGTAGTGGTAAAACTCTTGCCTTTTACACAACAGACCCGGGTTCAAGCCCTTTTTGGAACAACTATTCTCTCCAACCTCTCCCCGTGCTGGGATGTATTGTTGTCATTTATGACGACAAACTATACTATGACTTCTTTTACATATTTTGTACGACATACTATACTATGACTTTTTTGACTGATTTTGGACGACATACTATACTATGACTTTTTTGACTGATTTTGGATGAGATACTATACTATGACCTTTTTGACTGATTTTGGACGACATACTATAGTATAATGTTTTTGACTGATTTTGGACGACATACTATACTATGACTTTTTTGACCGATTTTGGACGACATACTATAGTATGTCATTTTGACCAATTTTGGACGACATACTATACTATGTCTTTTTGGACCGATTTTGGACGACATGCTATTCTATGACGTTTTTGACTGATTTTGGACGACATACTATACTATGACCTTTTTGACTGATTTTGGATGACATACTATACTATGACTTTTTTGACTGATTTTGGACGACATACTATATAGTATGTCATTTTTGACCGATTTTGGACGACATACTATACTATGACTTTTTTGACCGATTTTAGACGACATACTATACTATGACTTTTTTGACTGATTTTGGACGACATACTATACTATGACCTTTTTGACTGATTTTGGACGACATACTATAGTATGACTTTTTCTTTTACATATTTTGTACGACATACTATACTATGACTTTTTTGACTGATTTTGGACGACATACTATAGTATGACTTTTTCTTTTACATATTTTGTACGACATACTATACTATGACTTTTTTGACTGATTTTGGAACGACATACTATACTATGTCATTTTTTACTTATTTTGGATGAGATACTATACTATGACCTTTTTGACTGATTTTGGACGACATACTATAGTATAATGTTTTTGACTGATTTTGGACGACATACTTTACTATGACTTTTTTGACCGATTTTGGACGACATACTATAGTATGTCATTTTTGACCAATTTTGGACGACATACTATACTATGTCTTTTTGGACCGATTTTGGACGACATGCTATTCTATGACGTTTTTGACTGATTTTGGACGACATACTATACTATGACCTTTTTGACTGATTTTGGACGACATACTATACTATGACCTTTTTGACCGATTTTGGACGACATACTATACTATGACTTTTTTGACTGATTTTGGACGACATACTATACTATGACGTTTTTGACCGATTTTGGACGACATACTATACTGTGACGTTTTTGACCGATTTTGGACGACATACTATATATACTGTGACGTTTTTGACCAATTTTGGACGACATACTATACTATGACGTTTTTGACCGATTTTGGACGACATACTATACTATGACGTTTTTGACCGATTTTGGACGACATACTATACTATGACTTTTTTGACTGATTTTGGACGACATACTATACTATGACATTTTTTACTTATTTTGGATGACATACAATACTATGACTTTTTTGACCGATTTTGGACGACATACTATAGTATGACGTTTTTGACAGATTTTGGACAACATACTTTAGTATGACGTTTTTGACCGATTTTGGACGACATACTATAATATGACGTTTTTGACCGATTTTGGACGACACTATACTATGACTTTTTTGAACGATTTTGGACGACATACTATACAATGACGTTTTTGACCGATTTTGGACGACATACTAACTATGACGTTTTTGACCGATTTTGGACGACATACTATACTATGACATTTTTTACTTATTTTGGATGACATACTATACTATGACATTTTTTACTTATTTTGGATGACATACAATACTATGACTTTTTTGACCGATTTTGGACGACATACTATAGTATGACGTTTTTGACAGATTTTGGACAACATACTTTAGTATGACGTTTTTGACCGATTTTGGACGACATACTATACTATGACGTTTTTGACCGATTTTGGACGACACTATACTATGACTTTTTTGAACGATTTTGGACGACATACTTTACTATGACGTTTTTGACAGATTTTGGACGACATACTATACTATGACGTTTTTGACCGATTTTGGACGACATACTATACTATGACGTTTTTGACCGATTTTGGACGACATACTAACTATGACGTTTTTGACCGATTTTGGACGACATACTATACTATGACATTTTTTACTTATTTTGGATGACATACTATACTATGACATTTTTTACTTATTTTGGATGACATACAATACTATGACTTTTTTGACCGATTTTGGACGACATACTATAGTATGACGTTTTTGACCGATTTTGGACAACATACTATAGTATGACGTTTTTGACCGATTTTGGACGACATACTATACTATGACGTTTTTGACCGATTTTGGACGACACTATACTATGACTTTTTTGACCGATTTTGGACGACATACTATAGTATGACGTTTTTGACCGATTTTGGACGACATACTATAGTATGAACTGTTTTACTTATTTTGGACGACATACTATACTATGACGTTTTTGACCGATTTTGGACGACATACTATACTATGACGTTTTTGACCGATTTTGGACGACATACTATACTATGACTTTTTTGACCGATTTTGGACGACATACTATACTATGACTTTTTTGACCGATTTTGGACGACATACTATACTATGACTTTTTTGACTGATTTTGGACGACATACTATACTATGACATTTTTTACTTATTTTGGATGACATACAATACTATGACTTTTTGGACGACATACTATAGTATGACTTTTTTGACCAACTTTGGACGACATACTATACTATGACGTTTTTGACAGATTTTGGACGACATACTATACTATGACTTTTTTGACAGATTTTGGACGACATACTATAGTATGACTTTTTTGACCAACTTTGGACGACATACTATACTATGACGTTTTTGACAGATTTTGGACGACATACTATACTATGACTTTTTTGACAGATTTTGGACGACATACTATACTATGACTTTTTTGACAGATTTTGGACGACATACTATACTATGACTTTTTTGACAGATTTTGGACGACATACTATACTATGACGTTTTTGACAGATTTTGGACGACATACTATACTATGACGTTTTTGACAGATTTTGGACGACATACTATACTATGACGTTTTTGACCGATTTTGGACGACATACTATACTATGACGTTTTTGACCGATTTTGGACGACATACTATACTGTGACGTTTTTGACCAATTTTGGACGACATACTATACTATGACGTTTTTGACCGATTTTGGACGACATACTATACTATGACGTTTTTGACCGATTTTGGACGACATACTATACTATGACTTTTTTGACTGATTTTGGACGACATACTATACTATGACATTTTTTACTTATTTTGGATGACATACAATACTATGACTTTTTTGACCGATTTTGGACGACATACTATAGTATGACGTTTTTGACCGATTTTGGACGACATACTATAGTATGAACTGTTTTACTTATTTTGGACGACATACTATACTATGACGTTTTTAATTAAATTTTGGACAACATACTTTAGTATGACGTTTTTGACCGATTTTGGACGACATACTATACTATGACATTTTTTACTTATTTTGGATGACATACAATACTATGACTTTTTTGACCGATTTTGGACGACATACTATAGTATGACGTTTTTGACAGATTTTGGACAACATACTTTAGTATGACGTTTTTGACCGATTTTGGACGACATACTATACTATGACGTTTTTGACCGATTTTGGACGACACTATACTATGACTTTTTTGAACGATTTTGGACGACATACTTTACTATGACGTTTTTGACAGATTTTGGACAACATACAATACTATGACTTTTTTGACCGATTTTGGACGACATACTATAGTATGACGTTTTTGACAGATTTTGGACAACATACTTTAGTATGACGTTTTTGACCGATTTTGGACGACATACTATACTATGACGTTTTTGACCGATTTTGGACGACACTATACTATGACTTTTTTGAACGATTTTGGACGACATACTTTACTATGACGTTTTTGACCGATTTTGGACGACATACTATACTATGACATTTTTTACTTATTTTGGATGACATACAATACTATGACTTTTTTTACTTATTTTGGATGACATACTATACTATGACATTTTTTACTTATTTTGGATGACATACAATACTATGACTTTTTTGACCAATTTTGGACGACATACTTTACTATGACGTTTTTGACAGATTTTGGATGACATACAATACTATGACTTTTTTGACCAATTTCGACGACATACTTTACTATGACGTTTTTGACAGATTTTGGACAACATACTATACTATGACGTTTTTGACAGATTTTGGATGACATACAATACTATGACTTTTTTGACCAATTTTGGACGACATACTATACTATGACGTTTTTGACAGATTTTGGACAACATACTATACTATGACGTTTTTGACAGATTTTGGACGACATACTATACTATGACGTTTTTGACCGATTTTGGACGACATACTATACTATGACTTTTTTGACTGATTTTGGACGACATACTATACTATGACATTTTTTACTTATTTTGGATGACATACTATACTATGACATTTTTTACTTATTTTGGATGACATACAATACTATGACTTTTTGGACGACATACTATAGTATGACTTTTTTGACCAACTTTGGACGACATACTATACTATGACGTTTTTGACAGATTTTGGACGACATACTATAGTATGACTTTTTTGACAGATTTTGGACGACATACTATACTATGACGTTTTTGACCGATTTTGGACGACATACTATACTATGACTTTTTTGACTGATTTTGGACGACATACTATACTATGACTTTTTTGACAGATTTTGGACAACATACTATACTATGACGTTTTTGACAGATTTTGGACGACATACTATACTATGACGTTTTTGACAGATTTTGGACGACATACTATACTATGACATTTTTTACTTATTTTGGATGACATACAATACTATGACTTTTTGGACGACATACTATAGTATGACTTTTTTGACCAACTTTGGACGACATACTATACTATGGCGTTTTTGACAGATTTTGGACGACATACTATAGTATGACTTTTTTGACCAACTTTGGACGACATACTATACTATGGCGTTTTTGACAGATTTTGGACGACATACTATATAGTATGACGTTTGTGACCAACTTTGGACGACATACTATACTATGACGTTTTTGACAGATTTTGGACGACATACTATACTATGACTTTTTTGACAGATTTTGGACGACATACTATACTATGACTTTTTTGACAGATTTTGGACGACATACTATACTATGACTTTTTTGACAGATTTTGGACAACATACTATACTATGACGTTTTTGACAGATTTTGGACGACATACTATACTATGACATTTTTTACTTATTTTGGATGACATACAATACTATGACTTTTTGGACGACATACTATAGTATGACTTTTTTGACCAACTTTGGACGACATACTATACTATGGCGTTTTTGACAGATTTTGGACGACATACTATAGTATGACTTTTTTGACAGATTTTGGACGACATACTATATAGTATGACGTTTGTGACCAACTTTGGACGACATACTATACTATGACGTTTGTGACAGATTTTGGACGACATACTATACTATGACGTTTTTGACCGATTTTGGACGACATACTATACTATGACGTTTTTGACCGATTTTGGACGACATACTAACTATGACGTTTTTGACCGATTTTGGACGACATACTATACTATGACGTTTTTGACAGATTTTGGACGACATACTATACTATGACTTTTTTGACTGATTTTGGACGACATACTATACTATGACTTTTTTGACAGATTTTGGACAACATACTATACTATGACGTTTTTGACAGATTTTGGACGACATACTATACTATGACGTTTTTGACAGATTTTGGACGACATACTATACTATGACATTTTTTACTTATTTTGGATGACATACAATACTATGACTTTTTGGACGACATACTATAGTATGACTTTTTTGACCAACTTTGGACGACATACTATACTATGGCGTTTTTGACAGATTTTGGACGACATACTATAGTATGACTTTTTTGACCAACTTTGGACGACATACTATACTATGGCGTTTTTGACAGATTTTGGACGACATACTATATAGTATGACGTTTGTGACCAACTTTGGACGACATACTATACTATGACGTTTTTGACAGATTTTGGACGACATACTATACTATGACGTTTTTGACCGATTTTGGACGACATACTATAGTATGACTTTTTTGACAGATTTTGGACGACATACTATAGTATGACTTTTTTGACCAACTTTGGACGACATACTATACTATGACGTTTTTGACAGATTTTGGACGACATACTATACTATGACTTTTTTGACAGATTTTGGACGACATACTATACTATGACTTTTTTGACAGATTTTGGACAACATACTATACTATGACGTTTTTGACAGATTTTGGACGACATACTATACTATGACGTTTTTGACAGATTTTGGACGACATACTATACTATGACATTTTTTACTTATTTTGGATGACATACAATACTATGACTTTTTGGACGACATACTATAGTATGACTTTTTTGACCAACTTTGGACGACATACTATACTATGACGTTTGTGACAGATTTTGGACGACATACTATACTATGACGTTTTTGACCGATTTTGGACGACATACTATAGTATGACTTTTTTGACCAACTTTGGACGACATACTATACTATGACGTTTTTGACAGATTTTGGACGACATACTATAGTATGACTTTTTTGACAGATTTTGGACGACATACTATATAGTATGACGTTTGTGACCAACTTTGGACGACATACTATACTATGACGTTTTTGACAGATTTTGGACGACATACTATACTATGACGTTTTTGACCGATTTTGGACGACATACTATACTATGACGTTTGTGACAGATTTTGGACGACATACTATACTATGACGTTTTTGACCGATTTTGGACGACATACTATACTATGACGTTTTTGACCGATTTTGGACGACATACTAACTATGACGTTTTTGACAGATTTTGGACGACATACTATACTATGACGTTTTTGACAGATTTTGGACGACATACTATACTATGACTTTTTTGACTGATTTTGGACGACATACTATACTATGACTTTTTTGACTGATTTTGGACGACATACTATACTATGACGTTTTTGACCGATTTTGGACGACATACTTTAGTATGACTTTTTTGACCAACTTTGGACGACATACTATACTATGACTTTTTTGACCGATTTTGGACGACATACTATACTATGACGTTTTTTACTTATTTTGGATGACATACAATACTATGACTTTTTTGACCGATTTTGGACGACATACTATAGTATGACGTTTTTGACCGATTTTGGATGACAGACTATCCTATGCTGTTTAAGTGTCATGTAGGACAACATACAGCAACTTGAGCCCATAAAGTTGGTGTAGTGGTAAAACTCTTGCCTTTCAGACAAGAGACCGGGGTTCTAGTCCTGTTTGGAACAACTGTTCCCTGCAACCTTGGGGGGTATTGTTGTCATTTTGGACAACATACTTTAGTATGACGTTTTTGACCGATTTTGGACGACATACTATAGTATGACTTTTTTGACAGATTTTGGACGACATACTATACTATGACGTTTTTGACAGATTTTGGACGACATACTATAGTATGACTTTTTTGACCAACTTTGGACGACATACTATACTATGACTTTTTGACCGATTTTGGACGACATACTATACTATGACGTTTTTGACCGATTTTGGACGACATACTATACTATGACGTTTTTGACCGATTTTGGACGACATACTATACTATGACGTTTTTGACCGATTTTGGACGACATACTATAATGACGTTTTTGACAGATTTTGGACGACATACTATAGTATGACGTTTTTGACCGATTTTGGACGACATACTATACTATGACGTTTTTGACAGATTTTGGACACATACTATAGTATGACTTTTTTGACCGACTTTGGACGACATACTATACTATGACTTTTTTGACCAATTTTGGACGACATACTATACTATGACGTTTTTGACAGATTTTGGACGACATACTATAGTATGACGTTTTTGACCGATTTTGGATGACATACTATACTATGACGTTTAAGTGTCATGTAGGACAACATACAGCAACTTGAGCCCATAAAGTTGGTGTAGTGGTAAAACTCTTGCCTTTCAGACAAGAGACCGGGGTTCTAGTCCTGTTTGGAACAACTGTTCCCTGCAACCTTGGGGGGTATTGTTGTCATTTTGGACAACATACTTTAGTATGACGTTTTTGACCGATTTTGGACGACATACTATAGTATGACTTTTTTGACAGATTTTGGACGACATACTATACTATGACGTTTTTGACAGATTTTGGATGACATACTATAGTATGACTTTTTTGACCAACTTTGGACGACATACTATACTATGACTTTTTTGACCGATTTTGGACGACATACTATACTATGACGTTTTTGACAGATTTTGGACGACATACTATAGTATGACTTTTTTGACCGACTTTGGACGACATACTATACTATGACTTTTTTGACCGATTTTGGACGACATACTATACTATGACGTTTTTGACCGATTTTGGACGACATACTATACTATGACGTTTTTGACCGATTTTGGACGACATACTATACTATGACGTTTTTGACCGATTTTGGACGACATACTATACTATGACATTTTTTACTTATTTTGGACGACATACTATACTATGACGTTTTTGACCGATTTTGGACGACATACTATACTATGACTTTTTTGACTGATTTTGGACGACATACTATACTATGACATTTTTTACTTATTTTGGATGACATACAATACTATGACTTTTTTGACCGATTTTGGACGACATACTATAGTATGACGTTTTTGACCGATTTTGGACGACATACTATAGTATGAACTGTTTTACTTATTTTGGACGACATACTATACTATGACGTTTTTGACAGATTTTGGACAACATACTTTAGTATGACGTTTTTGACCGATTTTGGACGACATACTATACTATGACATTTTTTACTTATTTTGGATGACATACAATACTATGACTTTTTTGACCGATTTTGGACGACATACTATAGTATGAACTGTTTTACTTATTTTGGACGACATACTATACTATGACGTTTTTGACAGATTTTGGACAACATACTTTAGTATGACGTTTTTGACCGATTTTGGACGACATACTATATATACTATGACGTTTTTGACCGATTTTGGACGACACTATACTATGACTTTTTTGAACGATTTTGGACGACATACTTTACTATGACGTTTTTGACCGATTTTGGACGACATACTATACTATGACATTTTTTACTTATTTTGGATGACATACAATACTATGACTTTTTTTACTTATTTTGGATGACATACTATACTATGACATTTTTTACTTATTTTGGATGACATACAATACTATGACTTTTTTGACCAATTTTGGACGACATACTATACTATGACGTTTTTGACAGATTTTGGACGACATACTATAGTATGACTTTTTTGACCGACTTTGGACGACATACTATACTATGACTTTTTTGACCGATTTTGGACGACATACTATACTATGACGTTTTTGACCGATTTTGGACGACATACTATACTATGACGTTTTTGACCGATTTTGGACGACATACTATACTATGACGTTTTTGACCGATTTTGGACGACATACTATACTATGACGTTTTTGACCGATTTTGGACGACATACTTATACTATGACGTTTTTGACAGATTTTGGACAACATACTATACTATGACTTTTTTGACCGATTTTGGACGACATACTATACCATGACTTTTTTGACAGATTTTGGACGACATACTATACTATGACGTTTTTGACCGATTTTGGACGACATACTATACTATGACGTTTTTGACCGATTTTGGACAACATACTATACTATGACTTTTTTGACTGATTTTGGACGACTTACTATACTATGACCTTTTTGACTGATTTTGGACGACATACTATACTATGACTTTTTTGACTGATTTTGGACGACATACTATAGTATGTCATTTTTGACCGATTTTGGACGACATACTATACTATGACTTTTTGGACCGATTTTAGACGACATACTATACTATGACTTTTTTGACTGATTTTGGACGACATGCTATACTATGACATTTTTTACTTATTTTGGATGACATAAGATACTATGACTTTTTTGACCGATTTTGGACGACATACTATAGTATGACTTTGGGTGATTTCGGATGACGTACTATACTATGATGTTTTAGTGTCATTTAGGACAACATACAACAGAAACAGTCCATAAGGTTTGACATACTATACTTTGACTTTTTTTCACATCTTGGACGACATACTAACCATGACTTTTTCATTCTCTGAAATCACCCAATATGTCATAGTATATATTCTATGTTTTTTTTTTTTTGGTGTGATGTAATGTCACACAAATCACCCAAAAATGCTGGTAATTTCACATCACTTTTATGGTCCATTAGTGGCTTTGAACGTTTGGTGTAATATCCTGTCCCTTCTCTAGTCAGAAAACATCTTGTGCAGTTATTTCTTCCTTATTTGGTCGGCTGGTGAAATTGTGTTCAATATTGCAGTTCTTGATTATCGAGAGCATAGGGAAGAAGGTGCTGCTGTTCAGAGGATACATGATTGTGTCTGTGATGCTGGTTCTCATCACCATCACTCTGTCCCTACAAGTGAGTTACCACTAAATCATTGACTGCAGTATAGCTCTACATATTATGATGCTCAAAACACGAGTAACAGTAAATTAAATCACTCATAAATTTAAGAAATCAACAGATTATATTTTTTTCCCTCAGGATTACGTCTTTTGGATGCCATACTGCAGCATGGTCCTCATTTTCTTATTCATTGTGTCTTTTTCTTCTGGACCAGGTATGATTACCTATATGTAATAATAGATACGTATATACAGTATGGTTATATATATATATATATATATATATATATATATATATATATATAATATGTCATATTCATAATGTTTTATATATATATGTATATATACATATATATATAAAACATTATGAATACGATTAATAAGAACATAATTCTGTACAGAATGTGCTGATATAGGAGTGTGCATAATATTGTTATGTGTAGTTAATCAAGGATTTAAAGGTCCACTGTGTAAGAATTTGAGTTTTGCAGATTGCGATCTGAGGACCCCTCCAGTCACTCCTTCATTCTCAAGTGTGTGGGGAAACTGCAGTGGCCTTTGCATACCAGAAAGGATGTTTATTTACCCAATTCTTTATTTGGGTATTAAGTTTCTGCTTCAAAATGTATTATCACACACACATTTGATTGTTCAGGCTACCATACAAACATGGCAAGCACAAGATGGCGGTCTCCAAAAAGCAAGGCCCTTTGCCTTAAGTACATATGAAAACTGAAACGATTGCACTCTTAAACAAACATACTTATACTTATGGGAAGTAGATTCAACCTCTGTGAATATACTATTAAATGTTACACATTGGACATTTTATTATTTCCTGAGATGTAAAATGTTCTTGTCTCTCAGCTGGAGTCATAGCTCCTCTTCCAGGAGAAATCTTAACTCAGTCTTATAAATCAGCTGGATATACACTGGCCTGCACTCTCAACTGGACAAGCCTGTTTTTGTTGGGGATGGTCTTCCCTTTCATTGTAGTAAGCACCATTTCTTTCTCTATGAAAACTGTTGGACTGAAGGTGAATTGTGTTAACACTAACTCACACATTTAAAATCCTTCTTTTTCCAGCGGTATCTGGGTGCCTTCTGCTTCCTCATATTTCTGTTCTTCTGCATGATCTGTGGTCTGTACACGAGGTTCAATGTTCCTGAGACCAAGAATAAAACTGCACTGGAGATCGCTGCAGAGTTTGAAAAGATGCACACCAAAAAATCCCCAGAACCAGACCTCAGTGTAATCAAAATATGTGAGAGTAAACTCTGATTCTATTTAAATAAACTGGCAATCACGTGGCTGCAGGAAATTGCTTTGTTTATGTGTGTGTATTGTATGGTTATATTTGTGAGGACTAAAAACAATGTATAAACTGTGAGGGCATTTTGGGAAAATGGGTTAGACATGGACCATTTTAGCTGTTTTTTCAGGCTTTATCCATTTAATGCAACTATATACTTATTTCCTACTAAATATAGTTTCCATTCAACATTGAACTCCTCAAATCCTTCCATTATTTGACAGCTAGTTACTTAAAGGTTGCACTTTAAAGGTTGTGGACTTTGAAGGCTGTGAAATGTGAACTTTGAAGGTTGCAAACATTTAAGGGTACAAACTTTGAAGGTCTGGAACTTTGAAGTTCGTGAAATGAAAACTTTGAAAGCTGAAAACTTGAAGGTTGCAAACTTCAAAGTTCACAACCTTGTCATACTGTAATACTGTAAATCAGACATTTTTATTGTACAGTTTTAGAGAAAATTCAAGATAAATGTCCCATATTTGCACTTTTTAAGCAAAAAAATATAAATTTTGAGATCTAATAAAAACAGGTAACTAGGTCGTGTTCAGGACATCTAAGACTACTATCATACTGTAAATTTGCCTGTACATTTTTACTGTACAGTTTTAGATACATTTCATATGAAGTGTCCCATATTTGCACTTTTTAAGCAAAAAATTATGCATATTTTTTTAACCCAACAGTGAATTATTTAAAGTAAGCTGGCAGCAGTAAGACAGTGAGCTAAGATTAATTATTAAGATTATTGATTAATATTAAGGTTTATTTTGAACACCTATTTTCACGTGTATGTTTGTTTCATTCATGGATTCTTAACAAAATGTAAAATTCCTTCCAAATGTACTTTAAAGATAAGTTATATTCCTGATATTTGCTTGTATGAAATTACACACTAAGATCTTCACATATTTCTGCAGGATCATGTTAAAGCTTTTTAGTGAAATGTAACCAAATGAGTTCATCATTATTCAAAAGAAGTGAAACATTCAGAACAGTACAGACTGACAGTACTCGGGGGAAACTCCTTGTGTAACTACGCAAGCGCGCAGCCCCTCCAAAATGTGTGCGCCGCTGATAAGACAATCTGCACGCGCAAACGCTCCAAGTCTTGCTGGACGAATATTGGACAGATGCTGAGGGTGAGAGACTGAATGCGCGTGACACGCTGCCTTTGACATCACCGATGTTAAAAGTTAAAAGTCACAGGGAGGAGTTTGAGTCTGCACATTTAAACATGAAAACAACTTTCAGGTCCACGCCTTCAGAAGTGCCAGGCATTTAAGTTCATCTGCAATGAGAAACAAGTTTGAGTTTCCTGTGGACACATGAGTCACTGCGTCATCAATGGACGCAATGGACACAGATGCCAGCAGCTGCCCAGAGAACAGCCAGAAACAAGACTTTGACCAGAAGTAAGTTTAATTCATATTAATGAAACGACACATGAACTGAAGCTCAGCACTTTCTCAGCTCAGTAATCTAACTTATTACTTTTCCCGTCGTTACAACGCCGTTAACGTTACTGGACGTAAAATGCGGTGCGTTACTATGCATTGATTGAATAAACTGTGTAATCCCAACGCACCCCTGGCTCACAGCTAGTGAGGAGGCGGGTTAATAACGAGGTAAACTAGTCCAGCATACGCGCCACACACACACACACACACAAACACAAACACAAACACACAACAGCTAAACAGAGAATCGATGAAGCAGCAAAACTTTGTCGACATCCGTTGTAAGCAATTCTAATTTAATGAAGCATCTCACAATGGCACACGCAAAGTTAGTTGCCAAAAACACCGATTATTGAGAGTTTGATTTGTTTAATTAAGAATAAGACTACAGAGCTAAACACACTTTTTTGTTGTTTAAAAGTTTCCTTTTGTTGTCTCAGGTTGAGAGAGTTTGATTTCATTTGCTAGAGTTAAATGCACTTATATGGTGTAACTGTTTACTTTTCTTACAAAGATAATACTTGAAGTGCAGGATAAACATCGTGCTGTCGACGTGCAATAAATATAGAAAGTTATGTACAAACACCTGTTCTACTCATTTCAACTGACTTGTGAAAAATACACAAACAAATCCAAATTCTTTGACATATAGCAACTTTTCTTTTTAACAGTAACACAAATAGTTACTTTCCATGGTAACGAGTTACTTTTATTATAGAGTAATTCAGTTACTAACTCAGTTACTTTTTGGAACAAGTAGTGAGTAACTATAACTAATTACTTTTGTAAGTAATATTAAGTAATGTTCCCAACACTGTCAGTGATACATTTACATGAACAAAAGCAAGGGAATTTTTATTTATTTATTTATTTATATTTAACAGAATAAGAATTAGGTTTGTTGCCAGGTCAATATTAAAAGGTAAAACAAATAGAAAAGAGTTAGAGAAAGAGTCATTTCAACGTAGTGGATATAATTTAAAACAAAAGTGAATATAATTTAAATAAAAGTGAATATAATTTAAAACAAATGTGAATATAATTTAAATAAAAGTGAATATAATTTTCCTCCATCTAATAAAACAGAATCCGAATTGACTTTATTGGCCAATGTATACATGCTTGGAATTTGATTCAGTTTTTTTAAATTCTCTGTATATTTACAAAAAAAGGACAACAAAACTGAGCTTATAAGTTAAACAATATGTATAACAATTGGCGTTAATGCAAGTAGTTAGAGTTTAATTAAAAACAAATGTGACACAAATATGCTTAACTAAAATAAAAAATGTCGCTGATCTGCATGTTGTGACTGCACTATAGTCTAAATGAAAATAACATATAAACTTAATTAAATACATGAAACGAGTTATTAAAAAAGCTAAATTGCCAAATACATTTAGAATGAAAACATAAAGTTTTACTGACTTGATGACTGAATTTATGTTTCTGAGAGCAAAATGTAAAAACAAGTTTAAAAAAAAGAGGCAAAATTGTCTCCATCAGTCAGCCTGAATGATGCCTACCCTTTATAATAATCATCTATATAATCAATCATTCTACTTTCCCCAGCATCAGCCTCTCTTGCTCCTTGCCAGTTTTTATTTGCTAGATTGATCTCAGGAGGAAGATCCTTGATGCTTGGCAGCAGCACACTTACCAAACAAGAGCTCGCAGGTGAATTATTTACCGCAACTCTATATGGATGAACTGTCAGGGAGTGTTGAGCTGGACACGCTGCAGATAGGCCTCTCCGTCTCTGTCAGGGTGTCACTGATAAAGAGGAGTGACATAGGAAACCAAGTACAGATGCACTGAAAAAAACACATCACACATCTTATCCTTTTCCTCGATACCCTGCTTGTAATGTCTGCTGCTATCTGAACATAATGGAGCTAATTGAGGGTCATGATAAAATCTCCTGACTCCACCCAGCATCACTGCTGCTCCTGCTGTGGGGTCTTGGTGAGGCAGGACTAAAGGCCTTTAGGTAACTCCAGTCAAACTTTAGATAAGCTTTTTTTTTGTTTTTTGTTTTTAAATGCCATTAAAGTAAACACAAATCAACAAGAAAGGGGTATTTCCTTTCATTTTTCCACCAGATTTGTTGTTGTTTGTTTGTGTTTATTTATTTACTGATAAGGATTAACACGACCTCAGCATTTTGCAGAGGTGGAAAGAGTACTGACATATTCCACTCAAGTAAAAGTACCACTGTTTTGATAAAATTTTACTGAAGTACAAGTAAAAGTACTGGTCCAAAAATATACATAATAATAAAGGCAAACCTTTACAAATTAAATTGCTGACAAAATAAAAGTATGTACACACATAATGTATCAGTCAAAATGGGTCAAAGGTCACAAATGCTTTCACTTTCTCACTCACTCAGGGACCTTAATTAGCACCAATTCACCTGTCCTCATCATTCACTACAATGATGCACTTATTTAATTTGCTTAAATTTAATTTAAATTTAATCAAATTTAGACCTGCTTTTAGTCAGTATCGGATGTGATTTAAAACGTAGCGAAGTACAGTTCATCCAAAAAAAAAACTTAAGTAAATGTAAAAATTACAAATTGTACGATGATTTTAAAAAGTAGTACAAAAAAAACCCTACTCAGTCACAGTAACGCAAGTTAATGTAATTCATTACTTTGCACCTCCGGACGTTTGTGCTAGGACATACTGTATGTTGAGAAAATAATGCATTCAAACAAATCCACCACAGAATGAATGTGGAGCACTGGAGCCCAAAAACATGAAACCTATCTTTGTGGGGACATTTTGGTCTGGGCCTCACAACTTTAAAAGGCTTTTTCAGGTTTAAGACCTGGTTTTAGGTTTACGGTGACAATTGGGTTATACATGGTTAGGGTTAGGGTTGGGGTTAAGGTTAGACACTTAGTTGTGATGGTTAGGGTTAGGGGAATATTATTATGTCAATAATGTGTACCTGTTATTACTTGTCGTAGGGACCTTAATCTATGGTGACAAAAGATAAGTCCCCATAATGTCATTTACTACATTTTAAGGTGAAG
Organism: Solea solea; assembly: GCF_958295425.1. Taxonomy (NCBI): domain Eukaryota; kingdom Metazoa; phylum Chordata; class Actinopteri; order Pleuronectiformes; family Soleidae; genus Solea; species Solea solea. Next base: position 13,665,074 of record NC_081152.1, read on the forward strand.
ACATGTTTTAGTTACATTTACTACATTCATTCACAAAATGAATTCAATGTTTGTTTTCTGTGCATGTTGCCTTTGATCCCAGGATTTTCGTGAACAGAAGTCTGACGTTAGAAAACGTCAAGTGCTATGGCTTTGACATGGACTACACACTGGCAGGTACTTAATGATAGTCTGGCATGTTAAAATATTCTCTCTGCTGCAGCGCGTCACACAGGATTCACTGGCTTTATTGTGTGTGTGTGTGTGTGTGTGTTTTCAGTCTACAAGTCTCCTGACTACGAGAGCCTGGGCTTTGAGCTGATAAGAGACAGAATGGTGTCGATTGGTTATCCTCACGAGATTCTGCGTTACACGTATGACCCCAGCTTCCCCACACGGTTAGCTCCCTTATCTACCATAACTGAAGAACATGAGTTATAGTAACCTACTCTACATGTATGTGTTTAATGGAAACACTAAATAATGTCATCAACACTGCATGGTTATTTATTTTCTTTCTAAATATTAGGATTAAAACATTAAACCAATATAAAAACATCATATATTTAATTTAAAATTATATAGCAAGCATTCATTTCTGTTTTACTTATTTACATTAGAACTACTACTACTACTACTAATAATAATAATAATCAAAACAAGTTCACAAAGTGTCTTTCAACCAAATTATGCAATTAAATACATCAACATGTTTAAATAAAATATGCAAAAATGATCAAATCTATTAGCTAATAATTAGGTAAATATTACCTGATGTTTAATTAATTATAAATGAATGATTAATAACATAAATATATCATTACTGAATGATTACTTAATGATTACCTAATTATTAGTTAATCTTCTTAAACTCTTTTCCAAAATACACATAATACATAAAATAGTGACAACAAAAAACATCAAAAGTCACCAACAAGGCATCAGTATTTATGTATTTATCAGTATTGTAAATATTAGGATTAAACCATTTAGTTAAAACAATAATAATAATAATAATAATTTTAATTTAAACATTTTGAAAATGAGTTGTTTGTCTCAATAACCTTGTTGTCTTCTCCCGCCTGTAGTGGTTTAGTGGTTGACACCACATATGGGAACCTCCTGAAGGTGGACTCCAATGGAAACATTCTCGTCTGTAGTCATGGCTTCCTCTTCCTCAAAGGGTGATGTAGAACCTTTTAATTTAGTTAGTTTAGTTTAGTTTTTTGGGGTGGATGTATACATTCCAATAAGTCATGCCACATAGGATAAAGATCTCAAATTTCCAAAAACAACACCAGAAAAATAAATTATATCTCAGACAGAATTAAAAGGGATGAGTTTTCCACCTCACTTTGTCGTTCTCTTTGCCATCATTTGTGTTTGCAGTCTGTATTATTACATTATATTATATTATATTATATTAACTTGTCCTGTGTTTAACAGCGATGAAATCAACAACTATTATCCCAACAAATTCATTCAACGAGGCGACACTGACCGCTTCTACATCCTCAACACACTTTTCAATCTGTCAGGTATTTGTTTTTTTATGTGTTTTTATACATATACATGGAATTACATACAGTATATAAAAAAAAACAATCACAATAAAGTCTTAGATGATTTGCTTTGTTTAACACTAGTTAAACAAAGAAATAGGACCCAAATACACACAATGGTGTGTCATATCTCAGTGTTTGCACAGTGCACAAACCATTTATCATTATATAATGAACCGCTGTTAATCTACATCAATCCGGCTTTTTCATTACTTTTTGGATTTTAATCTTTTTATTTTATAAACTTTTTTATCTTCTCACATTTAAAAAAAATAAAAAATCTCTTGCCTAATTTTAGTTGAAAATCTAATATTTCCCTGTGTAATTTCTGTCATTTTCACCACATCTCTGTAGATTTACTCCTCCATTAGTACGTTGATACATTGTCTTGTAAAAAAAATAATATATATATATGTATAATATAAGTATATGGTATTGTTTAACTTACTGTAGTGTTTCCTTGCAGAGACGTATCTCTACGCTTGTCTCGTGGACTTCTTCACCAGATGCAACAGATACACAAAGTGAGTTTTATTCCATTTATGAGCTTTAACAAACCTTTCTTCTACTTTTACTTCTGTAAAAGTGTAAATAAAATAAATTCACAGATGAATTGACTGTAAACAAAATCTCTCTCTCTCTCTCTCTCTCTCTCTCTGTGCAGCCTCCTGAAAGGTTACCAGCACGGCGACTTGTTCATGTCTTACAGAACAATGTTTCAGGACGTTCGAGACGCGATGGACTTCATTCACAACAGAGTGAGACATAAAAACACTGTTATTTTAATGATGAAGTTTGATTTGACAAATCATGAACTCTGTGTGCTGTGTAGGGAATCCTCAAAGAGAGAACCATTAAGAATTTGGACAAGTATGTTCTCAAAGATGTGAGTAAACTGATCATTTTGAGCACCAAAAGAAATGTATTTTATTTTTGACAAAAAAGCGGCAGCAATCTTGAACCCATTGTATCTTTACAGGCAAAAATCCCTGTGCTCTTGTCTCGGATTAAAAAAGTGGCCAAGCTCTTTATTGCCACTAATAGTGACTACAAGTACACCGAGGTGAGTGTCTAACGTGTTGTTTTCCATCAAGTGGGAACGTTCAAAAGGAATCTCACATTTTTCTATTATTATTTCTCATCAAGGCTATTATGAAATACCTGCTTGAAGGTTCTGTGAAGGTAAGACAGTATTTATTAACTGTGATTTAAATACATTTACACATTTATGTCAAATTAAAAAAATGTTCAACAGCGACCTTCAGGTTTTAAAGCGATCAGAGCACCGTGACTTTCGGTTTTGCCAGATTTTTCAAACATGCATAAATTAGATGGTGCACTTCTACTCGTTTGTATTTAATATGTGGTGCTTTTTTAGTACCTGCTCTGGTGAGGTTCCAAGCGAGCTGAGCCACTAAAAATGTGACGTCGACAGACTGCTGGTCACTGATTGGTCAGAGAGTGTCGTCACTAGAAGAGTCAGGAGCGCGATGTCCGACACGAGAATCAAATGCCGTACAATGCCGAACTGTAGATCAGATAAAAAGACTTTAAAAATCCTGAAAACAAGCGTTAATCTCAAGCAAGGACATTTCTCAAATCTCAAACTTGAACAGAGGAGTATTTAGCGAAAGCCGGCAATCGTGAGTCGAATCACAACCCATTCAGCTGTATTTTAGTTCAGTGACTGTGTCAGACAGTTGGTGCTCCGGTCATGCAGGAAGTAATGAACTCATCTTTTTAATGAACTGATTCTAGTGATTCAGTTACACCGAAAACAACTGCTTAAACATTAAAAGAATTGACCTTATGTCTGCAACGGTTGGAGATTAAGCGTGAAAGTGTGTCTGCTCTACAGCAGCAGTAGAAAATAATCACTGGATCAGAGACGAGATAACAGAAACGGACAGTAAAAAAGTTTCTCCACAGACAAAGTCTTGTTTTCTTTTCTTCCGGTTGAGATGTTTTTGAGAGGGGTACTGAGTCTTTTTAGGTTCAGATTTATTTAGGGGTTGCCAACTTCATGATCATAAAATAAGGAACATAAGGAACCATTTACCTGATAAACTGCACATTACATAGGCTACATACTGGAACCCCCGTTCACTACACATTTTCACTTGAAAAGATGCCGTTTTTACTGTTTTACAATAGTATTTCTCTAAGTATGCAACTTTCTTTCATCCAAATATGAGTTTGAAAATCGATATAATTGTATAGATGAACAGGGCCTGAGTTTTAGTTTCCCTTATACAAATCTTCATTAGTGGACTAATCTGTCATGGTTTTGCACTAACCTGATGATCAAAAATACGGAGCAAAGTGTGTTCCTTATCTGTTTAATACGGAACACGTCTTTTATCTATCAAATACAGACCAAATCTTCCCTAAGTGAAGCCTGTGTTGCTGTTTACTGTGTTTCCTTAATGTCACGATGACACATCGGGGTCATTTTATGTATTTTTTTCTGTAGCCTGCAAGTCCCAAAGTTAGCTGGCGCTCCTTCTTCGACCTCATTGTTGTGGACACCAAGAAGCCGCTGTTCTTCGCCGAGGGCACTGTGCTGAGACAAGTGGACACGGTACGTCAGAGTCCATCACTCCAGCACATTGACATGTTTGCGTTGACCCCCAGCAACTTTTGGTAACTCAGTGTATTTTGGAGACAGGACACGGGAAAGCTTCGGATCGGGACGTACACTGGCGACTTACAGCATGGGACTGTTTACTCAGGAGGTGAGATTAAAAAGCAGATTATTTCTTCCTTTTACAGATTTGAGTGTTTAAAGGTTCAGTGTGTAACATTTCTGGGGGGTAGACATAAAGAGTTGTTGTAATTCCTAATACCTTACGTTACGTTTCCTCACTGCAGGATCCTCGGACATGGTCTCTGACCTGCTGGATGTCAAAGGTAAAGAAATCCTCTACGTTGGAGACCACATCTTTGGTGACATCCTCAAATCTAAGAAACGTCAGGGCTGGAAGACTTTCCTGGTCGTGCCGGAACTCACCAAAGAGCTGAGCGTGTGGGAGGAGAAGAAAAGTAAGTGCATGACGTTGCATTATCTTCTCATTGTGATTTGATTTGACTGTTGTTGTGAAGTTGTGCTGATTTTCTTGTTTTACTGCAGATGTGTTTGATGAACTCAAACGTCTCGACGTCTTCTTGGCTGAACTTTACAAGTGAGTTGACGTTTATCTTATGTATTACTCACATTTTAAGCAGTTCTAATGTGTATAAGTCCTTAGTAAACAGTTCATTTGGTGAATCACTTACTCATTATAACCCATGATGTTATTTTTCACATACAGTATGGTCCTTGAAGGGTTGCCAAGTTATTGAAATGGCCATATTTTCCATTGCCACTAGATGGCACACTGACGCCAACATCTCAGACTTAACACCCTCTCCTTACACAAGGCCATTACCCCTCCCACCCCGTTTCCTGTTCCCTGCAGGTTGTTGTAAAGCCACTAAACACACAATGAAAAGCAAATATTATTAAAGTTTAGTCCCACCGTGGTCAGTGCTTCTGTCAGTGTCCGAGTCACTTGGTAAACGTGTGAATTTGAGACTTGGTTTTGTCAACAAATGTTTAGCATAGTTAATGTTCTGGTTTGAAATATGCAGAAGCACAGGGAGGACGCTAAAATTCGAGAGCCATTTCATTAACGGTAATCAAATGTTCAACACTTCTGTGGATAAAACAAAGCTCTGCTTCTACACCAAACTCACCCGTCCCTCATCCCTACCAAAACAATAAAGAAAATGAAGGAAATAAACATCTTAGCTTCCACTAATCAGCTATGAGCAACCACTGGAGACTAAGAATACCTGATACCTGTGATGGACAGGTCACCAGTCCATCACAGCACAGGGACACATAGAGACAAACAACCATTCACTCTCACACTCACGCCTACGGTCAATAATAGACTGTCCAATTTGCCTAATCCACAAATCTGCATGTTTTTGGACTGTGGGAGGAAACTGGAGAACCTGATCACAAGAGGAGAGCATGCAAACTCCATGCAGAAAGGCCCTTTGTTCTTGCTGCACAAGGCAGGAGTGATAACCACTACACCTAAAAAAATAAAAAAAATAAAAATAAAAGGATGTAATAAAATAGATTAGAAAAGAACAGACCTCGTTTTTAAAGTCCAGTAGCAAATGGTGCCATGAATTTCACATTGTGCTCAACAAGAGAACGTGTGACACAGTCCAGCAGCAGCTGATATCATAACTGTCGTCTGTGTTTGTGGTTTGAAGACACCATGACAGCGGCAGTCGAGAGTGTCCAGACATCAGTGCCATTCAGACACGGATGAAGGTGAGCGCCACATTCTCCACTGACGTATTTATTTAACATAGTCACAAACTATTAAGGGAACATGTAGATCACACACGAAAACTTGATGAATTACATTTTAGATATTTGCTGATATAAATTGTATAATGTCTGGTTTTTTTTGAGAAGTGTATATGAGCAGAGGAGATTTTCAATTCAAAGGATCTTTCTCTTGTCAGGAGGAAACATGTTAAAGCTGAGGTTGATATGACACATTGTCCATTGTTTGTTGAGTTTCATGTGCAGACTTTGTGAAACTTACTTATTAGGCTTTGAGTTCACGACTTTCTGTCCTAAGATCTTCTCAACAGATGCACTCATTTCATATGCGACAGATGGCCCGAGGCGATCTCTCCCGGTGTTCTATCAGACTCTTGTCCTTTTTAAAGGAATATTTCATCGATTTACATTTCGCTTTGTAATATTTGTGGAAAACTGTGCTTCCCAACTTCAGTGTCTCCTTTAGTCAAGAAATATCTTCATTTCTTTATTTTTGTTACATGCCCACCAGTGACACTTGGTCAGAAGCTTAGAACTGCAACGCTAATTCCGCACTTTTTAGACCCACTCGTAGGGGGACGGGACCTCATTCCCAGAACAGTGTCACAGTGTCCGCCATCTTTGCTAACAGTTAACACTAACAGGACCAAGTGTCACTGGTGGGCACGTAACAAAGAAAAGAATGAGGATATTTCTCAACTCAGGGGAAACTGAGGTTGGGAAGCAGAATTCTTCAAAAATACTACCCCTATTCTCGTAATACAAAGCCTAAGGCAAATCAGTGAAGTATTCCTTTAGGTTTCTCTGCAGTGTAGACACGTGTTGCCTTTCAGAAGAGACCGTTATGTAGGAGTAGACGCAGTGGAACAGCCAATAGAAATTGCTTGTGTGTTATCATTATTTTCTCGCAGCGCTCGTCTCTTACGTGGATGTGTGCTGGTGCCCGCAGGTGCTGACCCGCAGGATGGACATGGCGTACAGTCAGATGGGCAGCCTCCTGCGCAGCGGCTCCAGACAGACGCTGTTTGCCAGTCAGCTGATGCGTTACGCAGATCTTTACTCCTCCACCTGCAGTAACCTGCTGCACTACCCCTTTAATTACCTCTTCTTGGCTCCACCAGTCCTGGTCAGTCATGGAGCACGTGTGCTGAAAAAAAAACACACACATACGCTGTCATGGCGGTCGATTCATCCTCTCACTCTCATGCTTTCAGATGCCTCATGAAGTCGCAACTCAGAACTACGACTTTGATTCGTCACAGATACCCACAGTCACCAAACACACCATCGGAAACTGAGGTTACTATTATCGTGAAGATTTTCGCTTTTGTTGATTTGTTGACCTTTAAATTATGAACCGTTAACATTTTTCCTCCTCTTGCAGTGACAAAGACAAGATGAGAGAGGAACATGTGAAGACAACACAGAGATTTTATCACAGACAGTTCTCACTTTTGAAGGCGGCTACATTTATCCTGGAGCAGGGGCGTGCATAGATGTTTCAGGTGGGGGCTCGAGGGAAAAAAGGACACCCCCAAAAATACAATTTTCGAGCATTATTACTCACTTTTAATTGAGAATTAATAATAATTAAACGGGACACATTAAAAAGTATAAATCCAACCATTTTCTACTGATTTAGCCTCTACTTAAGCCCACATTAGAAATTAACGTATGAAATTAGAAGTATTAATAATGATTCAAGATGACTTTAAAAAAGGAGGTCAAAAGGGCAGGTGCTTGAGCGCCACCTGGGGTCTGTCTGTTGTCTTATGTCTCTAAAAACAACTAAAGCACTGCTTCAACTACTGGATATGGAACGCAATAACATGTAACGTTTACCAGACTAACTCATACATTTTATTATTCTAACAAAAAACGAGATTATACGAGTGCAATGTTTGTTTTTTTTCCTTCATGTGTATTTTTTGGTTTTCTGATGTAGATGAGTTTGTGTAACTGTTTTTATGAACTAACTTTACTTACTTACTTACTTGTTTGAGCATTTCTCTGTGGAATTAATTTAATAAACCTTCGTATTATTTAGTTCTTGTCGTCGTCGTCGCTGAAGCACAATGACTTTCACAACGTGTGCAGGTGTGTAAGGTGACGAAAACAAGTCCCTCAAACACATGCACAGTCTTCAGTGGGTTGCGTTAGATCCTTATGAAAGCTAAGGGATACGGAGAGAAAGAAAGTAAATATTTATTTTATTTCATTCTTGAAAGATAATAGATAAAAGAACCATTACAAATGAACAATAATTAATCCAAAACAAGAATGAAAAAGAGCAGAAAGAACATCAATCTGACCTTCTTTTTATTTACAATAACAATAAAGTAATGTTAAGTGAACATGAGCTCCTTTAAGAGTAACTTAAAGGAGCTCTACTTCTTTAACAACTGTTTATTTTGTAGAAAGTCGTTCCAGTAAAGACTGACTCTGTTTTCTACAACACCATCACAATCAAGGACATGCAAACAATAACCTGTTTAAGCAGGAGAGTAAATAAAACCTGAGCAGCAACAACTAAAAATAAAAGTTCCCTTTATGGTGTCTTTTTCTGCACTATAGGTGTTGTCCACTGGGTGGCAGTAAATCACCTCTACAGCAGACCTGCAGGTTAATTTACAGTTAATGTGTGAACTGAATAAAGGAAAAAAGAATAATTTAAATCATTGCAAACAAGCTTTAACATCTCCCTGAATAATTACTTTAATACACATTTTCACACAAATCTCTGTGTTAACAGTGGAATAAAGTAAACAATGTTGTAGATGCTTCACCTAAAAAAACAACTATATTTCTGTTTATTTTTTTTAAAGTTTATTCGGCTCTTGGGACAAACAAATGCTCAGCAGCGTCTTCACTCATCAAACATTTTTTTTTTAAAAAGCAGTAAAAAGCACCAAAAAAATGTGATATTTGTGCTGCTTTTAACACGTGAACCCTGGTATGCGCTCGCACACACACATGGAAACACACACAAACCTGTGAATTATTGTGGGACACACACTCTGTATTTATCTCTTGTTCTCTCTCGTTGGTTCAGACAGTCCTTCTCCCATGAGAGCTAAACCTTTATCAAGAGACAGCAGAGAGGAATGTGTTCTCTCTCTCTCTGTCCCTCTTTCCTTTTCTTCCTCTCATTCTCTCTCCACACACACACACACACACACACACATCATATTGTATTATATCAGTGCTCACATGTGTTTATATATAAGCTGTGAATTTTTTTTCCCCCTCACAGGAAATGATGCATTGTTCTGGTGGAGCTTAAGTGTGAAAATCATCACAGTTTTCCTGCTGTGCTCTCATTTACATCCGACTGCATGTATATATGTATATGGTACATGCTTCTCACACCACTCTGCAGCTGAAAATTAAGAGAAATGTCAGCCATCACGCTTTAACCCTTTAATTTACTTCCCTCTTAAGCCATTGGAGGACAAAGATGTCCACTTCCAAAAACTGCTATAAAACTAAGTACAGATTCATATTTCTTTCCACTTTCCTTTGCTTAATCTTTTAATCAACTTCAGTCCTGATCAAAACTATCAAATGTCTGTATTGTATAATGTATGTATAAATGTATGGATTTTAACCGTTTAAATGCCAGTTTGACGACTTGATGCTAATATTTTGTATGGAAAAACTTAAGCATCAAGTACTTAAACTGACATTTAAAGTGTTAAACTCCTCAAAAATGATTGAATGTTTGGTAGTTTTGAGCAGGACTGAAGTTCATTAAGATATTTATGCAGAAAAAAAGCTATTAAAAAAGATATTAATCTGTAATGTTTTCATAATTGGAAGTGGACATTTTTGTCCTCTAATGACTTCAGTAAAAAAAACAAATTCACAGTAGTCTACTGATCTATAAGAAGAATTTTAATTTGAAGAGAGAGACTTTCTTACAAAAAATGGGCCATACACACAGGACAAATTTGCCCAAATGGACAAAAATGTCCAACTTAAAAGGTCCAGTGAGTAAAACTTGACACCTGATTGTATGAGCTTCAGGATCAGATCAGGAGCCATGTCAGCTCTACAGAGGACGCCATTTTGGACCACCATGTTTTTACAGTAGCCCACAGTGGACAAACTTAACATTCTTTTCAGTTTTGATGATGTTAACTGAAGGCTACAAAGTCTCTCCAACACACTTGGGAGGGAAAGGTGAGGTGAAAGATATTCAAGTTTCTAAATCTTACACACTGTGTGCCTTTACCTTCTGCCGGTGGAAGTCTTTAGACCGTGTCAAACTTCCTGCAGCAAAGTTTTTGCTCTTTATATAAATAAATAAAACATGACAGGAAGTCCAAATTAGGAAACACCCTCATGCATTCATTGGCACCGCCTCCTTGTGCACACGTTACCTCGATGATTTCATTTCCTGAATGACGGCTATTTCAGTTTATTTGGATTTCCCTTGTCTTTGTCTGCTTGTCACCTGGATTTATTGTTGTCTGGTTCTTTTTTTTAAAATACAAAGATTTTGCCTTGTTTGTTTTTTTTGCATTTTATTCACTTTGTGGTGTTTTGTTTTCTCACCTGCACAACCCCCCACCTCCATCTGTCTAATGTCTTTAATCTTGTTTGTTTTTAGATCAATTATTCAGTTTGATGTTTCCCAGTGCACAGGAAATAACCTCACTGCTTCTCATATCTGATGTGTAATGACAAATAATAATAACATCTATCAGTGTTTTGCACAGTTTGTACTTGAGTCATTACTGGTAGAGAATTCTCCTTCTAGATATTTCTATTTATATACTTTATATAATAGGATAATGAACTTTTCTGTAGAAACTTTTGACACACTGTGTTAATCTGTGTTATTTCCGATTTTTAGATTAGAATATTTTAAAAGTGTGTCTCACTGTTTTGTATTTAAATCTCAGTGTCTGACAATGGTTTTTAGTCTTCAAAATGACAAACAGTTCTTTTCTCACTCTCAAATGGAAGCAGAAGCTCAGATCACACCCTTATCCATACAAACACACACACCTTTTTCACACTTTACACACACAACACAACACAACAGTGCAGTGTGACACAGGAGCTGACTTCTCATCAGGAGTGTGTACCTGTGCAGCAGAGGTGTGAAAGGCAACTGTGTCTAAACAACGCTGTTGTTTAATCAAGTTTCTCTCTTGCACACACAATAAATATTTTTGTTTACCTTCAAATGCTGAAGTGCTGCTAATAACACCTGCAGAAATGATGTGAACATGGAGGAATCTGATTATTATATAACAAAGCGTGAAGAGGTCCAGAGAAGTGATTTAAACCGAAGCAGACAGTGTTTGTGTTTCAGGGAGATAAACAGGTTCATACATATATAATAAACTTAATAAAATGGTGGAATATAAAACATCATTATTTTATATTTATCTTTGTTGGGAGGTTTGATCAGAGGCCCTCTTCAACTTTTCAATCTATGTCACTTTATTTTCCACAAATACTATTCAAATAAACCTTTTGCAACTGATCATTTTCCTACTCATTTTCCCCTCTTTTCTCCTCATGTGATACGTTTCTGGCTTTCTGAATGACACTTTTAAAACATGAACTTTGCTGTTTTCTTTTTTTTTTGTCGTTTTATAAATTAATTTCTCACTATAACACTTGAATGAGTTAGATCAAGTTTTTTTTTAAAAAACACATTACAATGGATAACGACATTTTTCACACTTTTCCGAAGTGTGAACCTGTGAACCTTTCAAAAAAACATGAATTCAACGTGATTCTATGATTTTTAGAAAATTAAAAATTGAAAAGTGTGATTTACAAACAGATTAAATAAGTGTTTCACTTTTTTGTTAGTTTTCTTATTCTTAAAACAGTAGTGGGTGTCAAAGTCTGCACTACTTTTTTTTCATCTGTAAACTAAGAAACATCAAATTTAACTTAAAAAAAGTGTTTTCAAGAAAAACATAACTCAAAACATACATGTTATCTTTTTTTTATTCAGGTGGAAGGTAACGGAAACAAATCATATTGATCATGATGAAAAACATTTCATTAAAAACAAATAAATACACTTTTTCTCCAAAAAAATTTCCCCCAAAAGAAATAAAACAATTAGAGCCAGTGTAAAGAAAAAACACCCACTCATGAAGAGCAGACCAATAAGCAGATTACAAAAACATTAGTTTCACACAGTTTGTGAAAATGCACATTTCATTGATGTCATTTTGTTTTTTGTGTGTTTCCTCTGCTCCTTAATCTGTGGATCCTCTCATTTACATTCAAACACTGCTCTGACATGTTGGCTTCCAGTGCAGGAGCCTCGCTGCTCTATGCAGTCAGATAACTGCAGAAGCACCACCGTCCCCCATTCCACACATTCCAGGATTTCCCAGCAAGCATTGCAAGCAAGCCTAAACAAGTCACGTTCTTTACTCGGGGAGAATTTCACACAGTCAAGTGACTGAAGGTCTCCTTTTTTTTGGCTCTCCTTTTTAACTAAATACACTTTAACACCTCGAGACTTTGACACACAAACCTGCAGGGAAATATGTGTCATGCAGCACACAAACGTTTCCCCCACCTCTTACCCTGTTTTTTAATAAATAATTACTTGTGTCCTTTTTGCGGCAGCTTGTAACTGTGTCTGGACTGTGGTTAAACATTTCCACCCAGCAGCGAGGCCTGCCGGTGGTCATCAAAACAAACAAACCTCTTTACTCTCGCTCTCTCCCTCTGCTTTAGGGTTCAAACACGAGGCACACGGGAGCAGTGACACCTAATCTCAACATGGAGAGAGAGAAGAGAGAGAGAAGAGAGGGGGAAAAATGCAAAGGTGGAGAGAAAGAGAGGGAGAGAGAGGGCCCTTGCTCCCTACATTCCTCCCAAATGTCCCCTCCCCCCATCGACCTGCTACCACTGAGGATGCTCAAAAACACACATCACCCCCCCAACACCCACCCACCACCATTCCGCCCCCCCCCCATCTGCTTATTTAACCATCACTGATGCACACACACCGTCCCAGTGTTTGGTGTGACAACAAAGCTACACACACACACACACACACACACACACACACACACAGGTAAAAGAAAAAAAACAGTGTAAATGAATGAATGATTAAAGAAAAATTAATAAAAAGTGAAAATAGGGCCTGAATTAAAGGGAAATAAATTAGTTAAGGAGGTTTTAATTTGGATTGGTTTATAGTTGAGTTTACAAAATAAGATGGAGAAACTAAATCAATATTATAGTTTTGGGAAGTTGATCCGTTTACTTCGTTTAAACCTCCACCGACAAAATATTTCAATATTCACTCTAGTGTTGGACTATATATTTACAGTTTTCTGTGTTTAGCTCACGTGTGCTTATAAGTTAATAATAAACTTCATTTGTATATAGCACCACCAGGATTTCACCTCAATAAAGAAGCAAACACAACAATAAAACACAACACAGGGTGGAATGAAAAAAAATAAATCCTATTTTAACTTTGAAATAAAAGAAAAAAGATGCAAATAAAACAGTCAAATAAAACACAGGGTGGAATAAAATAGTCAGGAGGTTAAAACCCTGTGTTAACTTTAAAATAAAGCACAACACAGGGTGGAATAAAAAGGAGCTAGTTGAAGGCTAGAGTAAAAAGTTTTAGTCGTCTTATCTACACACACACACACGTGTCTCTGTAAACACTTTAGGAGCCTTTTGCTCTGACCCACCACCTGCTCTCAGATGTCACTTCCTCCTCCCTGCCCCCCACCCTTTATTTTGTTCTTTCTTACACACAAACACGAGTGAAACGAGCCCCTTTAGCGCCAGTTAAGTGTGAGCTGAGGCCAAATGCTATGACAATACTATTGCACTGCTAGAATGGATGGTACAGTAGTGCAACATTGTCAAAGCAGCTGACCTCAGCATGTGTCAGCACGTGGACAAGGGGGGGAGGGGGGTGCGGGGGTGCAGCCATTCTTCACTGCCAAACTCCCAATTACACTCAAACGTAGGTGACAATAGCGTTTTGTCCAGATGTGAATTAAAAGTGTATCCTTTAAAAAACAAAAAGAGCGAGAATGAAACGTTTAAATTGTGTTGAAATTTGAATTTGTTTGGCGTTAATGGCTCAAACTTACACCTTCAAAAATATCTCCATTTGTACAGAAACTGTCCCTGCATGTGCGTTACAGGTTATAAGAGTTAAGGCAGTAAAGGGAAGGTGTGGGTCTGTTTCATCAGCCAATGCCCTTTTAATATTGCACTGCTCCTCTCAGTGTCCAGTAGTGCAACAGAAAAAGGGCAGTGGACAACAACATGGACACCATCAGCATCCACTGCACATACTGACTCAACTGCCCCCCCAGTAACATTTACACGGTGTCAACAACAATAATAATGCAAACAAACAAACAAACAAACAAACATTCTAAACTATCATGTCACAGTATTTTAGAAAAACAAGAAGTGATGCAGCTTGGAAACTGTTTCTTAAAGGTGAAATAGTCTGGCACTAATAAGCGTTTAACAGTGTAACTTTTATAAAAGAAGAGTGAGTTAAATTAGACGGCACTGGATCCTCTCTCTCTCTCTCTCACTCACACACACACACACACACACACACACACAGGGAGGACGGGAATTTCCCAGCATGTGGGCCCATACTTTTCTCCCCTGTGAATGACATGCATTCTAATTTTGGGGGAGAACTGGGAGGTTGGAGACAAGAGGGGGACAGACACACACACACTCCCACAGGCTACCACCCCTCCATACCACACACGCATGTGTGTATAGGTTGAGTATTTTAAATAAAGTGTTATTATTCCTCCTGTAAATGTCTGCTTTAAATAAAAACACAAAGATCCGACAAAAAGTAACAAAACGACAACAATAAAAAATAAAAACTTTGCAGGAAAGTTGCTGTGGAATTACAACAAACAGATTAAACTGTAACACGTCTGAAAAATAAAAGAAGGCAAAGTGCAACTTGGCACAATCCACGCGTGGTTACACAACGTACAGAAACTATAGACTGCACAGAGAGAGAGAGAGAGAGAGAGAGGGAGAGAGAGAGAGAGGGAGAAAAGGACGCAGAGAATTCTCCCCAAACACCGTGTGCTTTTCTCACGCACGATGCGACTCTTAATCCCTCTGAAGCACAGGCGAGGTGTTGATGTTTAATATTTATTATTATTTTGTTTTACCTGTTCCTGAAAGGCTTTCTGTGAGAGGGTTTCTCCGCCATAGTGCGCGCGGCCTGTGCGCCTCCTTCACGTTTGAAGCGGAGTGGATCTGCTGTGCCGAGCCATTCCTGCCAGCTCACACACACACGAGCCCCCAGCACAATACTGACGACTTGTTAGATTGCACAACAGCCTATAGGCTGCATTAAACACGCCAGTGCCGTGGAAATGTGTGTGTGTGTGTGTGTGTGTGTGTGTGTGTGTGTGTGTGTGTGTGTGTGTGTGTCCCCCTTCGTTTGGATACACCATTACACACCACAATCACAGCCCCAATAAGGCGCAGCACGCGTTTATCTGTCCACACAAGGCGTTCAATCGCGTCCTGGTCAAGTTTTTGGAGCTTTCCAGATGCGCAGCAGCAGCGCGCAGGATTTAACCAGCTCTCACTGCCGCTGTCGCCGCCGCTGCTGCTGCCGTTCTGCCGCTTCTGCCGCTGCTGCTTCTTTCCTCCCGCAAGTCCCATAAATAAACACTCAATCTTCACATTCGACCTTTGCAACTTCCAAGTTTGCACTGAGCTTCTGACAATTTGCGCAAAAGAAGAAAGGGGGAGAAAAAAAAGGAAAGATCGGCTACAACTCACAGTGGACACCCCCTCCTCCTCCTCCTCCTCCTCCTCCCTCCTCCTTCTCCTCCTCCTCCAAAATCATGAATAGTATCGAGCCAAGGGAGGGACAATCCGTTATAGAGAGAGAGGGAAAGAGAGAGAGAGAAGGGGGAAAAAGTTGTCCATAAAACAAAGAAAAGCAAACCCTCTCCACAAACCACTCTTCACGCTCTGCTGCTCCGAGGATTCTCGGCGTCATTCCCGTCACGCTGGCAGCATAAACCGATCAAATGTGCGCAGCTCAGAGAGTCAAACATGGAGAGACAGAGAGAGAGAGAGAGGGGGAGAGGGAGGAGAAAAAAATCGCCAAGTCTTCCACGCACAAGCACACGGCCTCGCAGATCCGGACTCCATCTTTGACTACTTGACATTCAGAGCCTGCCGGAGCAAATTCCTCGTTTGCATGCCTCCCGCTGATTGGACTCTTCCTGCGCTAGTCTTTGCTCCGCGGCGCGCCATTGGTCCGCTTTCGGCGTGTTCGACATTTGTAGCGGCCTCCGGATTGGAAGCGCGCCGGGAAGCGTCACAGCGCGCAGCGAATACCTGACAGTTTGACTCCCATTCACAAATTTCCCACCATCTCCTCTCGCTCTCTATCTGGATACTTGATCACTAATTATCATATTTACTTTAAAAAACTTTTGCGCAGCGCACAGAATATGTTGTAATGGGCCTTTCATTGGCCTCATAGGGGTCAGTTATGGCTCAGATGTGGACTAAAGTGGGATTATAATCCCGCACAGTGCAGCGGGGGATCGTGTTCACATTATTGATCTGTGTAAAATGATGCGCTTTTGTTGTAAATATGGATCACTTTGACGCGCACATATTCGGACATGATGATGATGAGAAATAATAATTGCGTTAGTGAGAAGACGCACGTGTTAGAATAATCATGTATGATAGAGTTGGTGCTGGAGGCGGAACCGTGTGTGCGCGCCACGGCCCCTCGCGACGCTTTGATTGACGCACACAGAGAGAAAAGTATCGGCCTGTGAAATTTGGCATTCTTGACCAGAGGAGCTGAAATAATGGTATTATCCAGAGAGAGAGAGAGAGAGAGAGAGGGCCCACTCTCTGCTCCACACACACACTCACCCGACCACAGCACACTCTGAGGGGATCGGATTGTGCAGCCAGTCGGCAAAAAAAAAGGAAAAAAAATGGTTTGATGTAAGGCGGGGCGTGATAGATCCACCAGTGATGATGTCTGTCCATGTCCTCATGTCCCTGTCCCTCTGCCTCACTGTCAAAGTTGAGGACACAAACTGCATCTGCATCTGCTGCAAAAACTGTTCACAAAAAAAATGGAATTCCCATGTTTAAATGCACAGATTCAGTTATTTAATTAGAAATAATGCAGTTTTTGAGATCATGATAATCACTACTGAAAAGCAGGAGAACGTGTGGAAATAAGTCAATGTAAAATATGTAGCTGTTGTAGCTGAGATTATTATAATAATAACAATTGTTTCTGTCAGTGTTGAAATGTGACTGATTAAAGGTTTAAAATGATTGATTTCATGGAGCATAAAGAATGGATCACTGTCTACAGGAATATCCTCCCTCAATGACTTTTAAAATCTGTATTTAAAAAGTGTTAAACTAGAATAAAAGAAGTGAAATGACGCAGCACACACAACTTGTGTCTGATGTGAACAATTCATTTGTTACAATTGTTGTTTGTTCCTATGATTTTGTGGCTTTAAAACAGAGGAAACTCTGTGAAAAATCCATTCACATGTGTGAGTTTGTCTAATTTGGTTAACTTAAAATCAACTAAGTCAGGTTTTATGAGGAGAAACTTGAAGATTTTGCAGCAGACCTGCGTTCATGAAGTTGTGTAATTATAGTTTTAATAATACAACATCCACTAAAAGAAGATTAAAGAGATAATTCAACAACATAATGTCAACTTTTACGTTTGTATTTGACACAGTTTTTACAAAGTCAAATTTAATAATTTATAATTCTTTAAATGAGGGAAAAGTCTTTCTACCGTTGAATATTGAGAACGTGAGTGATTGCAAAACAATGACAATTATTAATCATAAATTATAAATTCTGCCAGTGTGAAAGAAGTGGAAATGTGCAAAAACAATTTGACATGTTTGTTTCAAACGTGTTTTTAGATTTTTTTAACACCATGTTTGACTTGTGAAGAGTTTTCCCCAAATTAATAAAGTCTCCAAAATAGATGTTTACAAATTAACGGTGACTTGTTTGAGTAAAGGTAGTTTTTTTTTATTTATGTAGAAATGAGTGCTTACTTAGTAAACATTAAATACACCATGTGCTCCTGATAAATCTTAAATTTGAACAAAGGTATTTTATTCTTTCTTTTCAACGAGATTTCTACCTGTTTGTTTGCATTTTTAAAAGCTTTCTTTCTTGTTTTACTTTCTTCCAGTAGCTCGAAATTATTAATACTCCTTAAACTACAAAAAAATTAAAATAAAAGGATTGTGTGAAGCCCAAAGGAGAGAAAGGAGAACAAACAAAGAGAGAGAAAACAGCTTCATCTGTTGGAAAATGTTTCTTCTTAAAATGGGCCTGAGGGGAAAGTGCCTCAAACTACCACTCCCTGCTGAACGGCCTGACTTTAAACTGCTGCCTGCATGTGTGAGGTATCATGGGGGCTGAGAAAAGCCTTTTAAACATGGGAGTTATTGTTCCCTCTTTTTTCCCTCCCCCCCTCTCCACCTCAACCTCCCATCCTCCGAAAATGTACCTCCTTTCTTCCTCTGCCCTTTAACCTCTCCCAACCCCCATCCCTCCATCTCTCGTCTCTCTCTCTGTGCACATTTCCCCCTCTCCTCTCATCGGCTGAAGACCAAACAACCATGATGGATAGTCATTGATAATTTTCCCACCCAAAGAAGAGGGAAAAAGTTAATGGAGAACTTTTTTCTTTTTTTTTTTTTTAAAGGGGAGTGGAAGTGGGTTTTTTTTTTCTTCATCTTTTTCATGAAGCAGTGGAAGCAGAGGTTTAGACCCCACCTCGAGTCCCTGTGCACCCACAGAGGGTTCCCCACCACTCCTCCCCCTCTGCCTCCCTCTTGAAACAGACTCTATAGACTGCATGCATGACATTCCAGCTGTGTGGGTGGCACAGGGCTTTTTACAGCGTCTCCAACAGCACACAGGACTCCTAACGCTCAGCAGCAGCAGCAGAGGAACCACCTCGACCCCACGGTGCATCTCCAGATACACTTCTCCACTCGGGGGGCTCGGGGCGTCCCTGTCATGAAGTCCTGACTTCACCTGGGATGGGAAACGTCGGGAGGAGCGGGTTTTTCTACTGAAACACCCGGAAGTTCCCAATCAAAATGTGTTTATTCATGTGTTTTGCTTTGGGCGCAGAACAAACATGGAACGAAGGAAATGAGAAGAAAAAATAGCAAAAACAGTCAATACAAAACTTATATATATATACACATATATGTATGTGTGTATAATTAGAGTAGAACATTTTCTTTCTGGTCCATTTCAACATCTTTAGATTCCATATTGTTATTCCAATAAAAAAAAATAAGACATTGACACCATTTACTCTTAAATTAAAGTTACAGTAAGTAAGTAACACCTCAATGTTAAACAATAGTCACTATACAAAAGACAATAAAAGTCCTGCTTTCTAAATACTATTTAATATAAAAACACAGTTTTACTGGCAGAGAAGAACATAAGCAAAAGCATCAAACCTTAAATCTTTCAGAGGAGAGATCGGACGCTGCTTCAGAATCGAATTTTGTGTCAGTATTAACAAATATGGAATTTGGTTTGGTGCAGAAACAAACATTAAAAGGGAAAAAAACAATTAGTTAAAAGAGATAATACAAAATTTGAGCTTATAATTTAAGTAAAAACACTGTTTTACCGGCAAAGACCGTGATTAAAAAGTATCAAACGTAAAAGCATTGGTGTTTCAGAACGGGATGTTATCACTGATTAAATAAAATGTAAACTGTGCATTTGTTGCATGTCTCTCTCTCTCTCTCTATATATATATATGTATATATATATATGTATATATATATATATATGTATATATATATATATACATATTATGCAGAAATAAGACAATCACAAAAAAATTATCTACATTAAAGAACAGAAAAACAAGCTTAGAAAGTTGATTTTCTGAACTGATCTTTTTAAAATCATGTACAGAAAATGACACCTCACAAACCTCACTTTCTGTTAAACATAATTCATTTTTAGTTATTTCATGTCTGTGACCTGAAAACAACACTTGTATCTAAAAAAGTAAGTTAATTATGTTTCCTGTAATTCAGCATTTTATAACCTTGTTCACGAGAGAAAGATCAGGGATTTAAGAGTTTGAAAAACAACGTCACGTTGTTGTTTTTGTCTCTGAGTGTTGTTTGTGTGTAATCCATAAGAACTATTTTTGTATTTGATGTAACAGCAAAATCTGGTTGTTATTCATGTATTTTTTTGGAGAATTTTTTTTTTCTTGTTTTGGGGCTATCGTTAGTTAAAAAAAAACTAGGGTTTATTGATGTCAGAAGAAAAGGAAAAAAAACACATTTAAAGCATAAATGAGGATGTTTTGTTCATATTTATAATAATAGTTATTATTTTAATTGTGCAGCAGTGGGGCCGTCCGGTGCAGAGTGTCCTTTTAAATTGATCATTGAAATGCTTCAAATACAAACATTTCTGCACTTCCTCTCCATTCGTCACACATTTATAAATGTGTCAGATGTGAAATCAGATCGCCACACGCCTGCATGAACACACACTTTATCCTCTATGTGCACTGGAGTTTATTTATAGCAGCGATAAGTTCATTCATAAAACCCTCCTCCACCCCACTGACTTATAGAGGCTGCCACCACCAACGGAAGAACTAATCAAGCTCCACTTCCTCAAACCCTCACACTTCCACTTCCTCCCCCTCCTCCTTCTTCTTCAAATCAATTAGTCATGATCCCGCAGGATTATAAGAGGAGTTTGCTCTCAGATAATCCCGGCTGTGATCTGCTGGGATCGATGCAGGATGCAACTTCATG
The DNA here is from genome assembly GCF_958295425.1 of Solea solea. NCBI lineage: Eukaryota > Metazoa > Chordata > Actinopteri > Pleuronectiformes > Soleidae > Solea > Solea solea. The sequence continues at coordinate 13,685,824 of NC_081152.1, forward strand.
TGGAAACTCGCAGTGAAAAGTGTACATTGAGCTTGTTTTTCCACTCTGACCACCGGGCGAGTGCAGGAGCAGAGTCCAAAGGATGGAAAAAAAAAAAAAAAAAATGAAAGGAGAGAGAAAAAAAAAAGAAGAAAAACTCACCCCCATTAACTGAACTTCAGAGGAATTCCTCACTTTACATATGGAATGCACTTTAGGTCAAAGGGCAAAGGGCCAGAGGGGAATCTACCCGCGCCCAGGCAGGCAGACCTTATTTAAACAAGCCAGGAATGCCTGTTTGGAAGAGAAGAAGAAGGGAAAGAAAAAGAAGTAGGAGAAGAAGAAGGAACCTCTTCCATTCACAGGAGCAGGGGGGGCATCACCAAGAAATACCAGTGCTTTTGAAATCACTTTTTATTATGATATTATGAGCTTTCCCACATCTCTCTCTCTCTCTCTCGCTCTATATATATATATATATATATATATATATATATACATATATACATATATGTATATATATACTGTATGTATAAGTATAAATGTATATGTTCTCCACTCAGACTGAGAACAGTTTTATAAACAAACTCCACTGCACATGAGGATAAAGGGTGCTGTGATTTGATTTCACGTCTGACACATTTGTAAATGTGTGACGAGTGCGGTCAATCCTCTTTTAGACTTTGACTCATTTCCCACTAACACAGCTTTAAAAAAAAAGAAGTTGTATAAATCCTCGTTTTCCACGCTCTTTAACTGTATCATATATATATTATTCTGTGTTGCTGGTTTACAGCACGTCATGGAGGGTGTAAGGTTTTGTTTTTACGGCAGCAACACCCACACAATAAATTCTAAAATCTTTTACATTCATTCACACTCCCACGTTCAGTATGTATGAGTACACGTCCTCAGAACTCAGCATAACAAGTTTGACACCTTTGAAAGTGACATTTTTTGTACCTCTCTGTGCGCGTGAACGTTGTAAGGTACTGAACACTCCTCTACCGTGTAAAACACGGGCTATTCCTTTACCAGTTGTACCAGTTTATAAACTCAGATAACATTCGGTTTCAAGACATTTCGTTTACTACTTCACGCAGTTCCAGTCTTTTAATATCAGACATTTTATGAATAAATAGATGTTTGAGTTTCAACCCAACAAACAACAAAAATTCAAGTTCCACAAAAGTCTTTTAATATCACAAATGATATTTTCTAAATTCACGTCATCGTGTATGAACCGTCTACGGTGTAAAATAAACACGACTCCTGCACCACCGACTGTATTTTTATGAACTCGTAGGTTTGTTTAAAAACCCGACAAAACAAAAAAAAAGATTGATTTAAATGTTGGTGGATGTTTTAAGCAGTTTCGGTCATGTCAGAAAACACATTCTCTAAATTCATTTTCTTTTCTTTCATGTCATCGTCTATGAATCACTAGATGTTTCTGCTCCACTACGGTGTAAAATAAAGACGATTCCTGCACCAACTGTATTTTTAGGAACTCGTACAAACAACAGATGAGCACAAAATGACTCATTTAAATGTCGTTGGATATTTTTGCGCAGTTTCAGTCGTTCAGTGTCAGAAAACAGTCTCTAAAGTCTCACAACTGTTACATTTTGGAGTTGGACTCCTCTAAAGTGTAAATCCCAGCTTCAGTTATTCACTAACTGGGAGTCACTGAACATCCTCTCATTTGAAATATCAGAATCATTAAGTGAGGAACTCTGCAGGCAACTCTCTCTCTCTAGCTCTAAAAAAAAAGAAAAAAAGCCCTTGCATTCTAGGTGAAGGCAAACCTCTCCATTTTTAGGACTATCTCGCCAAAGTTTCTCACAAATGACGTGCTACAATCCCCATGGCTGTGGTGGAATTCTGTCCACTTCAGGGCTTCAAAGCTGCACAGAACTCCTAGGTTCAAGCGCCCAATAGGTGACGAGGGGTGGACCCTGCCTGCCTTGACCTCACCGACCTTCTCCAACCTCCCCCACCCAACCAACCAACCAACCAACCACCCACCCGGTGTCCCGCTCCTCATCCCCCCACCGTCCACTTCATCATCCGTCCATACACACAGCCACTGGCTTGGCTCGTCCCATCTGTCTGGTCTCATGTGCGCCGCCAAAAATTTTGAATTTAGGAGTCGCAGTTGCCACGCCATTAACGGCACCTTTTTCACTCCATTTAGAAGTGACTGTTCACAGGAGGTAAAATGGATTTGCTCAGTGGGTGTAATCACATTTTCCAGAAAAGAGACGCTCTTTATGCGTCCCCTCATTCCCCGCTCCACTCGAACAAAAGCATTTATCCTGCATTTGTCATTTTAATACACCGATTCTCCACAGAAGTGTAATCACAGAGCAGCCAAAGTGAATCAGACAGACAAGGCTTTTAAAGCCACTGTAAAGTACAAACTCTAGGAGGGGGAAAAAAAAACTCTTTCAGGATGTTATTCTCATTCTACAGCAGCAGCTCCCTTTTCTTTTTTCTCTTCTTCTCCTGCAAATCCTTGACTCAGCGTCTTTGGATTGTCATTGAGGCAGCCATTTTCTCATGAAGGCTCACAAGATCCTTTTCCCCCCACTGCCCTGCAGGAATCAATTACCTTACTTTGACGAGGCCTTGGCTTTGCATTTCAGTTTGACTTCCTGATCACTGCGTGATTTATGTCTTTTATTGTTGTGAGTGTGCAGCTTCTCGTGCCTTATATGTGTGTGTGTGTGTGTGTGTGTGTGTGTGTTGGTGAGCCTCACTGTGGAAAATGTCCTCGCACCGCTGTGGTTTGAAGGTATTTCTGTACACAGTGAGATACATAGTAGATTATCCTTAAAAACCGTTATTATTGGACGTCGAGTTCATCATTTTTGGTCGTGATGCTCATGCATGAAGTGAAAAAAAAAACCCAAAAACACCAAAAGGAATACAGTGTGTTTTGAGTTTAGAAGCCTCATTAGGCCTCTCACTGCTTCTGGATTCTCTCAAAGTGTTTTTAGATGTTTGTAGTGTGTCTCCATCTGGTGGAGAAGAGTGGACATACACATCAAACCCACATCATTGCAGTAACTCCGGTATGGATCGGCATGTTCAGCAGCTTCACATTTGTGCAAAACACAATGTTCCCGCCAAAATGAAACAAAACAGCCACTTGATTTAAATATGAACATGGAAAAGTAGAACTAAGTCTCTTCCGTTGTCCTTTATAGAGACAAATGCATGTCTGAGACAGACTGGACAGGACTCTGAAAGTCCAAATTGAACATTATGTGCCAATTACAATTCATTTTTCTCCATCATTTTTAAAAAAAATTGCTCCTAAAGACATATTAACCCACATATTTTAATTTCATGATGATTAATTCCATCAGCAAAGCGACTGGAGATAAAATCAAATCTGGTTTACGCTGACTTCTTGGCAGTGGGATTGTGGTTAACCTCTGCTGTAGACACATTAAGATCTATAGATAATAATACACAGGCATATAAGTAGTGTATTAACTGTTATATGTATTAGATAAGAGTTCCCTCTTCAGGGTGCACCATGTGTTGTTATTGTTAACAGATGGGTATCAAGTTGTTCCTTTCTTCTGTTACAAATCACCACATTCTCACATTTTGTTTGTGTTGAAGCCCAGTGAAAAGAATCAGGAAGCAGCGAGCAGTGAACACGTCTACAACGCTCAGACGATGGTTTGAAACAATAACACTAGGCTGCAGATAACGTTCAGAATTATTTTTACCACCTCAATTTGGCACTTTTTCCTTGACGAGTCTCTTGACATAATTTGAACTTCCCCTTAGTTGCATATATAAATGTCCCTGCATGGAAAAGTGGATTAAGTAATGTTGGTGATCATTCACCTATGTATAATGAAGAAAAAAACTGTGCAAATCATGACTATAAAATCAAGGGAAATGAGGCTTTCCAGCAGTAAACAAAAAGATCCTCGAGAAATTAGATCCAACACCCAACTGTTATTCTTTTTTGTTTCTTTTCTGAGTGTTTGTTAACATGATTATGCAAAAACGACGAGGCTGATTACCAGACTGATTAAATGAAAACAAGCTGGGGAGGAGTGGAGAAGACTGAGATGGAGTTTGTCAAGAAATAATGCATTAATCAGTGTAAAACAAAACATGTAAAGTCTAATATCTAGGATTGGGATCAGACAAACGTGTCCTCAGTGAGAGACAGTTGACACGGGCACATGGCCGCCTTCGACAAATGCAAATGAGGCTTTAAGAGCAGGTGAACACAAACAGAACAATGGCTTTACAGTTAGAGTCATGTTTATTTACAGCAGAATCCTGAACAGGGAGGAGGAGGAGGGGCGGAGGGAGGGAGGGACGGGTTAAAAGGAGACAAGGTGTTTTAGATCGAGCACTTTCAGGATTCATGTTTCACTACACGGTTCTTAATTTATTTTATTCACCATTTTTCTATACAGAATCCATTCATTCAAAAATATCAATGCTCCAGCAAAACAAGAGTCCTCTGCTGGAGGGGGGAGGGGAAATTCAAATAAAAAACAAACCTCTAAAGCACTAAAGGGGAAAAAAAACAAACAAAAAGGGGGTAAAAAGAAACACATTTTCTATATAAAAAGGAAAGTTTCTTTATCACCATGATCGTCATCAATTATGTATATATGTACATATACACATACAAACACGGTTATGTGTGTATATATACATATATATGTATATAAATCTATATATTTTCTTTCCATGTTCGTTAAGAGGTGATAAGGAGTTTGTGTGGTTCAATTAAGTCTGAGGAGACGACTGCACTGAGCAGCAGGCCGGACGTCCCCAACCCCCCCCTCGACAGCGCTCAGATCTTTATAATCAGCCTGTGTGAATCAGGAGGTCAGAGCTGAGCCATCGCAGTCTTTCTGAACCCCGCAGCCTTTGTCCCACTCACAGATACAGTAGGTCCAGTGCCTCATTGTCCGGCCAGCAGAGACTCAAAACTGCAGTGGCTTTGTCAAACGCAGTCTTGAAATGATACACTGTACACGTCACATGCATGGCCAGATCAAATAGAAAAAGTTACAAAAACAAAATAAACAAAAACAGCAAACTGCATCGTTCCGTACATCTGTGTCCGTGTGCCGTCGCACCTTTTCCAGTATATATTACATATTAACTGACAAGCACCACAAAACAGTTGAGACAAAAAAAAGAAAGAAATAAGACTGTTGGGTACAAAGTGGTGAAATAATAATAATAAAAAAACATTCTATGGGTTAGATTTAGTTTCTATTTTTTAAATTTTTGATTTCTGAAGGGCACAACTGATTTTCTCTCTGTTCTAGGTCCAAACAGACTTAAAAATGTTATATCACACACACACACACACACATACTCACTTTCTCTCCCCCCCCTCTCTCTCTCTCTCACACACACCATCCAGGAAAAAAAAAAAACTGTGTATAAACCCAAACATTATGTTTTCATATTCCACTAACCCTCATCTCCAGGCTTCGAGTCCAAGCTTTCACAATAGTCAGGTCTTCATCGACTGAGGTGAAACATTTACAAAGTTCAGGTGAGATGTGCTTCTTCTCATTTTGTCAAAATATATATGTATAAAAAAAAAAACATTTTACAGACGTCTGAAAGTGGACATGTGTGTGATGTGTGTAGTGTTTCCATGAGGGTAAAGTGTGTAAATTTAGGATGTGCATAAGAGTAAATTAAGTATAAAACCCAGCATGATGCACGGTGAGGTTTCATAATGAGAACTAACAAAAAAAAAATCAATTCAACATTCCTTTATTAAAAAAAAAAAAAAAACCTTTACATTATCAACTGTCTGCAAAACTAAAAACAATAAAAATGACCCATGTTGAGAAAATGTTTTCAGTAAATCTTTACAATACGAAACAAACTGTTTCCGCCGGACACGTCACGGAAACCTGACTATTGCCACCGAAGTTTCTGATTTCAAATTAAAACCAAGTAAAACAAACATTCGCTCGCGCTCACACACACACACACACACACACACACACTTCCACACTTTAACACTAGAGCAGGAAACTAACTAACTTCAACCGTCCACTGACGCAGATATCCATGTATCACACGAGCCAACAAACGATAGAAAACCCAGCTCCGAGTGGCGGACGCTCGCAGTCCATTCAAAAAGAAATTGACCAGGACCGAGCTGAAGGCTTGGCGTCAGTTTCCCACTCTACACGACATGCTCCCCGATCACAAGTACAAACTCAAGATACCGCAAATACATGTGTACACGTATATACAAATAGAAGCAGCCCCTCAAACACTGGGGGCAGCTTGACAATTTATAATGCGTAATTTCTGTATATGCCAAGAATAAAACTTTACTAAATAAAATACATAGTTATCTGGGTGGGAGGAGAATGGGGGACAGCAGATGAACAGAGAGGAAGGAGGAGGGTGGGGGCCCCGCAGTGTCGGGGGGCAGTAGCACTGGGGAGAAGCCATCGCTCAGGGACGACAAAGACGACAGATGAAGAGAAGCGGGGGGGGGGGGGGAACACAGATGGAGAGGGGAAGACCCTTCACTGTCACTGCTCCCGAGTGCTGTCCTGTGCCACCGCAACACTCTAGAGTCTTCCAATGTTTTACTTAAATCTTTCCATAATAATAATAATAACAATAATAATAATAATAATAATAATGACCACGACAATGCTAAAAAAATATATATAAACCCCAGCCACGACTCACAACCGTAAGTCCACAAAAAAGGGAGGAGGTCTGGCCCTCGAGTTCATCTGAGTTGATGACAAACAGATGCAGAGGTGATTATAAGATGAAGAGAAAGAAGAGGCCTGTCAAACCGAGTGGGCCAAAGTGGCAAACAAGACCAACTATGGAGGAGGATAAGGGGGGAAAAAAATTAGGGGGGGGGGGGGGGTTTGGGTTGAGACGGAACAACACTAGCACAGGATGTGCTATAACATAGAGGAAATAAACAGAAAAAGAGGAAGCGGAGATGAAACGAGGAGGATGTGGGGACTAAAAGATGAGTCGTGTTGAGTTGTTGTGATCCACACACTGGTGTCCCTTCTGAGGGTGTTCACAGAAGATTGGTGGAAAGCATGAACAAGTGGCGACAACATGGCCTCACTATGAGTGTGTACTCGCTCTCTCCTTCCCGCGAACGAAGGGAAAGGAACCGCAGTCCTCCCTCCACGCTGGTCGTTTGTCCCAGAGTGCATCATACCTCCAGGAAGCGGGAGCTGCTGGCCTTGGTGTGGAACGGCTCGGACCACATGCGCCGCAAGTCTCCCTGCAAAGCACAAATACGGGTTTAAATCTGGCTTTCTCACCGTTCATCATCATCAGAAAACCACTGTCTACAGTCTCTACCTGAGCAATAAATAGGAAACAAAAAGAAAAGCATGTATAATATGCAACATTTCTGCATTAGAATAACCAAAACAGTTCCAAAACTCTTTGAATCCATTTCATTTAGGTCACTTTATAATAAACATCTCTGCTATTACTTTCAGGACAAACCACCAATGAAACATCAGAATGAGGAAGGGTATATTTGGTACTACTAATAAGCCGGTGTGTTGTCTCGTTTTTTTTTTTTATTGTGTGCATTTGTCACCAATGGATCACAACTACTCATTGTTATTTGTGGCACATTCTGGCAGAAGCTCCACCAATAAAAGTGCAAACACACAAGGGCAATCGAGACAACAAGATAACAACTCCCATGATCCCATGCTGCCTGCCTCTCAACATCTTCAACCTACTATATAGTTTTGATTGAGAGAGAAATCTGTGTTTTTAACTGCTGTATTTTGAATTTCATTTTAAAATGATTGGTTCAACAGAAACGTCATTAAAAAATGGGAACTAAGAACAAGAAACTTCAACAGGAAGTGTATGACATGAAACTATGGAAGGCATGATAAAAAGTGCAAATACAAGACTGGTGTTGCCCTTCAGTGTACCTTCAGGTAGGCCATAGTGAGCAGAGGCAGCAGGGTGAAGGGTACCAGGTAAAGCAGAGCTGGCTGAGCAGCACGATGAATCCTGGAGGCCACAGTGGCAGTCAGCAGACCTGCAGACAGTCACACATTGACGTCACTCTGAAACACACACACTTGAAACTACACTGACCTTTTCCATCCATCCATACATACATCTATTGACTTCTTACCCACAAAGTATCCGATGAGAGTGCAGTGGAAATAGGAGACGCGTTGCATACGCCCGGGCATATTACCAGGACCTGGAACTTCCCCGTTTGCTTGCTTCTTATAGTTGTCATACCGCAGCACGAAACATAACAGCAGCCCCGGCATCACAATGTCTCCTATTCCCAGCATGGAGAAGTGACTTCCTGTGGAACTGCATGAATGGAGAGTAGAGATTCACAGGAGGTTCTGATGCTGGAAGTACGCCCATGTACATTATTACTGTTTCACAACGAGAATCACTGTAGCTGCACAATTACATTTTGAACTGCTTTTCTGAATGAGCAATTGTTAGGGGGTTCTTATCTGCTTACTTGTGACCAGTCAAAGAATGTTTAGCCCTCAAGATGGTGCCAAAGCAAAGTCAGTTTCATTCTAGATCTTTCACTGATAAGTGGCAAAATATGATGCCAAATCACATAGAACTGGAAAATGCTTGTCACAAGTCACTGACTTTCCTGAAGACAAAGACATCTTCAAATGTACAAACAACTGTCTAAAAAAACCCTTACATATTTAGTTCATTCTCACATGAGAAACACAAATCAGAGCATTTGTGTCTTAAGACCAGAGGTTATCTGCAACTATCAGAATGAGAAAATACTTTATTAATATCTGGGGGGAAGTCACTTACTTGTTTCAGTTCTATTAATAGCTACCGGGTGATAATTAGCACCACATGCTATGCTGATGTTGATGTTGATGATCTAAATGAAAGTTATTCCTTTTATTAGTACCCTGTTATGACCAAAAGTGATATCTGAATGGACAGTGAGACTAAATGAAGTTAGACAGAACACTAAAATCAGCCCCATGCATCCACTGGGGGCTTTAAATAGCCATACCAATTTTTTTTTTTTTTTTAAATGAACCAAGAGGGGTTAAGAAAGGTTTCTATGGACCAAAGTGCAGCCCAATTTCCAGAGCCTTGTCAATACCATAGCTAAGATGGAATTTTATAATCCCAAACAGAGACTTCTGAGTTTCAGTGCAGAAACTAATCAATAGCGACAGCTACAGATGCTGCTTTTATGGGTATAAAACAACTACTTTCCTCCGTCTGGTTATATCTTACCTAGGAAAGACCAGTTTGCCTGGTAGTGAGAGACGAGGGACATCGCGGCCCATTCCTGGCCCCAAGTGGAGCTTCCTGGACAGAACGTCTATGGGATTTTCAGCAGGTTGAGTGGCAACTTTGACCATCACATTACTATTGAAGATGTAGGCTGAGAAAAACACCTGGAGGAAACGTAAAAATGCAACTTAGCCCCGTCACCATGACAAATGCTCACAACAACATCATTACTATGTTAAGCTCTTACTTTTGATGCACTGACTGCTGCAACTTCAAAACCAAATGATTTAAATTGAACAATTTATGGTGGGGAAGCAAGAAAACCATCCCTTTTGAGAAACTGGAATTTCTCTAGATTTGGTCCTGATCCATTTTAAAATGTGATTCTACCGAATATTAATGATCAGTCGGAAAGTAGTGTTGAAGGCTAGCTCACATGTGGGAACAATGAGGGTAAATTTAGAAAAATTTCAGTGCAGCACATAACAAATACTTGTGTGCTAAAAAAAACGTTGATCTGGTTTCATGTATTTGCTTCACATTCTCATGGCTTTGGCATGTACATTTGCTGTGGTGCAGGTTTCTTACCCAGAACACATCATAAATAAGCAGACCCGACAGCAGCAGGCAAGACACCTTGAGACTAGGTAGCCGCACGAAGGCTATCATGGCAACACACAAGCCCATGGCTAAAGCTGAGGGGTGAGAAAAAAACACACACACAGTCAGTCATAACACAATTTTGCAGGAAATGGCAACATGGGAACACATTTAGGTCAAGATACGTTAATTACTGTGCATGAAGGCCTAATTAGACTAAAATGATAATGTTCCACTTCATTTTTTCAACAGAAACTAAGTGTCAATAAAGATACAATTTTCTGTACTGATTAAAAAGAAAGTTATTATTTATATGTCACCTATACAGTCACCTGAGTCTGTGCAGATACGTTAGTACTTAAACTCCATTAATGTCCTTACGTACACAAGCTACTGCACAAATACTTCCCCCGTCAAGATTGAAACAGACTTTTTGAGAAACCCGACAGAGCGACATACCATCCATTAGAAGCCAGTGTCCAGTCAGCACCCAGATGAGCACCAACAACACAGAGAGGGAAAAGGACAGGAGTTCGGCCAGGGTGAAACGCCCACAACAGCCGAAGGAGATCCTACAATAAATAATAATAATAAAAAAAAAAAAATATATATATATATATATATATTTATATATAAATTAGCCTTGTACACAACTATTATAAGAAAAGGGGGATTCAAGCAAACATTTATAGGGCTGGTATATGTTACTGTTAACAAGCATTTGACTATATTAACTCATAAGCAACTGGATGCATAAATAATGAATTCATAAAATATAGCCTGTGTAGTCGTTGAGGGCATGTAAATGTGATATTACAGTGAACACCGGAGAAAATATGAGTTGAAAATCGGTTTACTGGGTCTGCCAAATGGACAAAGGTCGACTGAAACTCGATCAGGGGTCTGTATCTGTAACCAGAGAGCTGGTCTTCATGCGGGATACAGAGTAGGAGGGCTGTGTTCTTGGTAATTCAATGTGCTTTGCAATGGCTCGAGACAGTAAGAGCTCATTCATCCCAATAACTGGGAACAAAGGTTATTAAAATGGTTTGTACATGTTAAGTGAAGAGACAGATGTAACACAGTAAGATCCCCCAAATGGTGACATAAGTATCCAATTTCCATTTTAAAGCAATTTTATCCCTGTGTTGTAACTGTGGAATCAGTCATCGACTGAAATAAGAGCTTCCTGAATATTTGTAAAAGACATACATAACAGCACGGAGCCGTTTGTGCAATTCTTACTCAATTTAAAGACACACAGTGATTTCCTTACTTGTTCTGTGGGGAGCAGGGTCTGGTCAGATACTGGCACATTGGCAACAAGAGGAATGCAAATGCAATTGTTGCAAGAACTGGGGAGAAGAGCAAAGCACAGCAGTGAGACTGACGCACATGTACACCTGGACTGCTTGTTCTAGTTATTTTCTGTCAGCTTAATGGGGCAGTTAATGGTCTTTACAGTTTCAATAATCAGCACAGAGAAGAGACCTTCCCCAGAGCGTAACTACTAAACAGAAAATGCTAACGGTTAATTCTATAGTTGTAGTGTAATGTTCACCAGCGGTAGTTACCTGCAGTGCAGATGGTGAAGACCACCTGTACCGAGTCAAAGAAGAAGAACATGACTAGCAGAGATACAGAGGCTCCTATGGGCAGGAACAGGGCCTGTGTAGAGTCTATAGTCTGAATACCTGCAAAACAATTTAAACATCAAAGTGAATAGGATTTAAAAACACAGAGTTAAAGCACATAGTGGAAACAAGTAGAGCAACTCCCCAATCACAAGTGATTACTTGTAAATCCAAGAAAACCTATTGCCTGTGCATTACAGGCCTTGGTATATAAGTAACACTCACTGTTGTTTGTGTTGCTGTTATTAAAAGGCCCCGTCGTGGGGTTACCGTCTTTATCCTTCTCCTGGTTCTCACAATCCATGTTTAATGACCTGCAGTCAGGAGGGAAAGACAGAGAGGATGGAAGACGAAAGGAGAGACTGTGTTATCAAAAAAAACCTAGAAGTTAGAGAGCTGTGTGTCAGCCTAGTTTAACAGTACAACACCATGGTGACTTACTGCCTACAAATATGTATGTCAATGAAAAATAAGGGTTCTTTTTTTTCTCAGGGGAAACTGTATTGAACAATAATTCCTGTCCTTATGTTAAGAGAAAAGGTAAATATTGACAGAAAACAGAAAAGTAATTGCATCTAATTCTGTTAAACTATAGAAGAATATATGGCGTGTTTCATAAAGTGACATGTCTGATTTAAAAAGTACGGGAGGGATGTAATTGTCTCCTTATTTATAAAAGTTTTTTAATGTATTCCCCTTTTTTATGTCTTCAGTAATACAGCAGTGCCACTGAGGTTTAATTCACATGCTGCATGTTTACCATTACAAGTTTGTCTCTATTAAGTTGTGGTTGCACAGCAAAAACACTTCTTTCTGTCGTTTGTATTTTAAAGGTTGAACACATCAATTCACTTAAAAACAGATGGAGGGAAATTCGGAGGGTAGGATGAGCTTTTTTGAAACTTGACCAATCAAAACACCATTAGCAATGCAGCAAAAATCTTAACAGCTATCATTTACAGGCTATACAAAGAGGCAACATTTTTTCACATGTTATGTAATGTTAAAATGGTATACAGTCATTTACAAGCTACAAGTTATATTTTATGAATGGACGTGATAATATGTTATTTCCATTCATTAACTCAACGATGTGCAATCTTACTTGATTTATTCCTGTGAACTAAGTCCATATCTTCACCCTATGGCATTATGTTTGTTTGTTTGTTTTACATTATGATTGAAGACTTATTTCACTGTGTCATGTGATAAATAACTATGTCACAGACATTCATAATAATAAAAGAAAACTAACTTTTTATACCCATCAATCCCTATAAATGGTATGTGGGACAACCTGACATATCTGGCTAATGTCAGAAACATGATACAGTTTGTAAATGACTGTCCACTGCTGAAGTGAAGTGACTGTTTATTCGTTAATACTCACCTAAAGCTGCCATATACGATGAGGAGGATGGAAATGAGGAAGGTGGATACCTGGCTGGAGTCAACTAGGGAGTAAGCCCTGCAGATGAGAGAGAGAGACACAGAAACATTTTGAGCTTAGCGCTGAAGACAAAATGGTGATTTTGTTTACAGACCTCTCAACAGTAATAATTTACATCTGTGCTGCGACAGCACAATATTTCGCTACCATCACACAAACAAGTGGAAAGTTAATCAGACTAAATACACACAAATGTCATCAGTAAACACTCTGGTCTTCATGTCTGTGTTATTATAATGCTTGCTCCTTTGATTCTGCTACTTTTACACTACAAGTCGACTCAAAGCCAGTTAGGCGACTTTAAGTAATAGTTTAATTTATAACCCCATCGTTAAGTCTGGGTTAATTAAAAACAGTTGATGAATCTTCTTCTGAGAGAAAACATGTTATCCTATTATCTATTAGAACAATCCTGAAGGTTTTTTTTTGTTTGTTTGTTTTTTCAAGACATCATTTTAGTTAAAAACTTTGGCTACTTTAAAAACAAAAGCCATCTACATTTACTTACATGACAGAAGAAATTGTAACTTCCAACAACAACAATATACTACACTGGCCAGACAAATCTTTCCTCAGAAATGTGGCAAAATGTGCATGAATCCTTTGTTTGTGGAATAAAAGTGTGTGTTTTTTTCTTCAGGATTCTACTCTATAATCATTGCATCTACAGAGTGCACCCTCACATAAACACAGCAACCATCAGTCTGACATCAGGACACATCATGCTTGCATGCTTGTTTTCCAGTTTTTTTGTTGTTTTTTTTTAAATCCACCATGTTGTGGAAAATAGGGAAAATTTGTGTACAGCTGTAATTTTACTCAATCATTCAATCATTTCTGATTCTCTTCTCTGACAACCTCCAACTGGTTGTGGCAATAGTATTCTCACCACACATATCACTTTACCCTCCTACCAAACCACCAAAAATACTGTGACAACAAATGTAGATGTAGAGCAGGAATTGAAATGATGACATTTCAGTATGTGTGACACATCAGGGGTAAACGAATGGAGCTGTAGATCTGACCAGTGCGTTTTTCAATTTAAATAGGTCAGTGCAACTGCAGGTACAGTATTCCTGTTTCTAGTGACAAACAAATAGTACATCTAATGGCACATTTCCACCGGTTTAAGTAGCGTTTAAGTAGCGTTTCCACTAGCATAGTACCTGGTACCAGATACTATTTTTAGTACTTGCTCCGGCGATGTTCCAAAAGCATGCTGAGTAGGTACTATGCGATGACTGGTCAGACTGCCGGCACAGGAAGGGATGTACCACACACAAATCAAGCCGAACAGCGCTTAACAGTAGATCAGTTAAAACTACTTAACAATCCTAAAAACGTGGGTTAATCTCCAACAACTACCAGGGAAATCTCTATATTTAACAGGAGTCTTGTGTATGTAGGGTGTATGCAGCACCGTCGATCACAAGCGGTATCACAGACCCTGCCGCAGTAGTCTGTACTCCAGCGACGTGTGGACAGAAATCAAGTCTAACAGTGCCAAACTGTAGATAAATTAAAACTACTTAACGATCCTGAAAATGTGGGTTAATCTCCAACAATTACCAGGAGTCTGGTGTAAAGTCACTAGTCACTTGTTTGTGCGTGTGTATGTCGCACATAAAACGAAGTCACCGCAGTTTTACACAGTCGTGCAGCGATGACTCCACCTACATTGAGTAGATACTTTTTATTGTAGTGGAGATGCAAACTAACCGTGGTGAGGCGGTGGAAATACGCCATAATACAACATGCAAATATATTGATTACGTGTTGTATCGTGGCACTAATAGCTGGCGATTACACAGAAAGCTCACCCAGAGCATTATTTTACTGTTTAGAGGTGGGCAAACTATATCATCTAAGACCATGGTTCTCAAACTGTGATACATGTGGAGGAATCTTGACAGTAGTGCATAGAAAAATCAAACAAATAAAAACATAATAATAACAACAACAGCAATAAGAGTCACCTTATCTCTCGTGCCATCTTAATCTAATTTCACTGTACCAGTGTATGTATGTATGTATGTATGTATGTATGTATGTATGTATATATATATATATATATATATATATATATATATATATATATATATATATACATACACACACACACACACATAGACATATAGATATATATATAGACATGCATTACATACACATACATATGTGTGTGTGTGAGAAAAGAGGAGGATGAAGAGAGAGCAAATTATCTTATTGGGAATAAATCTGCCTCCTGTAAAAAAAAGTCTATAGCGGACTTTGCTCGGCCTATTTACATCACTGTCTTTTAACGTTGGTGATAACGGTGTTACTTCGAGAACTCAATATTTTCTCAGGTGGTGCTTGGTTTAAAAAGTTTGAGAAACACTGCTCTAAGATAATATCATGATTGTTGTTTTAAAGTTGTGCAAATTGACATTTTTGAGTATTTAAATTACTATGCAAAAACGGCAGCAGTGAACAGGATTCAGGGTCACATGACTACTAGTGGGCCTATGTGGTCACATGACCTCTCGCTGGCATCCTCCCTGCCACACAGGTTAGCGGGAGAAAACATGCAACACCAGCCCACGCAACAAAGTTTTTGAATTACTTGACCATTTGCTGTTTGTATGCTGCAAAATGTATCTTAGTTGTTGTTTCAGTGTATCAGTTGGGCATCTGAATGTTTACTTCACAGTCTTTAAATTTTTACTAAAATGCTTTAGTTTAAAGAAATTCCATTGATATAATCCAATATACTGACAACTAATGAGTTATGACGCAGACAAGACAAATCTATTTTTTTAAAGGATATTGACTAATTATCATGATCGTCAAAATCCTGAAAAGATATTGGGATATCATTTTTGGCCCATACTGCATAACGTTAAATCTATGACAATCACACAGAATCATCAGGGAAAAAAGAATGAAACAATCTGATAGCAAAATAAGAATTGCACATTTAGTTGAATTTTAAAGAAGGGGGTGAACAAGTTATTGACTGTTAAAATCAAGAAGGCAAATGGAATCCATACAGTCCTATGTACAGAGGAAATTGTCACCAAAAGAAGGGGGTCTCAGCAGCTCACAGCTCAGTTTAAAGTTTGTTTTGAGCAAGTCTATTGATTTAATTTGATTGCACATGACTCTGTGTATAAGTTTTGAAAAGCACTGAACACATTTCTATTGGTTTGTTACCTTATGCCAATTAAGCCATTGATTGCCCTCACTTATGTCTGGTTGCAAGCCACACAAATTTTCTGGCAATGTTTGTTGTGGCCCAAAGAAAGAATAAATATAATTTGGTGGTGATTCCCATGCGGAAACTTGGAAGCCTTGGCAGAGGCTTGCACTCTAAGTGCCATCTCTCATCTAATTGTTGAGGTACTTGCTAAATTACATAATACATAATAATGTCATTTAATGTAATATAATAACTATGGATTTCCATTTTAATTCATCTTTGAAATAAATATACCATCACACCCAAATGGGCTCTTTGGTATCTGCAGCATGATTTTAGTTAAGATTTGGTCTCAGAAGCATTTTGTTTTCACACAAGCCTGGCAATTGAAACACAGATTAACAACTCCACATCCCACTGCAACTCTGCTTTATGACAAAGAATTCAAGATCTGCAGGCTGCAGTTGTACCAAAATATTTTTCACACAAGAAGCACCAAGTCAGGATTTATTTGTTTTGCTGTCCTTTATGGGACAGACTTGACAAAATAAAGAGGACCTGATGAAGGACAGTGTATTGCATGTCTTCTGCTCAGGGTGAGCTGCTGTTAAATGAGTATCCATTCTTTTCACTTTGATACAAGTTGTCTAGGAAATCAATCAATCAATACTTATGAAGCACTTTTCAAACAGATAAAATATAACACAAAGTGCTTCATATAAAAGCACCCACACAAACACCAGCAAGATACATTCACACGCCTCCAGATATATACCTGAAACATAGAGGCCAGAATCGATCATACATGGAAAAGGAGCTGCGAAAATACAAGTTCTACTGCCTCGATGAAGAAACATGAAGATGCTCATTCAGACACACCTTGACTAATCAGAATTGTTTGCATGCTGGCGCTGTGTCAATCAAAGCACCAAATTGTTCCCACATCAGTGATTTGAGGCCTTTACGCAGCATAGACTTGCAATACTCCCCCATAATGCAGGCCTTCTTTTTGGGTCAGACAAGGCCAGCATTGTGAAATGCTGACTTCAGATTTGACCCTCACCCTGACCCTGATCTGCTGTCCAAATCTTTGGCTCTGGGTTATACATGCAAAAACTACCTCAACCATTATCATCATCATCCTCATCATTATCTGAACACACAGTTTAAACAAATGAGATGAGTAAACAATGTTAAAGAATGAGCAAATGCAAATTAAAATTAGGAACAATTTCTGTATGGTTCTCATTCTTGCAGTAGAATAAATATTATCATTGTTCAGCTATTTATCTTTCTGTCTGAAATACAGTACTGTGCAAAAGTCTCAGGGCACCACCATCTGTTGTTTTTATGCCTGTCAAATTCCGTGATTATTGGCATTTGGATCGGACTGAACGTTGGTCTTATATATTAGCGAACCATCAATGAGGTTAACAACGTGTTTATGTAATGCTCAAATATGTGTTGAATAAAACTGGCATAATAAAACTTTTTCACAGCAGATGTTTCTCAGGTACTCAGTATTATAAGTCTATCACTAAGAAAAACAACAATGATTTTGAATCATGATGATGAATTACACTAATATAAACAGATCACCCCAACATTAAAATCAGTAACTTAAATTAATGTTGTGACTCATCTGTGAAGGTTACTGTCCAGGTTGAAGTGAAATTCTGAAGGACAATGTGACTTCTACTTCTACTGTTACATTTCATATCTTGGGGGCTTCAGTATTGAAATAATAAAATCATTCCACCATAAACATGAAACCAGTTGGTGATTTTCCTTTTGTGGCTCATCATTGTATTGGTTAAGTATGAAGTCTCTAAATATCTATAAATATATTAACCCTGGGACTCATATTGTTAAAGTACAATAAACTCTCACAATAGGTTATTCTAGACCACAGTTTATTTTCTAATAATAAAAAAACAAACCACATCTGTTTAATCAGATATGCATACTGACTCAGTATAGCCGAGGCGATGTATACAAGTATAGTATATGCATAATTTATTCATTAAATGTTGAATTACTGAGTTCACTGCTCAGTGTTTATTTAGAGAACAGTAGACGAAAGGATAGCAGTGCGATGACAGATGCTCTTCACAGGAAACCACATTAGCTAAAAGCAACAATAATCACATATTGACTAGCACTATCACTTACTGGGTAACACTTTACAGCACATATGTTTCATGAAAAACAATGTTGAAGGTTTCTTGGATTTTTACTGCTATTTCACTTTGGCTTTTTGGGTTTTCATTGAAATATAAAGAGCTCTGGGTCATCTTTTCAAAAGCAAAAATTTCTCCTATTCTAGCCATAGCCAGCATCACAATCCTTACTCAGTGACATACAGAGAATATAAATGGGTTCCCCTGCAACATACTGTATTATGCAGGCTTTGTGTCACTTTGTAATCTCAAGTCCAATGCAATCTCTTCTGTGAATTGCATTGATGAGAAGAGGTCTAAATATTTAGTTCAGCTGCAAAGTATTTACACAAGGTAAATTACAATAACCACATGAACAACCCTAGATCCAAAGCATGTACACAAGGATAAACACAATAAATACTGGCATAGTATGGAGGGGACTCCTGTGATAATACTCTGTGGTTATGATACTGCTAGGGCTGTTGATTCATGAATCGATACGTTCTGGTTCGACTCAAATTCTGATAAGTCGACTTTTTGCCGTGTTAATTTTATACAGTCTATGGTTAATTTGATTTCATCTCAACCCACAGGAGACAGAAAGATTAAAGAACATCCGGTGGTTTTATTTATTTTTCATTTTAGGCAACAGTTAGTCCTTCTCTAACATTACTTAATTTGGCGTTAAAAAGATTAAGAAAGTGAAGCTGTTCTGAACACCGACACAGATGATGTCACTCGCTCAGTGTCAACACAGCAACCAGACAGACAGCTGGTTTTATCTGTGACAAACCTAATTCATATTCTAGTATCGAACTGCTTGGTCTGAATTCTGTGCACAGAAGCCTGTAGAACATGGGTGAGATAGATGAATGGAACATTTAAAAACAAAATACAATCCCGGACTGTTGAGAGCTGGATGGCAGCCCAAAGTACCATAAGACGTCCTTGTTCACCAACAGACTTGGTTTTCAATAACACAATTCCAATACCGTTCTCCGTCAAGCCAGTTGCATGCATGACTTGACCACTAAAGGCCAGGTCACCAAACCACAATGACAACTTCACAGGGTAAAAGCTGAGAAAATAATATCGAGAAACATTTATTTCTCCTCCATATTCTCATACCAGTATGGATGTCAAAATGCGAAGGAATTTTCAAAAAACACAGTAATTTGTAATAAACTGTGCCCTTATTGCCTCCGTGAAAATAAGTACACTCATTGCTCTTGGTGCATGTTTGTAGAAGTAACCAGGGGTCCGACTTCCAGTATTTGTTTCCTTCCCGTATCAGTGAATGGAGCGAGTTTTGTTTCTTAACAATGTTCGTGGGAACAACAGGTCAATTCCACCTCTGTGTAATATTACGGAGTGGGAGGACGACATTATTAATTAATTTGCGCCATTGCTTGGTGTGGACGGTTAAAAGAATGAATGTCATTAAATAATGAATTGATAAAAGTAGGCAATATAACCTGGGTTTCATTACACAACTATATAAAGTGTCACTTGGGACACCAACTCAGAGCACTAACAACACTTAATCATAATTAGCTCTGGTTTTACCTGTGGCTGCTAATGCTGCCATGAAAGTTTTACTGGCGTTTAATAGCCCAGACACTTCTCTAATACTGGATGGTTCATTTTCAACAGTCAAATAAAAAGACTCTACAGTGGCAGTTATTTGGGAGGAGGTAAAAGTTCTTGCAGAACTACATTTCCGTCTTCCCATGGCTGATGATCAAAACTTGACTGCACATACGTCATCTTTTAATTAATGCTGCAATGATTATTCAATAACTCGTCAACTATTTTGACAATCAATAACTCGGTTCAAGTGTTTGTTTTTAATAATTAAAACAAACTTTCAGCTTTACAGCTTCTTAAATGTGAATATGTTGCGGTTTCTTTGCTCCATGTAAAAAAAAAAAAATTGTTGGTGGACATTTCGACATTTTATGATCAACATTTTATTGTACTTGATTAATCAAGAAAATAATCATCAGATTAATAGATTGTGAAAATAAACATGGGCGTCTAATTTTTGTTTCATCCGAAAATACGGTCAATGAGAGATCCTGGAATGGATTTGTCAGTTACATGATTTATGCCAAAAATGATCTGCAGCATAACCTCTTAAAAATATACTTTAGGGGAAAATACAGGTATATAGTAGCTGCTAATAATACCAACCAAAACTGACATACAGTTTTTATCATTTGGTTCGGTTAATCATCTTATTAATAGCACATCAACACAAGTGACATCCTTAGCCCTAAAGTTAATGATTTGACAATCTGCTGTTTTTCCAAATTAAAACCACTTAGTCCTTCAGGCTTAAAAGAATAATTAGTGTCGTTTCTGATCTGGACAAAGGCAACGGGTGCTTCAGTGATCTATCGTGTACAAATCTGTCAATGTGTGCTCTAAACTGAGAATATTCAAGTCTAAGAGGATTCATTGTAAACAATACATAGGCACCCTAGAAATAGACCTAACTGGTTATTGTGTCTGATACTAAATGCAGAGAAATCATTCAATCAAAACATTACTCTCTTAGTGAGTTGTGGGAATGATTAGTTGATTAGTCTGTGCCTAGAAAGGGCAACCCTGAATTAGATTGTATTGCTGTCTGAACAAGAGGATTTTGGGATTAGATCTTAATAACCATGTTTCCTGAGGAAGGGCTTTCTCATGAATTCATTAATTTAAAGGCCAAAGGAAAACTTAAATTGTTATGAACCAGAACCACGGCTGTCGAAACAGCTTCCTGTCTATTACATTAATTATGGGATAGCAAAAAAGGAAAATGGTTGACGTTAATGGTAAATATTTTTAGCATAAATCAACATAACCTAAGGCAGACTTGTAAGAACCAAAATACACCTCGAGCCTAAACAAGACATAGCAAGGACACTGAACTGTGGTCACATGCTCAGCATTTGTTTAAAGGATCAAAACTTTCCTCCACACATGGACAACAACGCCTAAGACTTACTCTCCATACAACCTAGAGAACTATGAGTTAGTGCTGACTACTGAATAAATGTATTACACAAATGACTAAAAATTAATTAGTGGTTATTTTAGGGAACAATCAACTGCATAAGTAATCAGTTGAGTGAAAATACCACAAAATTGCTAACAACAGCCTCTTGTGGTTATATACTGCCTAAAAGAAATGTTTTCAACCTCTGTATTACCATCCAGATGTAGCCTACGCTAAGAATGAGAAATGTGGCCCATAAACACAATGTTTAACTATCAGTTTGATGTGGTGGCTGCAGTTTATGCAAAGGAAACTCAACATGGCAGACAATGTGGCAAGTGGTTCAATTATATGATGCCTTTTTTTTTTTTTTTTTTTTTAAATCAAAACCAAAGAGTGTTAGACCAACAACAAACAAATTTTGACAAGTGACGCACCCATGTGAAATAAAAATACTGTACTTTGGGTTACAACTCCTCATTAAAGCTTATTCATGCGGTCTGTATCTATGTGGTTGTAAAAGTTTGCAGCAATTGATTATAATAGTAGTTATTACACTACAGTTTTATTTTAGTGTTGTCACTCTGCTGTGAAGCTACAGCTGTCCATTTCACAAAGTGGGACAAAAGAGGCTGAAGGTCACACTTAAAATCAGACTTGTGTTCTCCTGATAGTCATGTCCTTGTTTGTCATCCCTGTTTGAGACTTATTTTGGGCTAACTAGATCAATTAACAACATTCATGTGCATAAACGTTTCTGCATAATTAAGAAACTGTGTTAGGTGTACGTTTGATGAGAAGATGTTGCCCACAGCAGTAGTTAACTCAAAGTAATAACACATGACATCATGATAATCCTTGATTGTTCACATGACTTTCCTGCAAATACCGTTCTCTCTCGCGCGAAGACAAACGTTCAACCACTCTCATTGTAAACCTTATCTGGACATAATCACATTTGCACAACATTTCCTGAAGACTGAACCATTTGCCTGTCCAGCAATGAACTCAGCTGAGATGCGAAACGAAAGCAAATGCTTACATACTTTTTCAACAAACAGCTAGAATAAATGTCATGAATAAACGCTACATAGAACGAGTGACAATATTCTACACTGGTGTCGAAAAATGTAATGGGTTATGCTTTAGTTACTGTGTATCTTTAATCTCAAAATGAAGTGATTGAATTATTTCACAAGATAGCACCAACGAGGACAGCCAACAGTCAACACGGCCCTGTATTGATAAATATAGCAGCATTAAAGCCAATTGTGCACATCAGAACCTGCAAATGCTGCCACGTACTGCAACATAACCAAGTGTATACATACTTTTATCACAGGAGTTACAGTATATTTAAGTGGAATCTCAAAACGTGTTGGGATTCCACTTCAATAAAGTCTTTCTGTCTGTGTGTCTGTCTATCCATCTCTAACAGAAGTAAGGACATTATCTATACCAGTGGTGGCCCTGTGTGTTTTCTCCATCATGAATGCAGCTAATTTAGAGATAGAAATATTTTACAGCCAGTTGGTAATTAATTAACAGGTGACATTACACATTTCACATCAAAGGACTTTATAAACGCGTAAACCGAATTGCTGCAGAAAATCGCCCTCAGTGTTGCTCGCTTTCAACATCCCGAGCTTCAACTCACTCAGCATCACATACATGGAACAGTGACACATCTGACCAGAACACTAACTGTTGCTGTGATAGCCAAGCGTTGCTATGGCATCTTCTTCTTCTTCCTATAATTTCCAGCAGGCTGTTCACTGAAAGGTGTAATGCTGCCCCCCACAGTTCAAGGTTCTCAGTCACATTTCTCATCCTCTCATCTCCTTGGTCTAATCCTCTTCTCATCCTCCATTCCAGTTCAATGCTCCTAATCACAGCACAAAGTTCCCCGTCCAACTGTCCCTCTCTAATGCAGTTTGAAGTTCCCTCAGTGCAGCACAAACGTGTGGTGAGCTATTCTCTGCTGACAACCATATCCCCTCTTCTTAAAATAGAGTTTAAATACAACTGTTCTTTAAATGGCCAAGGTAAATCACAACTATGGATGTCACTTAATAATAAAATAAAAAAAATAAAAAAAATCAAGCTTGGGCGAAATTTATAATCAAATAAATAAGAACACCCCCCCATACATTAGGTCATATGTTAAAACATAGTAAAGGCAAACCGCCCCAACTTCATTTCCATTATTGTTTGCAGAAACATAAGTCTCTCTCATTTTTTCATTTAAAGCATTACCCGTGGATGAGAACATGCGCTCAGAGCTCACAGATGTCCCTGACTCACACGGATCTTTATGAGCCAACTTTGAGAGTTGCCGTTACTTGTGGCACTTTTCCATTATACAACTCTACCTTACTCAGTTTAATATCAGTCACATTGTTTTCCAATACTATAGTACCTCCTCAATGTGGGGGGGTTCATCATAGCATGTCTACACGGTGTGCTGAATCATGAGAATAAGTTAATTGAAAAGATTTTTTCAGTACTTCCTACATGACCGGAGCACAGCAAACTATGTCTGACAGTCCATCCATCCACCCATTTTCTACCGCTTTATCCTCGATGAGGGTCGCGGGGGGTGCTGTGCCAATCTCAGCTGACATAGAGCGACAGGCGGGGTTCAACCTGGACAGTTCACCAGTCCATCACAGGGCCACATAGAGACAAACAACCATTCACTCTCACACTTATACCCATGTTCAAATTTAGGGTGTCCAATTCACCTAATCCCCATATTGCATGTTTTTGGACTGTGGGAGCAAGCCAGAGAACCCTGAGAAACTCCGTGCAGAAAGGCCCTTGTTCCGACCCGGTCACAAACCCGGGTCTTCTTGCTGCAAAGGCAAGAGTGCTAACCACCACACCAACAATTTAGCCCCGTCTGAAAGTCACTGACCTAAAATACGGTAGAACAGGATATGATTCGGCTCACGATCACCGGCTATCGGCAGTGCTGTCGCTAAATACACCCGCCTCCTCTGTTAAACATTTTGGAAGATTGAAGATTTTGGAAATGTCCTTGCTAATTATTGGAGATTAACCCATGTTTTCGGGATTTTTAAGTCTTTTTTAACTGATCTATTGTTCGGCAGTGTTCGGTTTGATTCCTGTGTCTGACATCACACTCATGACTCTTCCAGTGACGGCGCTTGGAACCTCGACTTTCACAAAGTCACTTGGTTTGTACAAGTCCTACATGTGCATAGGCACTGGTTAGGAAACCTTATGGGAACCATAAGCTGGATCCTAATTGTACTACTTCAAATGGTCTAAGAGAGCATGCATTTGGAACAGGTAATTTCAGCTTGGATGTTACCATTACACTCCAAGTTGTGGCGCTATTCACAACTGTGTGGGGGTTTGTATTCATATCTACAAGGTAATAACGTGGGTTTCTGTAAAAGCCTCAAGATTTTATGTAGTCTGATTTTGCTGCTCATTTTATTATCCAACAGTGACGGACATGAGGACAGAGTAACAAAACAAAACATTAAAAATAATGCTTGACTTGATATGGAGTCAAAACCACATTCATTAACAATGAAGTTATACTTTTCATAACGAAGCTTAATGATAACAGCACAGTTAACAAGTCAGTACAACATGATCAACATTTCTTGACAGCAGTTACAAGCATGTAAAATGCAGTTTTACAGTTGGAACTTAATTTTAAAGCCCACTAATGTCTAACCTGACATGAATTAAAGAACATGTACATTAAAAGAAACAATTACTCACGTGAGACAATATAAAACTGCACAGGACTGTATGTTGAGGTACAGTTTAAAAACCTGTGCAGTATTTTTAAAGGAATGGTTATAAAGCAAATATGTTGCCAGTGTGGGCATAACTTCTTCAATTTCACATCAATTACAATGCTGCATTTACTCATTAATTATCTCTGAAGGCCCTTGATGGCATTTAGGCTTTTTCTGGCACATAAGACATTCACTATCCTAAAAATATTTCTGCTGAGTTTGCACATTGACAGAAACAGGTCTATACTAAGAATAAGACCCATTTGGGCAGAATTTATGTCTCATGGAGAGGTCAGGTGATTTTAAAGGAAAACCACAATTATAATAAAAATGGTATATCCATTTGACTTAAGTCATTAAAAGAAAAGGTCAGTCATTTTGAATTACTTGTCATTTTATCAACCCTGCTCGAACAGTGTTTTGCTGTGCCACATTCTGTTTTTCATATACCGGTCTTATCACCACCACTAGATACACACACCAGCCACTTATAAGGCACACCTGTTCAACTGCCTGTTAGCAAATATTTTAGCAGTCAATCACATGGGAACAACTCAGCCATGACCAACTGTTGAAGTTCACAACAAGCATCATAATGGGGGGAAAAACATGATTTAAGTGGCTGTGAACATAGTGTGGTTGTTAGTGCCAGACTGCTGATCTGAGCATTTCATAAACTTGTGATTTATTAGGATTTTCTTGGACAACCAGCTCTACAATTTAATGGTCAATGATAGAATAGTGAGAATGGTCTGCAAAATAGAAAATATTCGCTAAATCAGTTTTCTGGATGAAAAGGCATTGTTGATGAAGAAATGATAGAAAGGCAACTTTAACTCAAATAACCAGGTATGCAGAAGACCAAATGTGAACACAAAACATGTTGAACCACCAAGGGTTGCTCCTGGCACTATATTAGGTGTCCTGTGTGCCTAATAAAGTGGTTATTGAGTGTATGCAGTTCATGCAAAGGATGCCACATTATACATTAAGCCTAGCCTAACAGATTTGCAGGCCTAATTGGAAGACAAAGTTCCTTCCTTCTTAAGCAAACAACACAAGTAACAAATACTTGAAATCTAGGTTCAGTTTTTTTTATTATTAGGTATTTTGTGGCAGTGCTTACCTTCATCTATGATATACAATATGTGATACAAGTGGCACAGCCAAATTAATACCAAGCATTAATATAGTATTAGTATATTATTAGAAAATGGTGGACACCATCCATTACAGTAAAGAGGCATTTGATGCAAACTCGTGAAGTGAAGACCCCAAGACATCAGATAAATAGTAGGTTGGTCCATGTGCTTTTTTTGAATACTGATAAATGGGAAAGGGAAAGGGAAACTGAACTCAAAACACAAGATGAGTGAGGTGAAAAATGTATAGTTAATTAATGTATAACATGACTTCAATGTAATGCATAAATGTTGGTTAGGCTTCTCCCTGTGTAAGCAGGGAGTCCTGTGAAAGCAGGGAGTCCTGTGATATTGAGACATGTATTAACATAAAAAAAAAAATTAGATAGAGGTTCACATAAAATGAGATTGACAGATATTTGAACTAAATGCTACGTTTGTGTGACCCAGTTATATTCAATAATTCCTGTGTAGGTTTTGAGTACATTGGTTTGTACTATTCAAACACAAGTGGATGATTTCTAATCATTAGAAACACTCAACCAGGTTTCCAGAACCGAACAGACTTAATTCAGCCTTCAGTAATTAGCAAGGCCTCGACATAAGTCAGGTCATTTTCATTCATGAGGAAAACTGAATACTGATCACAGCGCCTCTTCTATCGTTTCTTAACCTAACACTAAAATCCAATTATAACCTAGACCCAGGCCTTAATGGTTTCGTGCAAAGCTCTTCAAGGATGATGCGAACCAACTGGTCGTGAGTCACAATGCCAAGCTCACTGAAACTGGTATTTTGGGACACAACTGCGATGCCAGTGAGCTAGCTCACTTCTACGGCAGAACCTTTGTTATTGTGTGCAGCGAGTCGACGGCGAATGCTAACAGGTCTAATTGGCTAACACTAATTCGCTGACGCAGCAAACACCCACTAATCTACCCCCCGTCGTCTAGCAACGCGGTGTTAATTGTACAAAATGAAGTTTCTCATAAAAGCAAACACTGGTGATAAGTGCGATGGAGTCATTCACCAACGGGCTAGCCCAGTTAGCTTTGCCGAGATATTAGCTCGGTTGCTAGTAGTCGTTCGCAGTAGCACCATTGGAATTGAGCGCTGTCGGTAGCATTAGCATCAGCTGGTGGGGCTGCTAGCTTATCATGGAGCTCAAGTTAGCCGTTAGCAAAATCAGACCTGCAGGTAAAAACACTTAAATGGGAGAGGCATGGCTCACTGGGCTGTAATAAAGGTGTCTTAATACATAAGGTCAATGAGCCTTATGTCTGTGTGAATTGTCAGAAATATAATTCATTGTTTAAGTGACCCATATCAATAAGACTTTGTAGCCATTGAAGCTAAGCTAGCAATAGCTAGATGCTAGTGGGTAGAGCTGTGTCTGTGCGCACTCACCAAGCTGTGTAGCCCTGCTCCGCCATATCGCCGAAAACAGTGGGTTCTGCGACTGAGGCTAACACAGATTTAGGTCCCGGTGACAACCCGTTGGGACGTCGGTGATGGATTTTCTGCTTATCCTTCACAATCCGACGACCTAGCAGTCACTTTTAGGTGCCAACATGATGATACATCCCGGCGGCAGCTAGTGATCACTAGCTGAATATGTAGCTGCAACTGAAACGGAATGATGGTTTGCTATCGTTAGGTGGACAAGACAAAGCACCCCGAGAAAAAAAAAAGACACACTGGTGTTATTCTCGTCAGTTTCGCTGTTGTCCTGCCGTCACCCCCGCCGACAAGGCTCGGTCTCTAACTATGCTACACCCGCTGTAAATCCATATTCAGCCTGATGCGTCCAGAATAAATTCGGTTATTCCTCGGGTTTGCACCCCTGGCTGTTATGGAAAACGTTCAGCTTTGTTTTCTATGGCGAGAGTCACGGGAGCGCGCACAAGCGCCCTGCTGTAGAGGTTTACAAGTAGGACGTGCACGGAAATGTTTGTGTGCGCTGAAAATGCTCGCGATGGTTTCCTTTCAGTCGCCACAGCACTGCATCCTATCACATGCAACTAACGCGACGAGCTTTACGTCCATTCTAACATGTAATTTACGGTTCGAAGTTACGGCGTTAAATTTAATGGCTGCTATGGCTGCGAGGCACGATTTAAGTTTGTGACCAAATACAGAAAAAAAAACCTCAACCTCTTAATAATAATTGAGAAACGGATTGTGAAACATTATTTCATTTTAAACAGTTAAAAAATAGATATTTAAAAAAAATTACGATTAGGTACTGTACATCTCTCCATGGCCTTACTCTATTGAAAAGAAATTACATTTGTAAAACTTGTAAATTAAGGGTTGCCAGTTCAAATCTTGTGATGGGTCAAGGGCTGGGGTGCCCCCAAACAAGGCACATAGTCCCCATTGTTCTCATTGGCTTGTGTGTGTTCACTACTGCTACAGTATGTAAAAAAGGATGGGTTAAATGCAGAGGTCAATTAATCAGGAACGTGCCAGTCTAGTTGTCTGTCTGTTCGGGTCGCTTGTCAAGAGTCCTTTTCTATCATGTGAAAATGTAGCATTGTGAAAGATTACTGAAAAGCTAAACAAGGAAAGTGTCACAACATTGCAAAACAAACAGAATAGACGGTGGTGCCAATAGAGAGCATACCAAAGGCAAAGTGCAATGCATGCATGTGATGCTGAGTCAATTGGAGTCAAAGATGGTCGCATTGCAAGCATAAACACAAGAGAACAAATTGTGACACTGATGATGAAAGGAATGGGATGCCACCCATTGATCAATTCAAGGAACCTCTGTCTCACATTTGCTTGATTGTGCTACACTAGGCAGGTGACTTGCTATGGGCACCAGTGCAGTAAAAAAAAGCAACAGGTATAGCTCAAAATGATAAAAACTTGAAATAATGATTTCTAAAATGAAAAGGAAGCCACTGGAGAGCAGGTAGAATGTGTGTTTGAATTTACTGTTTCCTGTTATATGTCTGTGAAGGTGCTCTGCTGGTGACTGGTTTCTTGTTTGAAAGGTGAGCAGCTGTGTTTGGGTAAGCAGTAAGCGTGCAAGGCAAATCTGATTAATGTCAACATAGACGGCATTACAATTGTCCAAACAAGTATGTATCACTCGCTAAAAATCATTAAACAGGTTTAATGTGTGGTGCAATAAGCCAATGAAATTAAATCTATATAATTTAATATTTTTACCTTTTTGAACAATAAATACCACATCCCCTGTTTAATATCCTTCCTTCATGTAAACTATTGTATGCAGGGTTTTTAAGGTGATGTATTGAAAGCGTCACAACTGTTGCAATACCACCATTAATCAAACAGAGTCGAGCCCCCATTAGTCTTGTAATCGTAATTTGCATTGATTGCAAAACATGTTAGAATGAGCAATGAGATAGACTTTTTCAATAGTCCCTTTCTCACAGCAGACATTTTGACATATCGCAGTGGAGGCACAGGTGTAAATAAGAGTGAATGATGTTTTCAATCAATCCAGTTGGCTCAGTTAAAGGATTCTGGTATTGTGCATAATAGCTCACCGTGACACAGTCATGTCCTAATGGGGCACTGAAACTGAACAGGGCCATTGTTAATGTTATCTGTAACACGGTACTACAGTATGTCAAGATGTCTGCTGTGAAAAGGTCTACAGGACAGAGATTTAAAGAGGGTTCTTTTATAATTTGGAACTCTTATGACCTCTGGATTTCACTTTGGGTACAGTTTAGTATTTAGGTTTTCTTGTAGCTGTACTTGCTCACATACTTCTTTTATTGACATATATGCACATTACAAAGTCAGGCAAAGGGACAAACGATTCCTTTCTGTTGACATGTAAGATCACTCACTAAACACTGTCTATTCTTCCACAGATTTTGAGTGTACAAATGTGATTACCCACTTACGCTAATTGGGCAAAAGTACCAGGAGCACAAATAGACTGGAATATACTCACTTTAGTATGAACGTGCTAGATGGAGCAAACAACATACAATATTTATGAGCCACATTAGCAGCTTGGCTCTAGGGATGACATTGTTTGTCAATAGATTTCTACATTTGATGCAGATTGAAATATTATGACATAAGGTGTACTGACTTTGAATTCCCAACATTTCCTCTAGCAGCAGCACCTTGATGATGGGTTTGTAGTAAAGTGCCATTTGTGAGTACATTTCACATATCTAGTGAAATATCTAACTTTTAAAACAGTAATTCTTGGTCCCTGAATAGTAATACCTACCAACTTTAATGTCTCAATAAAGCTGAATGGATTTTTATGCTACTTAGTGCAAACATTAATTGTCTCACCCAAATCATGCAAAACAGTGTACATCAACCAATGCAGTATACTGATGAGATTATGAGATACAGTGTATGCAAAGTTGACATTTTGACTGAAGTTGCACAAGAGACAAGGCTGATTAAAACGTCTATCCTTAGGGCATAATTGTGCTTGGTTAATTCAATAGCTATCTGCTCATTAGTCTTTGTAGTTTATATTCTGAGGGTGGAGAAAGAGGAAAGGTCAGAGGGCCTCAGGGCGGGCTTAAATGACGGTCGTCTAACAAAGGAAGCAATCAGCAAGCACATTTCATAGCAATCTCCTCATTTACATTTCTCGAGATCAAGTGAAAATGTTTGATTGATATGGACACAAGACAACAAACAGACAAACACACATTCAGATTCACTCTCTGTAGACCCCAAATGTCCACGGCAAAAAAAATCTAACTCATTTTGAGTTACGCTATTGTGGATTGAAGGGTTAAAGGTGACATCAGACAAAAGATGGATCATCAGTTAAAAATGTTTGCTTTAAGTCTTTGTGTGTGATGTTTGTGGCAGGAGTGAAGCATTAGTGTTTGTACAGACCGGTTGTGTTTATTTAAGGCACAGCTTCTAATGCAAACATAAAAAAAGAATTGCTGAGTAGAAGACAAGGTCAGAGCCTGACCTGACATGACATTCGTGTAACGCGCTAAGACTCGACAACACATACTGAGATTTAAGAATGCATAATGTCACATTAACGCAGACATAGTATTTTGAATTGGATATGCAAATGCTGATTTGATAGCATCTATCAAACACACTCTTTCACAGACACAGTTTTAAATGTTGGTTTGCATGTTTTTAGTATTGCAGATATGATTTGTATTGCCATTTGTAGAATAAAGAAAGCTGTGTTCCATCCTGATTAAGTCTAAATCCCAAAGAAAATGTTCAGAACAGCCTTGTTTTTCATCATTGTTATCGCCACTGTTTATTTTATGAATTGATCTGATGTGAGATTTATATACAGCACAGTTTTAAGCCCAGTAGAATAAATATTTATGTTTTACCGTAAAAAAAAATCCTGTTAAGATTTGGCTGTCTGATAAGACAGTGTCATCGATAAAGATGGCATTTGGGGTTTAGGGTTTAGAGACACGTCATTGGGATTCCCTCTAGCCAAACAGTGTGGGGATTACTTAAATCTGTAAAGAGCTGCTGTTCTTAAGGATTATGCACAATCTGTTGTCAGGGACAGAGCTTCAAATTCACAAGACACAGGAGCAGTGTTCACTCGACGCTTCATTAATTCAAGTTTTCTGAGTAGCATGTACCAGCCTGCACTTAGCCAAAGAAAACTAATGCCACCTGAGGTTTATCGTAGACAGTTAAGCCTTCTACTGCCTGATCTGAATCCAGTCTGCGTTCCGTACATTAGGGTCAATTTGAAAACACTCCATCAAGCCCAGACTAGCTGAAGAATTTCTTCTTTTTCCATCAGGAGATGCAAAAAGGCAAATTAACACCCAGGGAAAGAAGCCAATGGACACAAGAATGTCAATCACTCTTACTGAAATATTCAGGAATGAGGTATCCACGTTTACAGTCAACAGCTTTCATGATACAGCAACACATACAGTACACATACACACACAAATAAAAAGCTCAATTTACGGTATCTGGTGCTCATATTGACGTCAGCTACAGAAACGCCTGAATAAATGTAATAAAAATGTAAAAAAAATATATATTGTAGAGAATACAATAACAGGTCGAGTTTGCGTGTGTGTGGGTTTTCTCCAGCTTCTCCGGCTTCCTCTCACAGTCCAAAAACATGCAATATGGGGATTAGGTAAATTGGACACTCTAAATTGACCGTAGGTGTGACAGTGAATGGTTGTTTGTCTCTATGCGTGCCCCTGTGATGGACTGGCAAACTGTCCAGGGTGTACCCCGCATATCACCCCATGTCAGCTGAGATTGGCACAGCACCCCCTGTGACCCTCATGTGGAGGATAAAGTGGTAGAAAATGGATGATAACAGGTCAAGTAATGAAACACATTTTAGCAAAGAACAATGTGTCCAATGTTACATTTAGAGCTGCAACTAATGAGCTGTCGTTTTTAAATGTTAAAAATAATTTTCCCCTTTCAATATTAAACCTATGTATGGATTTTATTTTTCATTCATAACTCATATGAATGACTTGGCTCACAAAATAATGTAGTACATGCAAGTGTCCAGCAAGTGTCAGTGTTTACTTAAAAAAGGTTGTGGAGGCAATAGATGCCAAGATTGTGAGTCATACAAACAGAGCATTTAACCATCATGTATATATAAATATATATATATATATATATATACACACACATATATATATATATATATGTATATATATATATTAAAGGTGCAGTGTGTGAAATTGAGAATCAAGTTGTATGTTGTAGAAACCTCCCCCTCCCAATTCCAAGTGTGTTGCAGAACCTATGGAGCCTTTAGTTAGGGCCCGAGCACTCGCTCAGTGGTGTGAGGACCTACTGCTCTTCTAGGAATTATTATTTTTCTCTCCAAAGAACCTCTAATTCGACCCCCTAAACGTGCATGAAAAAATTGGCACACAAATCAGAACTGGCGATGACAATGGGAATTCGAAAAATTAGTGGGGAAGTGGTTCAGCCCAAGGCAAACAAAAAATCCCATTGGGACCATGGCCTGGACTCAACAGGAAGTCAGCCATTTTGAATTTGGCGTTTTGCAAGTTTCGTAACAAACTTGTCGTTTATCGTGGCAACATGAATAACACATCCAAGATCAAAAGTTACTGGAATTCGTGGCCATTCGCCACGAAACAGGAAGTGTAACTTCGCTGTCCATTGACTGATCAGCTTGAAACTTGATATCAGGGATTAGCTGCAACGGCCCACAGCTGCGAGTGGCCGCACAATGCTGCTTGCAGCTTTAATTACCTTTATTTGACCGTCACCGTTTTTGTTTGTTAGCAGGATTATACAAACTCCTTCATGAGTACATGAACTGTGATCTGCTGATTGCAATTCAGAGTTTGTACTCTGGGTGGCATTGTGACACCCGGTATAGACTAGTGAACTGGTGAATGTGTAGTGTTGTTGCCAATTGTTTGAAGGGCATGCAGGTTTTTAGAGCTTAAACAATTACTCGATAAATTGTCAACTATTTTGATATTTGATTCATCGGTTGATCTCCAACACAAATTCTCAGACTTTTCAGCTTCTTAAATGCTTTGTTTAATTTAACAAAGAAAATTTAGTTTTGCAAGGGGTATGAGTGAGTGGGAACATGAAGATCTGAACTATTGGTTTAAACCTCAGGAATCACAGTTTGGTTGGCACCATGTTGAGGATGGAACCGGAAATTCACAGATGTCATCTGAAATTCACAGATTGGATGATGGACATCGGTGTCCACCCATATTTCACAAAATCGACATCATGTTCCGTTGAAGAGTTTGTACTGACGTTACAAATTAAGTGAGAAGTGGAAGCTCATTGAAGGTGCCTGAAGCTGAAGTTGACGGTAAGTCACGTAAAAACAAACAAACATCAAGGCTCAATCAATCGATGGTTGAATAACGGCATAAAGATCAGAAACATCCAAGCATCGGATCCTGGGAATGTTTTTACCTCTGTCAGGACGACAAATGACAGTGTTGCTTTCTTTCTGCTGTTAACATTATATTTAATTGATATTAAAAAGGTTTTCCTAAGGTTTTATTGTTCTTTTTGCTTGATTGTTTTTAGATTTTTGTAAGACTAATGAGTTAAATGTAGGGCTGGGCGATATGGAACATTTTTTTATCACGATATGTTTTTCCATATTGATCGATCTCGATTCTTATCACGATATGTAGTTTTTGCAGATGCTGCCAGTGTGAGGGACATCCTGAAGCTTTAAGAAATAAAAGATTCACTGAAACTTTATAATAAAGTTTAATAACATAAAAAACAACTTATTTAAACAACTTAAAAAACAATTATTAAATAATAATAATCTCAAATATTTATAGAGGCAGCACAAAACCAAACTAAGTAAACATGTGGGTCACACCCTCTGACACATTCAAGTGCTAAACAAAGACAACATAAATGTCAAAACTAAACCACTATAATACTATTATATTGGTTTTTTGGAGGTATTGAAAAGTGCAAAAATAAAAGGTTGTGCACAGCTTTTGTAATGTAAACATGAGTCATCTCCCTTTACACAATAAAAAAAGCTTTTACTTATTGAAACATTGTATATAAACTAACAGCTATGACAACTATCACATCAAATTGCTTTGGCTGGACAGTGAACATCTCCAGTACAAAAACAGTAAACATGGCCCTGGCACAAATGCTACCTGAAAGATTAAGGTAGATCTCTAGAAATATTTTAAAAGTAGAACGAAATCTGAGCCAAAATTGCACAATATGTAGTAAACCAGTCAGTTATTCTATCATTTACCCCATTATAGGTTTTTTACAAGAAATACAAGTCTGTCCACCACATCTGGCTTTAAAGCAGCGAGGCAATAACTAATAGTGCTTGTTATTATATTTTTGCTCCGCTTTTATAGTTAGTTAGTTATAGTTTATAGCAATGGCTGCAAAGAACGACTGGATAGATTTTTGTTTGACAGAGCCGCTCTCGCTAGCGATGCTAACGGCAGACGTCGTGCTAGCTTGAGCCCGCAGAGTCACACTGTCAGTGTAAACACTGAGGTGGTGCCGCCACAGGCGTTGTGTTCCCCGTCCTGGCTGCTACCAACCGCCGGCATATTTTACAGACCGGCTTCGCCTGCTCCTGGTCGCTTTTGCAGTATCCAAACCACGTCCACACAATTGACGTCGTGTTGCCTTTTTTTTTGTACAATGTCTTCGCTGTGTTCGGCATTATTTTCGCTGTCTTCGCTCATTTTTTCCTCATTTCTTCAACTTCTTTCCTGCTCTCTCTCTGGTTGGAACTTTAGCGACGCTGCTCCCAATGGGGAAGTGGGCGTGTCCTACCGGCATACGGCAGCCGACAGACTCCGATACTGTTGTTGTTGCGCTTACTTTTTCATGTGATATCGAATAATATGTCCCGAGCTTATTATCGAAATCGAACAAAAATTTATCGCGATCCCGAATCGAGATCGAATTATCGCCCAGCCCTAGTTAAAAGTGCCACTTTTGTCCATCAGTCTTCCCTATAGTGCTATGTCTTAAGAAACTTAATTTAGTGCTTCATATTAGCAGCAGATTCCTGACCCATGTTATTTATTATCAACATATATAAACTATGGACTTTGGTGTGGGTTAGTGAGTGGTTTTACAACCTTCAGTTTCCCATTGGAAAAGTTTGTGTGAGACAATGAGACAATTTATTTGAAATATAAATAACTTATATAAAATATATAAATACATAAAACACTGAACCAATAAATGAGAGAGAATGTTGAAATACTTTCTATGAATGAGCAATACAAATTACAAAGCACTTTGGTAGTGCTGGTGTTTCACTTGTCTCTGTTTCTTGTGACTCTGAATGAAAACGTAAGGAGCTGCTAAATCCTAACTGCTAGTGCTGCTTTCTGACATGACTCCAGTAGCTGGTGAATCACAAGATAGGGTTGGGCTTAACGGCTGAACAGAGACAGAGCGAGTGCCTGAAGCACAGTCACTGCGAAGAGAAAAGCAGGACCGTCTCTGCGACAAACCCTTCTAAAACCCGGAATTCAGGGTGATGTGATATACGCGCCTCGCTCACCAGATCTGGTCCAGTACCTGAGAAGCCTGTATCATTAGACACCCACAAGGAGAGGTGAAAAGAATGGATTCTATACAGATCATGAAGGAAGTGGAAAGGATCATGGCGACCTATCGACACAGAGTCTGTCTGACACAGTCACTGCGAAGAGAAAAGCAGGACCGTCTCTGCGACAAACCATTCTAAAACACGGAATTCAGGGTGATGTGATATACGCGCCTCGCTCACCAGATCTGGTCCAGTACCTGAGAAGCCTGTATCATTAGACACCCACAAGGAGAGGTGAAAAGAATGGATTCTATACGGATCATTAAGGAAGTGGAAAGGATCATGGCGACCTATCGACACGTGGATCAGTCAGTGCAAGTGTTGCTTTCTTGCTGCTGTTAACATTATATTTAATTGATATTAAAAGGGTTTTTCTAAGGTTTTATTAGGGTTCGAGCAACAAGGTTGCAAGAAACCTATTGAAACTGGAAGGATTATTATTATTATTCTTATTATTCCTTAAAGTAAATCGCGTTTTTGAGGCCTTTCCCATACCCCAAAACTCACAGATTTTTGTGACCGCATCAATCCTGGTGTAAATTTACGTCTGAAAAAGGTTCGGGGAATGTGCGTCGAAAATTGAATGTGGGAGGGGCCAAAACGTGCGAAGCGACCTGTCAAAATTCACCATGACCAACACAATTATCGCACATGCACGAAAATCGGTACACATGTGTAGTGGGTCAGGATGAAGAAAAAATTACATTATGACCATGATCCAAACCCAACAGGAAATCCGCCATCTTGGGTTGATTGGCCATTTTTTGGCGATTTTGGCGAATTCGCAGCAATGGTATTTGAACTAACTCCTCCTAGAGTTTTCGTGCGATCACCTTCAAACTTGGTGAGGTCCCTGTGGACCAGTTGAGGAGCTCCCGGTATCAAAAGTTTTTTCAAATGTCGCACGGCGCACGAGATAGGGGGCGGCAAAGTTCGTGATGATTCTGATGTTTCGCATCAGAAAAACAAAACTCTTATAACTTTGCGATGGAAGGTCCGATCCGAACCAAACTTGCTACCATTGATGATGGGCCATGGCTGAAGACGTCTATGAAAAAACGGTGAAGTTTGAAAACAGCGCCTCCTTGTGGTGAAAGAAAATACACAAAAAAAAAGTTTTTTTACGATTTCGGGAATAACTTTTACACAGATAATCGTACTGCACTCAAAATTGGTGACAACAGTCAAAACACATGGTAGATGATGCGTGATCAATATGACGACAAATCGTTTAACGGTGTTGCCATGGCAACGACGCAAAGTCGGATTTTTGGGACAAAAAATCAAACTGCTACAACTTCGCGAATCCTGGTCCGATCTGAACCAAACTTGCTAGGATTGATGATAGTCCGGCCCTAAAGACGTCTATATGAAAATATTAAATTTCGAAAACAGCGCCCCCTGGTGACAGCAGACAGTATGACAGCTTGTATTTCAATTATCTCCTCCTAGAGCTTTTGTGCGATCACCTTCAAACTTGGTGAGATCAATGTGGACGAGTTGAGCATCAAAAGTTATCAAAAGCTTTTTAAAATATTGTATGGCGTACGAGATAGGGGGCGCCAAAATTGGAGATAATAATAATTTTTCATAACAGACAATGAAACTCTTATAACTTCGCGATGGAAGGTCTGATCCCAACCAAACTTGCTATAGTTGATGATGGTTAGTTGCTGAAGACGACTATGTTGCTGAAACGGTACATTTTGAAAACAGCGCCTCCTGGTGGTGGTAGAAAATTCTAAAAAAACCAACTGTTACAACTTTGCCAATCCTGGTCCGATCTGAACCAAACTTGCAAGGATTGATGACAGTCCGGCCCTGAACACGTCTATATGAAAATATTCATTTTCAAATACAGCGCCCCCTGGTGACAGCAGACAGAATTACGTTTATAGTTTTTGATGCTGCTCCAACAGGGATTGTTGTATCCACTTGAAACTTAGTATGTGGGACCCCAGACCCTTCTGGAACATGTCCGTAAAAGGTCACCTCCCTACAGGAAGTGGAACGCCCGAAACAGGAAGTAAAGTCTTACATTGTCCGATTGACACGAAACTAGATATGTGAGTTACCGGACCTTCCCTGAACATGTTTACGGAGACGCCGTTGACCGAACAGGAAGTCGGCCATTTTAAACAGGAAGTGCCTTCTAACTTTGCCGTACATTGTCCGATCTGCACAAAACCTTATATGTGACACCAGGGACCTGTCCTGAGCATGTCCGTAAAAGGTCACCTCCCTACAGGAAGTGGAACGCCCGAAACAGGAAGTAAAGTCTTACATTGTCCGATTGACACAAAACTAGATATGTGAGTTACGGGACCTTTCCTGAACATGTTTCCAGAGACGAACAGGAAGTTGGCCATTTTAAACAGGAAGTGCCCTCTAACTTTGCCGTACGTTGTCCGATTTGCACGAAACCTTTTATGTGACACCAGGGACCTGTCCTGAGCATGTCTGCAAGAGATGACCTCCTAACAGGAAGTGGAATGTCCGAAACAGGAAGTAAACTCTAAGATTATCCGATCTGCACAAAACTTGATATGTAAGACAAGGGAAGTTCCCTGAACACGTTCACGGACACGCACTTGACCGAACAGGAAGTCTGCCATTTTAAACAGGAAGTGCCCTATAACTTTGCCATACGTTGCCCGATCCCCCCCGAAATTTGGATCGACATGCGTGGGGACGCCGCTGAAAATAACTAGTACTGAAAATAACTAGTACTGAAAATAACTAGTACCGCGCGCGGTGAATGAACGGGTGAGAGCGCGAGGCACGCGGGGAGCCGTGGCACACGGCGACCCGCGTGGGTCGGCTCGAACCCGTTCAGAACCGCGCGCGGTACTAGTTATTTTCAGTACTAGTTATTATTAGGGTTCGAGCAACAAGGTTGCAAGAAACCTATTGAAACTGGAAGGATTATTATTATTATTCTTATTATTCCTTAAAGTAAATCGCGTTTTTGAGGCCTTTCCCATACCCCAAAACTCACAGATTTTTGTGACCGCATCAATCCTGGTGTAAATTTACGTCTGAAAAAGGTTCGGGGAATGTGCGTCGAAAATTGAATGTGGGAGGGGCCAAAACGTGCGAAGCGACCTGTCAAAATTCACCATGACCAACACAATTATCGCACATGCACGAAAATCGGTACACATGTGTAGTGGGTCAGGATGAAGAAAAAATTACATTATGACCATGATCCAAACCCAACAGGAAATCCGCCATCTTGGGTTGATTGGCCATTTTTTGGCGATTTTGGCGAATTCGCAGCAATGGTATTTGAACTAACTCCTCCTAGAGTTTTCGTGCGATCACCTTCAAACTTGGTGAGGTCCCTGTGGACCAGTTGAGGAGCTCACGGTATCAAAAGTTTTTTCAAATGTCGCACGGCGCACGAGATAGGGGGCGGCAAAGTTCGTGATGATTCTGATGTTTCGCATCAGAAAAAAAAAACTCTTATAACTTTGCGATGGAAGGTCCGATCCGAACCAAACTTGCTATGATTGATGATGGGCCATGGCTGAAGACGTCTATGAAAAAACGGTGAAGTTTGAAAACAGCGCCTCCTTGTGGTGAAAGAAAATACACAAAAAAAAAGTTTTTTTACGATTTCGGGAATAACTTTTACACAGATAATCGTACCGCACTCAAAATTGGTGACAACAGTCAAAACACATGGTAGATGATGCGTGATCAATATGACGACAAATCGTTTAACGGTGTTGCCATGGCAACGACGCAAAGTCGGATTTTTGGGACAAAAAATCAAACTGCTACAACTTCGTGAATCCTGGTCCAATCTGAACCAAACTTGCTAGGATTGATGATAGTCCGGCCCTAAAGACGTCTATATGAAAATATTAAATTTCGAAAACAGCGCCCCCTGGTGACAGTAGACAATATGACAGCTTGTATTTCAATTATCTCCTCCTAGAGCTTTTGTGCGATCACCTTCAAACTTGGTGAGATCAATGTGGACGAGTTGAGCATCAAAAGTTATCAAAAGCTTCTTAAAATATTGTATGGCGTACGAGATAGGGGGCGCCAAAATTGGAGATAATAATAATTTTTCATAACAGACAATGAAACTCTTATAACTTCGCGATGGAAGGTCTGATCCCAACCAAACTTGCTACAGTTGATGATGGTTAGTTGCTGAAGACGACCATGTTGCTGAAACGGTACATTTTGAAAACAGCGCCTCCTGGTGGTGGTAGAAAATTCTAAAAAAACAAACTGTTACAACTTTGCCAATCCTGGTCCGATCTGAACCAAACTTGCAAGGATTGATGACAGTCCGGCCCTGAACACGTCTATATGAAAATATTCATTTTCAAATACAGCGCCCCCTGGTGACAGCAGACAGAATTACATTTATAGTTTTTGATGCTGCTCCAACAGGGATTGTTGTATCCACTTGAAACTTAGTATGTGGGACCCCAGACCCTTCCTCAACATGTCCGTAAAAGGTCACCTCCCTACAGGAAGTGGAACGCCCGAAACAGGAAGTAAAGTCTTACATTGTCCGATTGACACGAAACTAGATATGTGAGTTACTGGACCTTCCCTGAACATGTTTACGGAGACGCCGTTGACCAAACAGGAAGTCGGCCATTTTAAACAGGAAGTGCCCTCTAACTTTGCCGTACGTTGTCCGATCTGCACAAAACCTTATATGTGACACCAGGGACGTGTCCTGAGCATGTCCGTAAAAGGTCACCTCCCTACAGGAAGTGGAACGCCCGAAACAGGAAGTAAAGTCTTACATTGTCCGATCTGAACAAAACTTGATATGTAAGACAAGGGAACTTCCCTGAACACGTTTCCAGAGACGAACAGGAAGTTTGCCATTTTAAACAGGAAGTGCCCTCTAACTTTGCCGTACGTAGTCCGATTTGCACGAAACCTTTTATGTGACACCAGGGACCTGTCCTGAGCATGTCTGCAAGAGATGACCTCCCAACAGGAAGTGGAATGCCCGAAACAGGAAGTAAACTATAAGATTGTCCGATCTGCACAAAACTTGATATGTAAGACAAGGGAAGTTCCCTGAACACGTTTACGGACACGCACTTGACCAAACAGGAAGTCTGCCATTTTAAACAGGAAGTGCCCTATAACTTTGCCATACGTTGCACGATCCCCCTCGAAATTTGGAACGACATGCGCGGGGACGCCGCTGAAAATAACTAGTACTGAAAATAACTAGTACCGCGCGCGGTGAATGAACGGGTGAGAGCGCGAGGCACGCGGGGAGCCGTGGCACACGGCGACCCGCGTGGGTCGGCTCGAACCCGTTCAGAACCGCGCGCGGTACTAGTTATTTTCATTATTATTATTATTCTTATTATTCCCCCAAATGAATTGCCTTTTTGAGGCCTTTCCCATACCCCAAAACTCACAGATTTTTGTGACCGCATCAATCGTGGTGTAAATTTACGTCTGAAAAAGGTTCGGGGAATGTGCGTCGAAAATTGAATGTGGGAGGGGCCAATAAGTGCGGCGCCACCTGTCCAAATTCACCATGACCAACACAAATATCGCACATGCACCAAATTCGGTACACATGTGTAGTGGGTCAGGATGAAGAAAAAATTACATTATGACCATGATCCAAACCCAACAGGAAATCCGCCATCTTGCGTTGATTGGCCATTTTTTGGCGATTTTGGCGAATTCGCAGCAATGGTATTTGAACTAACTCCTCCTAGAGTTTTCGTGCGATCACCTTCAAACTTGGTGAGGTCCCTGTGGACCAGTTGAGGAGCTCACGGTATCAAAATTTTTTTCAAATGTCGCACGGCGCACGAGATAGGGGGCGGCAAAGTTCGTGATGATTCTGATGTTTCGCATCAGAAAAACAAAACTCTTATAACTTTGCGATGGAAGGTCCGATCCGAACCAAACTTGCTACCATTGATGATGGGCCATGGCTGAAGACGTCTATGAAAAAACGGTGAAGTTTGAAAACAGCGCCTCCTTGTGGTGAAAGAAAATACACAAAAAAAAAGTTTTTTTACAATTTCGGGAATAACTTTTACACAGATAATCGTACCGCACTGAAAATTGGTGACAACAGTCAAAACACATGGTAGATGATGCGTGATCAATATGACAACAAATCGTTTAACGGTGTTGCCATGGCAACGACGCAAAGTCGGATTTTTGGGACAAAAAATCAAACTGCTACAACTTCGTGAATCCTGGTCCGATCTGAACCAAACTTGCTAGGATTGATGATAGTCCGGCCCTAAAGACGTCTATATGAAAATATTAAATTTCGAAAACAGCGCCCCCTGGTGACAGCAGACAATATGACAGCTTGTATTTCAATTATCTCCTCCTAGAGCTTTTGTGCGATCACCTTCAAACTTGGTGAGATCAATGTGGACGAGTTGAGCATCAAAAGTTATCAAAAGCTTTTTAAAATATTGTATGGCGTACGAGATAGGGGGCGCCAAAATTGGAGATAATAATAATTTTTCATAACAGACAATGAAACTCTTATAACTTCGCGATGGAAGGTCTGATCCCAACCAAACTTGCTATAGTTGATGATGGTTAGTTGCTGAAGACGACTATGTTGCTGAAACGGTACATTTTGAAAACAGCGCCTCCTGGTGGTGGTAGAAAATTCTAAAAAAACAAACTGTTACAACTTTGCTAATCCTGGTCCAATCTGAACCAAACTTGCAAGGATTGATGACAGTCCGGCCCTGAACACGTCTATATGAAAATATTCATTTTCAAATACAGCGCCCCCTGGTGACAGCAGACAGAATTACATTTATAGTTTTTGATGCTGCTCCAACAGGGATTGTTGTATCCGCTTGAAACTTAGTATGTGGGACCCCAGACCCTTCCTCAACATGTCCGTAAAAGGTCACCTCCCTACAGGAAGTGGAACGCCCGAAACAGGAAGTAAAGTCTTACATTGTCCGATTGACACGAAACTAGATATGTGAGTTACGGGACCTTCCCTGAACATGTTTCCGGAGACGAACAGGAAGTCGGCCATTTTAAACAGGAAGTGCCCTCTAACTTTGCCGTACGTTGTCCGATTTGCACAAAATCTTATATGTGACACCAGGGACCTGTCCTGAGCATGTCCGTAAAAGGTCACCTCCCTACAGGAAGTGGAACGCCCGAAACAGGAACTAAAGTCTTACATTGTCCGATCTGAACAAAACTTGATATGTAAGACAAGGGAACTTCCCTGAACACGTTTACGGAGACAAACAGGAAGTTGGCCATTTTAAACAGGAAGTGCCCTCTAACTTTGCCGTACGTTGTCCGATTTGCACGAAACATTTTATGTGACACCAGGGACCTGTCCTGAGCATGTCTGCAAGAGATGACCTCCCAACAGGAAGTGGAATGCCTGAAACAGGAAGTAAACTCCAAGATTATCCAATCTGCACAAAACTTGATATGTAAGACAAGGGAAGTTCCCTGAACACGTTTACAGACACGCACTTGACCGAACAGAAAGTCTGCAATTTTAAACAGGAAGTGCCCTCTAACTTTGCCGTACGTTGTCCGATTTGCACGAAACCTTATATGTGAGTTACGGGACCTTCCCTGAATATGTTTACGGAGACGCTGTTGACCGAACAGGAAGTCGGCCATTTTAAACAGGAAGTGCCTTCTAACTTTGCCGTACATTGTCCGATCTGCACGAAACCTTATATGTGACACCAGGGACCTGTCCTGAGCATGTCCGTAAAAGGTCACCTCCCTACAGGAAGTGGATCGCCGTAACAGGAGGTAAAGTCTTACGTTGTCCGATTGACACAAAACTAGATATGTGAGTAACGGGACCTTCCCTGAACATGTTTCCAGAGACGAACAGGAAGTTGGCCATTTTAAACAGGAAGTGCCCTCTAACTTTGCCGTACATTGTCCGATTTGCACGAAACCTTATA
Source organism: Solea solea (assembly GCF_958295425.1). Classification (NCBI taxonomy): domain Eukaryota; kingdom Metazoa; phylum Chordata; class Actinopteri; order Pleuronectiformes; family Soleidae; genus Solea; species Solea solea. The sequence goes on from NC_081152.1 coordinate 13,730,037, forward strand.
TGTGACACAAGGGACCTGTCCTGAGCATGTCTGCAAAAGATGACCTCCCAACAGGAAGTGGAATGCCAGAAACAGGAAGTAAACTCTAAGATTGTCCGATCTAAACAAAACTTGATATGTAAGACAAGGGAACTTCCCTGAACAAGTTTACGGACACGCATTTGACCGAACAGGAAGTCGGCCATATTAAACAGGAAGTGCCCTATAACTTTACCATACGTTGCCCGATCCCCCCCGAAATTTGGATTGACATGCGCGGGGACGCCGCTGAAAATAACTATTACTGAAAATAACTAGTACTGAAAATAACTAGTACCGCGCGCGGTGAATGAACGGGTGAGAGCGCGAGGCACGCGGGGAGCCGTGGCACACGGCGACCCGCGTGGGTCGGCTCGAACCCGTTCAGAACCGCGCGCGGTACTAGTTATTTTCAGTACTAGTTATTTTCAGTAATAGTTATTTTTATTATTATTATTCCTAAAAGTAAATCGCATTTTTGAGGCCTTTCCCATACCCCAAAACTCACAGATTTTTGTGACCGCATCAATCCTGGTGTAAATTTACGTCTGAAAGTCGTTCGGGGAAAATGCGTGGAGAATTGGAAGTGGGAGGGGCTAAAAAGTCACGCAAAAAACTTCTATTAGGTCAACTCATGTCGGGTTTAACGTATGTGAACGAAACTTGGTACACACGTTCATTAGGTGGGGACGGTCAAAAAAGTCGATGACGACTTTCCCGTGAAACCTACAGGAAATCCGCCATCTTGGGTTGATTGGCGATTTTTGGGCGATTTTGGCGAATTCGCAGCAATGGTATTTGAACTAACTCCTCCTAGAGTTTTCGTGCGATCACCTTCAAACTTGGTGAGGTCCCTGTGGACCAGTTGAGGAGCTCACGGTATCAAAAGTTTTTTCAATTGTCGCACGGCGCACGAGATAGGGGGCGGCAAAGTATGTGATGATTCTGATGTTTCGCATCAGAAAACCAAAACTCTTATAACTTTGCGAAGGAAGGTCCGATCCGAACCAAACTTGCTATGATTGATGATGGGCCGTGGCTGAAGACGTCTATGAAAAAACGGTGAAGTTTGAAAACAGCGCCTCCTTGTGGTGAAAGAAAATACACAAATTTTTTTTTTTTTTACGATTTCGGGAATAACTTTTACACAGATAATCGTACCGCACTCAAAATTGGTGACAACAGTCAAAACACATGGTAGATGATGCGTGATCAATATGACGACAAATCGTTTAACGGTGTTGCCATGGCAACGACGCAAAGTCGGATTTTTGGGACAAAAAATCAAACTGCTACAACTTCGTGAATCCTGGTCTGATCTGAACCAAACTTGCTAGGATTGATGATTGTCCGGCCCTAAAGACGTCTATATGAAAATATTCAATTTCGAAAACAGCGCCCCCTGGTGACAGTAGACAATATGACAGCTTGTATTTCAATTATCTCCTCCTAGAGCTTTTGTGCGATCACCTTCAAACTTGGTGAGATCAATGTGGACGAGTTGAGCATCAAAAGTTATCAAAAGCTTTTTAAAATATTGTATGGCGTACGAGATAGGGGGCGCCAAAATTGGAGATAATAATAATTTTTCATAACAGACAATGAAACTCTTATAACTTCGCGATGGAAGGTCTGATCCCAACCAAACTTGCTATAGTTGATGATGGTTAGTTGCTGAAGACGACTATGTTGCTGAAACGGTACATTTTGAAAACAGCGCCTCCTGGTGGTGGTAGAAAATTCTAAAAAAACAAACTGTTACAACTTTGCCAATCCTGGTCCGATCTGAAACAAACTTGCAAGGATTGATGACAGTCCGGCCCTGAACACGTCTATATGAAAATATTCATTTTCAAATACAGCGCCCCCTGGTGACAGCAGACAGAATTACATTTATAGTTTTTTTGTTGCTGCTCCAACAGGGATTGTTGTATCCACTTGAAACTTAGTATGTGGGACCCCAGACCCTTCCTCAACATGTCCGTAAAAGGTCACCTCCCTACAGGAAGTGGAACGCCCGAAACAGGAAGTAAAGTCTTACATTGTCCGATTGACACGAAACTAGATATGTGAGTTACCGGACCTTCCCTGAACATGTTTACGGAGAAGCCGTTGACCGAACAGGAAGTCGGCCATTTTAAACAGGAAGTGCCCTCTAACTTTGCCGTACGTTGTCCGATCTGCACAAAACCTTATATGTGAGTTAAGGGACCTGTCCTGAGCATGTCCGTAAAAGGTCACCTCCCTACAGGAAGTGGAACGCCCGAAACAGGAAGTAAAGTCTTACATTGTCAGATCTGAACAAAACTTGATATGTAAGACAAGGGAACTTCCCTGAACACGTTTACGGAGACGAACAGGAAGTTGGCCATTTTAAACAGGAAGTGCCCTCTAACTTTGCCGTACGTTGTCCGATTTGCACGAAACATTTTATGTGACACCAGGGACCTGTCCTGAGCATGTCTGCAAGAGATGACCTCCCAACAGGAAGTGGAATGCCCGAAACAGGAAGTAAACTCCAAGATTATCCAATCTGCACAAAACTTGATATGTAAGACAAGGGAAGTTCCCTGAACACGTTTACGGACACGCACTTGACCGAACAGAAAGTCTGCCATTTTAAACAGGAAGTGCCCTATAACTTTGCCATACGTTCCCCGATCCCCCACGAAATTTGGAACGACATGCGCGGGGACGCAGCTGAAAATAACTAGTACTGAAAATAACTAGTACTTAAAATAACTAGTACCGCGCGCGGTGAATGAACGGGTGAGAGCGCGAGGCACGCGGGGAGCCGTGGCACACGGCGACCCGCGTGGGTCGGCTCGAACCCGTTCAGAACCGCGCGCGGTACTAGTTATTTTTGTTTTTTTTTCTTGATTGTTTTTAGATTTTTGTAAGACTAATGAGTTAACAGTGCCACTTTTGTCCATCAGTCTTCCCTATAGTGCTATGTCTTAAGAAACTTAATTTAGTGCTTCATATTAGCAGCAGATTCCTGACCCATGTTATTTATTATCAACATATATAAACTATGGACTTTGGTGTGAGTTAGTGAGTGGTTTTACAACCTTCAGTTTCCCATTGGAAAAGTTTGTGTGAGACAATGAGACAATTTATTTGAAATATAAATAACTTATATAAAATATATAAATACATAAAACACTGAACCAATAAATGAGAGAGAATGTTGAAATACTTTCTATGAATGAGCAATACAAATTACAAAGCACTTTGGTAGTGCTGGTGTTTCACTTGTCTCTGTTTCCTGTGACTCTGAATGAAAACGTAAGGAGCAGCTAAATCCTAACTGCTAGTGCTGCTTTCTCACATGACTCCAGTAGCTGGTGAATCACAGGTGAGTGGGACGGCTCTCGCTGACTCCAGTAGCTGGTGAATCACAGGTGAGTGGGACGGCTCTCGCTAGCTGGCCAATCACAAGACGCACACATCAACTGGGTTGGGTGCGAGCTCGCACTGCGAGCTCATTGGCAATGCGAGCTCGCACTGCAAGCTCATTGGCCAATCACAAGATAGGGGTTGGGCTCGCACTCGCACTCGCACTGCGAGTTGGCATCTGGGTTGGGCTTAACTGCGCACTGCACTTATTTGAAGATAAAAGCAGGACCGACTCTGCAACCAACCATTCTGAAACGCGGAATTCAGGGTCATCATGATGATATGAAATTCATGCCTCGATCATCACAGTAGAAAAAACAATCTACTATATGACATTGTCATTCAGCTAAACATTGACGCTGCTACATACTAACCGCTAATGGTTTAGCGTGCATGTTTTGAAGAGAAGAACACGACCGTCTCTGCGACAAACCGTTCTAAAACCCGGAATTCAGGGTGATGTGATATATACGCGCCTCACTCACCACAGTGGAAAAAACAAGCTAAGTTATGACATTTTCATAACTATTCTCAGTAATTCAGAACCAACTCGTCATACCACTTTGAAGGAGCGAAGATTCCACTGAAAGTGTTCATCGTTTGAAAAACTGATTACTTAAACCGATCCAACAAGTGTTTTGCACTGATCTCAGCCACTTCCTCCAAGTACAGTTGAAGATCAGGTTTAACGTATTGGTGCATTGTGAGCGATTGTGAATAATCAGCTCAAAGTCAAAAGAGAGTTGTGATACTACAAGAACTACTCAAAAGAACTGGTCCAGTACGTGAGAAGGGTGAAGCCTGTATCATTAGACACCAACAAGGAGAGGTGAAAAGAATGGATTCTATAAGGATCATTAAGGAGGTGGAAAGGATCATGGCGACCTATCGACACGTGGATCAGTCAGTGCAAGTGCTCATAAACAGCATTGAAAACATACTGAAGGGTGGAGCTCGGGCAGACAAATATGCGACCTACAACACGTTCATGTGTCATGGCTCTTCTGGCTCTCCAGTGTTTGATACCTGTGGTGGAGTTTTTGGTTTGCACACGTCAGGATTCTTCTACAGATGCCCACATGGCTCTGAAGTGAAAGTGATGGAGTGGGCCCTTCCTCTGCTTGATATAATCAAAAATCTCCCTCATACACATGATCCTGCAGATGCACCTGAGCCCATGGACACCACTTAGGTGATGAGATGGGGAAAAGAAATGTGCACATAAAATTTCGTTACCCTACACTTGTTCATGTGTAACGACAATAAAGTTTCATCTTTTCTCTTTTGTTCATTGTGTTTCATTTTACATTTTACTAATGTTTTATTTGACATCATTATTTACAAGTAATAACAATGATAAGATAATAGTTTTGATGTCTAATTTAACATTTTTCTTTTCAGTACATTGCGATCGCTTTCAATAGGACTTTTATTTTGAAAACCGGAACTATGACTGCTTGGTTTGGGTAGAACTGACATAAAGGAGAGAATATCGGCACACTTCATATTTAGGAGTGGTTGATTTGACCACGGAAAGACAAGTGATGGCTGACTCACCGTAGTCCCAATACCGCGCCATTCTACGACAAATGGTGCTCCTGGGACCTGTCGACGTCGACATCATGTTCGGTTACAGAGTTTGTACTGACGTTATAAATGAAGTGAGAAGTGGAAGCTCATTTGAAGGTACCTGAAGCCGAAGTTGACGCTAAGTTGTCACTTAAAAGAACAAACATCAAGGCTCAATCAATCGATGGTTGAGTAAGAAATAACGGGATAAAGGTCACAAACATCCAAGCATCGGATCCTGGGAATGTTTTTACCTCTGTCAGGATGACAAATGACAGTGTTGCTTTCTTGCTGCTGTTAACATTATATTTAATTGATATTAAAAGGGTTTTCCTAAGGTTTTATTGTTGTTTTTTCTTGATTGTTTTTAGATTTTTGTAAGACTAATGAGTTAACAGTGCCACTTTTGTCCATCAGTCTTCCCTATAGTGCTATGTCTTAAGAAACTTAATTTAGTGCTTCATATTAGCAGCAGATTCCTGACCCATGTTATTTATTATCAACATATATAAACTATGGACTTTGGTGTGGGTTAGTGAGTGGTTTTACAACCTTCAGTTTCCCATTGGAAAAGTTTGTGTGAGACAATGAGACAATTTATTTGAAATATAAATAACTTATATAAAATATATAAATACATAAAACACTGAACCAATAAATGAGAGAGAATGTTGAAATACTTTCTATGAATGAGCAATACAAATTACAAAGCACTTTCGTAGTGCTGGTGTTTCACTTGTCTCTGTTTCCTGTGACTCTGAATGAAAACGTAAGGAGCTGCTAAATCCTAACTGCTAGTGCTGCTTTCTCACATGACTCCAGTAGCTGGTGAATCACAGGTGAGTGGGACGGCTCTCGCTGACTCCAGTAGCTGGTGAATCACAGGTGAGTGGGACGGCTCTCGCTAGCTGGCCAATCACAAGACGCACACATCAACTGGGTTGGGTGCGAGCTCGCACTGCGAGCTCATTGGCCAATCACAAGATAGGGGTTGGGCTTCAGTCACGAGCTCGCACTGCGAGTTCGCATCTGGGTTGGGCTTAACTGCGCACTGCACTTATTTGAAGATAAAAGCAGGACCGACTCTGCAACCAACCATTCTGAAACGCGGAATTCAGGGTCATCATGATGATATGAAATTCATGCCTCGATCATCACAGTAGAAAAAACAATCTACTATATGACATTGTCATTCAGCTAAACATTGACGCTGCTACATACTAACCGCTAATGGTTTAGCGTGCATGTTTTGAAGAGAAGAACACGACCGTCTCTGCGACAAACCGTTCTAAAACCCGGAATTCAGGGTGATGTGATATACGCGCCTCACTCACCACAGTGGAAAAAACAAGCTACGTTATGACATTGTCATAACTATTCTCAGTAATTCAGAACCAACTCGTCATACCACGTTGAAGGAGCGAAGATTCCACTGAAAGTGTTCATCGTTTGAAAAACTGATTACTTAAACCGATCCAACAAGTGTTTTGCAGTGATCTCAGCCACTTCCTCCAAGTACAGTTGAAGATCAGGTTTAACGTATTGGTGCATTGTGAGCGATTGAGAATAATCAGCTCAAAGTCAAAGGAGAGTTGTGATACTACAAGAACTACTCAAAAGAACTGGTCCAGTACGTGAGAAGGGTGAAGCCTGTATCATTCGACACCCACAAAGAGAGGTGAAAAGAATGGATTCAATACAGATCATTAAGGAAGTGGAAAGGATCATGGCGACCTATCGACACGTGGATCAGTCAGTGCAAGTGCTCATAAACAGCATTGAAAACATACTGAAGGGTGGAGCTCGGGCAGACAAATATGCAACCTACAACACGTTCATGTGTCATGGCTCTTCTGGCTCCCCAGTGTTTGATCACTGTGGTGGAGTTTTCGGTTTGCACATGTCAGGATTCTTCTACAGATGCCCACATGGCTCTGAAGTGAAAGTGATGGAGTGGGCCCTTCCTCTGCTTGATATAATCAAAAATCTCCCTCATACACATGATCCTGCAGATGCACCTGAGCCCATGGACACCACTTAGGTGATGAGATGGGGAAAAGAAATGTGCACATAAAATTTCGTTACCCTACACTTGTTCATGTGTAACGACAATAAAGTTTCATCTTTTCTCTTTTGTTCATTGTGTTCTTATTTTACATTTTACAAATGTTTTATTTGACATCATTATTTACAAGTAATAACAATGATATGATAATAGTTTTGATGTATAATTTAACATTTTTCTTTTCAGTACATTGCGATCGCTTTCAATAGGACTTTTATTTTGAAAACCGGAACTATGACTGCTTGGTTTGGGTAGAACTGACATAAAGGAGAGAATATCGGCACACTTCATATTTAGGAGTGGTTGATTTGACCACGGAAAGACAAGTGATGGCTGACTTCACCGTAGTCCCAATACCGCGCCATTCTACGACAAATGGTGCTCCTGGGACCTGTCGACGTCGACATCATGTTCGGTTACAGAGTTTGTACTGACGTTATAACTGAAGTGGGAGTGGAAGCTCATTTGAAGGTACCTGAAGCCGAAGTTGACGCTAAGTTGTCACTTAAAAGAACAAACACAAGGCTCAATCATTCGATGGTTGAGTAAGACATAATGGGATAAAGATCACAAACATCCAACCATCGGATCCTGGGAATGTTTTTACCTCTGTCAGGATGACAAATGACAGTGTTACTTTCTTGCTGCTGTTAAAATTATATTTAATTGATATTAAAAGGATTTTCCTAAGGTTTTATTGTTTTTTTTTCTTGATTGTTTTTAGATTTTTGTAAGACTAATGAGTTAACAGTGCCACTTTTGTCCATCAGTCTTCCCTATAGTGCTATGTCTTAAGAAACTTAATTTAGTGCTTCATATTAGCAGCAGATTCCTGACCCATGTCTCTGTTTCTTGTGACTCTGAATGAAAACGTAAGGAGCTGCTAAATCCTAACTGCTAGTGCTGCTTTCTGACATGACTCCAGTAGCTGGTGAATCACAGGTGAGCGGGAAGGCTCTCGCCAGCTGGTGAATCACAAGATAGGGTTGGGCTTAACGGCTGAACAGAGACAGAGAGAGTGCCTGAAGCACAGTCACTGCGAAGAGAAAAGCAGGACCGTCTCTGCGACAAACCCTTCTAAAACCAGGAATTCAGGGTGATGTGATATACGTGCCTCGCTCACCAGATCTGGTCCAGTACCTGAGAAGCCTGTATCATTAGACACCCACAAGGAGAGGTGAAAAGAATGGATTCTATACGGATCATGAAGGAAGTGGAAAGGATCATGGCGACCTATCGACACAGAGTCTGTCTGACACAGTCACTGCGAAGAGAAAAGCAGGACCGTCTCTGCGACAAACCATTCTAAAACATGGAATTCAGGGTGATGTGTTATACGCGCCTCGCTCACCAGATCTGGTCCAGTACCTGAGAAGCCTGTATCATTAGACACCCACAAGGAGAGGTGAAAAGAATGGATTCTATACGGATCATGAAGGAAGTGGAAAGGATCATGGCGACCTATCGACATGTGGATCAGTCAGTGCAAGTGCTCATTTGTCGTCCAGTGTTGCTTTCTTGCTGCTGTTAACATTATATTTAATTGATATTAAAAGGGTTTTCCTAAGGTTTTATTGTTGTTTTTTCTTGATTGTTTTTAGATTTTTGTAAGACTAATGAGTTAACAGTGCCACTTTTGTCCATCAGTCTTCCCTATAGTGCTATGTCTTAAGAAACTTAATTTAGTGCTTCATATTAGCAGCAGATTCCTGACCCATGTTATTTATTATCAACATATATAAACTATGGACTTTGGTGTGGGTAAGTGAGTGGTTTTACAAACTTCAGTTTCCCATTGGAAAAGTTTGTGTGAGACAATGAGACAATTTATTTGAAATATAAATAACTTATATAAAATATATAAATACATTAAACACTGAACCAATAAATAAGAGAGAATGTTGAAATACGTTCTATGAATGAGCAATACAAATTACAAAGCACTTTGGTAGTGCTGGTGTTTCACTTGTCTCTGTTTCCTGTGACTCTGAATGAAAATGTAAGGAGCTGCTAAATCCTAACTGCTAGTGCTGCTTTCTCACATGACTCCAGTAGCTGGTGAATCACAGGTGAGTGGGACGGCTCTCGCTAGCTGGCCAATCACAAGACGCACACATCAACTGGGTTGGGTGCGAGCTCGCACTGCGAGCTCATTGGCAATGCGAGCTCGCACTGCAAGCTCATTGGCCAATCACAAGATAGGGGTTGGGCTTCAGTCACGAGCTCGCACTGCGAGTTCGCATCTGGGTTGGGCTTAACTGCGCACTGCACTTATTTGAAGATAAAAGCAGGACCGACTCTGCAACCAACCATTCTGAAACGCGGAATTCAGGGTCATCATGATGATATGAAATTCATGCCTCGATCATCACAGTAGAAAAAACAATCTACTATATGACATTGTCATTCAGCTAAACATTGACGCTGCTACATACTAACCGCTAATGGTTTAGCGTGCATGTTTTGAAGAGAAGAACACGACCGTCTCTGCGACAAACCGTTCTAAAACCCGGAATTCAGGGTGATGTGATATACGCGCCTCACTCACCACAGTGGAAAAAACAAGCTACGTTATGACATTGTCATAACTATTCTCAGTAATTCAGAACCAACTCGTCATACCACGTTGAAGGAGCGAAGATTCCACTGAAAGTGTTCATCGTTTGAAAAACTGATTACTTAAACCGATCCAACAAGTGTTTTGCACTGATCTCAGCCACTTCCTCCAAGTACAGTTGAAGATCAGGTTTAACGTATTGGTGCATTGTGAGCGATTGAGAATAATCAGCTCAAAGTCAAAGGAGAGTTGTGATACTACAAGAACTACTCAAAAGAACTGGTCCAGTACGTGAGAAGGGTGAAGCCTGTATCATTCGACACCCACAAAGAGAGGTGAAAAGAATGGATTCAATACAGATCATTAAGGAAGTGGAAAGGATCATGGCGACCTATCGACACGTGGATCAGTCAGTGCAAGTGCTCATAAACAGCATTGAAAACATACTGAAGGGTGGAGCTCGGGCAGACAAATATGCAACCTACAACACGTTCATGTGTCATGGCTCTTCTGGCTCCCCAGTGTTTGATCACTGTGGTGGAGTTTTCGGTTTGCACACGTCAGGACTCTTCTACAGATGCCCACATGGCTCTGAAGTGAAAGTGATGGAGTGGGCCCTTCCTCTGCTTGATATAATCAAAAATCTCCCTCATACACATGATCCTGCAGATGCACCTGAGCCCATGGACACCACTTAGGTGATGAGATGGGGAAAAGAAATGTGCACATAAAATTTCTTTGTTAAAAAATTATTGTTGTTTTTTCTTGATTGTTTTTAGATTTTTGTAAGACTAATGAGTTAACAGTGCCACTTTTGTCCATCAGTCTTGCCTATAGTGCTATGTATTAAGAAACTTAATTTAGTGCTTCATATTAGCAGCAGATTCCTGACCCATGTTATTTATTATCAACATATATATACTATGGACTTTGGTGTGGGTTAGTGAGTGGTTTTACAAACTTAGCAGGTTTCCCATTGGAAAAGTTTGTGTGAGACAATGAGACAATTTATTTGAAATATAAATAACTTGAATCACAGGTGAGCGAGAAGGCTCTTGCTAGCTGGCCAATCACAAGATAGGGTTGGGCTTAACTGCGCACTGCGCTTATTTGAAGATAAAAGCAGGACTGACTCTGCAACCAACCATTCTGAAACCCGGAATTCAGGGTCATCATGATGATATGAAATACATGCCTCGCTCATCACAGTCGAAAAAACAATCTACTATATGACATTGTCATTCAGCTAAACATTGACGCTGCTACATACTAACCGCTAATGGTTTAGCATGCATGTTTTGAAGAGAAGAACACGACCGTCTCTGCGACAAACCATTCTAAAACTGGAGTCATGCAAATTGACCAATCCAGCTTCAGACTGAGCCCCAGACCCTCCTACCTCATTAGAATACGTAACAGAAATAAAAAAATAGATAAATAAATAAAAATCGACCATTAAAAACATTGATAAATAAATGTATGAAATGTTTTTATTTATTCATTCATTCTTTTATTTATTTATTATGACATTTATCGTCCTCCATACAATGGCAATTCTTAAAGTAGAAGCCATTTTAGCAGTGCCTGAAGCATGTATTCATGTGAATTACCACCAGGGGGCGACCCCATGGGTTTGTGTGTATGTTTTTGATTTGTGGTGCTTTTAAGACTTATTTAAGAGCCATTTTTCTCATATTCACTCACTGGAAAGAGATAAGCTTAATTTAAATAATGTAAAATAAAAAAAATCTTACTGTTCCTAAAATCTACTAAAATTCCCCTCAAAGAACATTCAATAATATATATATATATATATATATATACACATACATATATATATATACATACATATATATATACATACATATATATAGATATATATATGTGATTGATAGTGCCATCCAGTAGATGAAAGCTCCCACACCAAAGAGTAAATCAGTGATTTTAGCTCACAGGGACACAGGAAATGCTGGTCTACTGCTCCCTCATGTGGTCAGTTTGTGTCATTGTGGTGAATCTGAATGAAGGATTTCAAAGGCTGAAGTCACAAAATAACACATTTGAATTTAGTGATGGCGACAGCAGTGGATCAACAAACTCTGTGTGCACTGTGTGCTGTGATGTTAAAATCACTGATTTTATCAATGGGATTTGGTGTGGGAGAGTGAGCAGTTTTACAAGGAGACCCCACCCGTGCCGCCTTTGCTTCAGCATGTTCTCGGCACATGGGGGCGCTCATGACTCAATCAAAACTGTGTCCATACCTCATACAACCACACCTTAAAAAAATCTTTACTGTCAATTTAAGTTAAATCTTCATCCTCTGTCTTAGTCTTTCCTTTACACTGATATTCCATTTCCTTGTCCTTCTTCCAATGTTTCCTTTTCAACACTTTCCCGAAGCTGCTTTTGTTTCTCCCTGTTTCTTCCTTCCTGTTGTTTTCATCCTCCATCACTTTGTCTTTCTCAATCATCCTTTCAAAGCACTTCGGACTTCTCCAGAACTCCTCCCTCCTCTCCTCATCCTGAGGCCACTCCAAGTACGTGGTAGAGAAAATGAGTTTGCGAGTTTACAGAAACTTTTGTTGTCCTTTGATAGTTTTGTAACTGAACAAAATCGTCTGAGGGCGTTTATCATAGCAACACGAAAAACGCCTAAATTTGTACTAGATACATCCAAGATCAAAAGATACTGGAATGTTTCGCAGATTCAAAAGGGCGTGGCCACAGCAGCCATCGGTATTTTGGCGAATTTCAACCATTCGCTACGAACAGGACGTGCCCTGTAACTTCGTCGTACATTGACAATCGGCTCAAAACTTGATACCCGGGCTTAGCCGGGCTGCTGGCAGGGGCGGCAGCTATAGGGCCCGCACAATGCTGCTTGCAGCTATAATTAGTATTGAAGCCCAAAAGATGTTTAGCTTGTCCATCGTGGATTGTTGTGAAAACAAAATGGCAGCCTCCCCATTGCTGACCCGGCTCCTGATATAAATACAAGAGGCTGGATATATAAATATATATAATTATTTTATCTTCAATTTCTGCCAAATGTAAATAATGCCACCCAAATGTTCCACTTTTCCACACTGGACCTTTAATGGGTTATTCTGGCATTTACACTTCTTGTCATTTAATCTTTGCTTCATTTGGTGCAATAACTGACGCAGCACAGACACAACACCACTTTCTCTAATGTAGTTGCTAAAACGACCACCTCACTGAACACTTCATAAAACTGGATAATGGTGAAAGAATGGAGCTCATTACAACAGGTGGTCACACATCAGATGTTGTACATCCGGCAGACTGGCCCTGCTAAATGCTTCATTTCTCTAGCTGATTTAAAGCACATGATTACACTTTTGAACTGATTAAATGGGGAGAGTGAGTACACTGTCATTATTGTTGTAGATCTGCAGAAAGCCCCAGCCTGTAGGTCATGTGGTTGTGAGAAGGTAAAAACCTTTATCTACAATTGCTGTTTGCTCTGCAAGGTCTTACATTCTGTGAATTACTGATGCAAAAGATTGTATAATCCTAATCTAACAATTTGGGATAATATTAAAAAAAATATGAATGCTAAGGCAAAAAAAAAAAATGAAAATGAAATATCTAGAGTGTTACTTCTATATTTCTTTCATTACTGGAATGTGTGTTTGTATTTTTGCAGCTGTTTTCCTGCATGTGTCTCGCAATGTTCTTCCCACTCAGGCAGGTATTATCGCTAACTGTGGACGACAAAACCGAAGCACCATGTCACAGACTCCATGCTTGAGTCACAGACACCACTGACAAAACCAGAAGGGACTCTCACATCTCAGTACTATTCTCAGCGACAAGTGGCTTGACACTGGCTACTGTTACCTGTTCGAAAAGCAAATGTGTTGTCACAGATAAATGGTGTCAAATCCCAATGCTAATGGCTGCTAAAAGAGACCTGTGTTTAGAGTCTTTGGCTGGCAGTTGAGACAGGAACAGCATTGCCTCCCTTTTCCCTTTCCTCTCAAGCAGAGTCAGTGAGTGAATGCCTGTTTGAAGCTCTCCCCCTGGGCTCCGGGGTTCTGTGGGATCCGGGTGTGCTGACAATGTTAGCACGCCTGATATGACAGTCTGATCAAAGCTGGCTCATTCTGCCTGACCGATTTCCACAGGATTAAGGATTAGGGAGACAGGAAGCTGGGAGAGGCACAGAGACAATCTGGGTGAGACAAAAAAGGATGTTAAGGGTTATAGAGAGTGAATGGGACGCAGAGATGTTGAAGGAGATGGAATCATAAGAAATGGCAGCGAGCAGGTTGGGAAACAATAGACAAGAAAATTAGGGCATGTCTGTGAAGTGATTTACAAAACAAGTAAACAAGTACACAACTGAATAGGACAAAAAGGCGCATTTAAAAGAACATTAGAAATGTTGTGATTATAAAGATGTTTGCGGCTTTTTATTCCCGTGGGAGCTCTGCCACCTTCTGTCACCAACCAAGTTCTCCCAGAAGACAGGGCTGCGCTGCAGCTTGTGAAGTGTTAAGTCTGATATGTAGCTTGGAGACAAGGCTCAGCTCTAATAGTGAAATGTTGAAATCAATTTAATAACTTACAGGCTACCAGTGTGGAGCTACAAACAGAAGGCGGGAGGGAGGGAGGGGGCTTTCTGCTTTAATTTTGCAAACAGGAAAGGGAAAAGAAATAGAATTATAGCAGTCTAAACATAAAAACATTAAGGCATGGATAATGTTTTTAAGGTCTTAAGATGTTACTTTGGAAATAGATTTCTAGTGAATGAGGCAATGCATGATGTAAAGGCTTAATACTCCTGGAGAGGATACCACTCAAGTCTTAAATGTGAGGTTAGATGTTACCAAAAATCACATAGACTGATACATTTTTGAAAACCATGATTCGCATGATTGTGGTTGGATATCAGCAACATTATCATGAGGAACTTTAGGGGCAAACATATAAAGGACAAGCACCTACATGGCATGTTCCATCGTTAAATTGAAGAAGTGGCTGATATCAGAAAAACATATCAATGGCTGGAGAAATCTGGGTTGAAAGACAGCACAGAGCAGGCCCTAAGCACAAGACCAACAGAGGCTTGGGTCTCACACCAGGCAGGAACAAAGGTCTAGGTTATGTAAAGATGCCTCAGAAACAGCACAGCACATCACAGCAGGGTGTTAGATGCTGGCTGGGAAGACGTACATGGAAACACCACAACCAAGAGGCTGGAATAGTGTACAGGAACATCTGCAACGAGTATGGATTGGAGGTCTCAGGATCAAGGTGGAAGACACCTGCAAAGGTGGTAGAGACCGTCAGGGCTAAGATCCTATGGGACTTCTAGATCTAGACAGACAAACTGGTGGTGGTTATTCAACCGGACATAGCAGTTGTTGATAAGCAGCAGAAGAAGGGCAGTAGTGATAGATGAGGTAATCCCAAGTGACAGCAACATCAAGAAGAAGGACACAAGAAGCTTGATAAATACCAAGGGCTGAATGAGGCACTAGAGAAGATGTGGGGAGTAAAGGCAACTGTGGTCCCAGTGGTGATAGGAACACTAGGAGCTATACCCCCCAAACTGGGCAAGTGGCTCCAACAGATTCCAGGACCAACATCCGAGATCTCTGCAACTATAGGAGCAGT